>NC_090269.1:235361294-235670461 GCF_040414725.1 Anabrus simplex | reverse complement strand
AGGCATAACAGTCTATAACGATAATGTATGTATGTATGTATGTATGTAGAACAACCATAACCTTGATCCAGAGGCAATCTGTTCTAACGGTCATTTTCACAAATGGCCGTTTAGGAAGGAAAAGATCCACTCTACTGTATATTGAGAGCCAATTTCAAATTTGTACATAACCTGATTTTGTGATGCTTGTAGTGATACCGAGTGAGGTGGTGCAGCCCATAGAGCGGGTGAAGAACGAAGGCCTCATATACGAGCTGGTTCCTCTGAACCGCTCGTGGGACGAGAGCAGCCAGTCCTGCAAGGATCGCGGGGGACATCTGGTCACCATGGAGACACAGCAGATGATGAACTTCGTGATCGACATCATGGCGGAGTTCACCACACGTACGTGACTTGCACATTCACAAATAAATATGCTTGACAAAATGGTCGTGCCATCATTAGCTTCAGTGGGCGATGATGATGATATTTATTGTTTAAAGGGGCATAACAACTAGGACATCAGCTCCTAATGGTACGAGGTGCAATGAAATGTAACGATAATTACATTTCAAAATGTATCCACTGACTAGAATCTATAAAGGAATGATGATGAAAAAATGACCATGGATCGAAAACTATCAACGGTTCCAATTCACAATGCCTTATTTTCTGAGATGATGCTTGTTGTCCAAAGGGATCCAAAATCCAGATCACTGGCCCCTCATCCTAGTACTAATCACTGGTAAAGCAGAACCATAGTATACCTCCTATAGTAGAACGAATCACAGGTAACGTAAACTCATGGTGATCCTCGCATGGTGTTACTAATCACAGGTGATGTAGACCCACGGTATGTCACATATAATGGCACCACTCACAGGTAACACAGGCCCATAGTTCCTCACATAGTGGTACTAATCACGAGCAATGAACAATCCCGTGGTGTTCCTCACATAGTGGTACTAATCACGAGCAATGAACAATCCCGTGGTGTTCCTCACATAGTGGTACTAATTACGGGCAATGAACAATCCCGTGGTGTTCCTCACATAGTGGTACTAATCACGGGCAATGAACAATCCCGTGGTGTTCCTCACATAGTGGTACTAATCACGGGCAATGAACAATCCCGGGGTGTTCCTCACATAGTGGTACTAATCACGAGCAATGAACAATCCCGGGGTGTTCCTCACATAGTGGTACTAATCACGAGCAATGAACAATCCCGTGGTGTTCCTCACATAGTGGTACTAATTACGGGCAATGAACAATCCCGTGGTGTTCCTCACATAGTGGTACTAATTACGGGCAATGAACAATCCCGTGGTGTTCCTCACATAGTGGTACTAATCATGGGCAATGAACAATCCCGTGGTGTTCCTCACATAGTGGTACTAATCACGGGCAATGAACAATCCCGTGGTGTTCCTCACATAGTGGTACTAATCACGAGCAATGAACAATCCCGTGGTGTTCCTCACATAGTGGTACTAATTACGGGCAATGAACAATCCCGTGGTGTTCCTCACATAGTGGTACTAATTACGGGCAATGAACAATCCCGTGGTGTTCCTCACATAGTGGTACTAATCACGGGCAATGAACAATCCCGTGGTGTTCCTCACATAGTGGTACTAATCACGAGCAATGAACAATCCCATGGTGTTCCCCACATAGTGGTACTAATCAAAGGCAACGTATACTCACGGTGTTGCTCACATAGTTGTACTAATAACAGGTAGCGTAGATCCACGTGTATAACACGTCACGTTACGATACCACCCACATGCAACCCAGACCCATGGTATTCTCATATAATGGCACTACTCTCAGGCAACGCAGACCCATCCTGTTCCTCATATAGTGGTACTAATCATGGGCAATGAACAATCCCGTGGTGTTCCTCACATAGTGGTACTAATCACGAGCAATGAACAATCCCGTGGTGTTCCTCACATAGTGGTACTAATCACGGGCAATGAACAATCCCGTGGTGTTCCTCACATAGTGGTACTAATCACGGGCAATGAACAATCCCGTGGTGTTCCTCACATAGTGGTACTAATCACGGGCAATGAACAATCCCGTGGTGTTCCTCACATAGTGGTACTAATCACGGGCAATGAACAATCCCGTGGTGTTCCTCACATAGTGGTACTAATCACGGGCAATGAACAATCCCGTGGTGTTCCTCACATAGTGGTACTAATCACGGGCAAAGAACAATCCCGTGGTGTTCCTCACATAGTGGTACTAATCACGGGCAATGAACAATCCCGTGGTGTTCCTCACATAGTGGTACTAATCACGGGCAATGGACAATCCCGGGGTGTTCCTCACATAGTGGTACTAATCACGGGCAATGAACAATCCCGTGGTGTTCCTCACATAGTGGTACTAATCACGGGCAAAGAACAATCCCGTGGTGTTCCTCACATAGTGGTACTAATCACGGGCAATGAACAATCCCGTGGTGTTCCTCACATAGTGGTACTAATCACGGGCAATGAACAATCCCGTGGTGTTCCTCACATAGTGGTACTAATCACGGGCAATGAACAATCCCGTGGTGTTCCTCACATAGTGGTACTAATCACGGGCAATGAACAATCCCGTGGTGTTCCTCACATAGTGGTACTAATCACGGGCAAAGAACAATCCCGTGGTGTTCCTCACATAGTGGTACTAATCACGGGCAATGAACAATCCCGTGGTGTTCCTCACATAGTGGTACTAATCACGGGCAAAGAACAATCCCGTGGTGTTCCTCACATAGTGGTACTAATCACGAGCAATGAACAATCCCGTGGTGTTCCTCACATAGTGGTACTAATCACGGGCAAAGAACAATCCCGTGGTGTTCCTCACATAGTGGTACTAATCACGGGCAATGAACAATCCCGTGGTGTTCCTCACATAGTGGTACTAATCACGGGCAAAGAACAATCCCGTGGTGTTCCTCACATAATGGTTCTAATCACGGGCAATGGACAATCCCGTGGTGTTCCTCACATAGTGGTACTAATCACGGGCAATGAACAATCCCGTGGTGTTCCTCACATAGTGGTACTAATCACGGGCAAAGAACAATCCTGTGGTGTTCCTCACATAGTGGTTCTAATCACGGGCAATGGACAATCCCGGGGTGTTCCTCACATAATGGTTCTAATCCCAGGCCACGTCGACCCATGGTGTTCCTCATTAGTGGTACCATTCATTGATAACCACTTCTGAACCCAGTGGAACCAACACAATCGAGTGCAGCGCTCGGCACCCTCTCTCGCTAGACACTAGTCTGTGCAGCCGAGCGCCTGCTCCCCCGTTTCGGTGAGTTGGACACGATGGTACTAATCACAGGCCACAGGCCACAGGCGACGCCCAGACCCGTGGTGTTCCTCACATAATGGTACTACTCCTAGGTAACGTAGACTCAAGGCGTTCCTCATATTTTGGTACTAATCGCAAGTAGTCTCATGGTTCTTAGGTCCACCATTCCTTGGTAGCCCCTTTTAGTCGCTTCTTACGATACCGGGGGCGTATTCATCACCATGGTCCCGAACCCCCAGGGGATGTCACCCCTTTAAGTTGCCTATTAGACAGGCAGGGGATACCGTGGGGTCTGCGTCCCCCATCCACAGGGGGTTAGCTTTGGTGGATCAGAGGTGGTAGATGGAATCATGATCGCTAATTCACGGGTTCAATTCCGGCCGTGGATGTCGATTTTGAAGTGTACGAATAAACTTGGCTCTGCATTGCATAACTGCACAGGTCAGGACACGCACAAGTGGCCGCCATATTGGGACTAAGTCTGGGCGTTTCCCACAGTATTTCCGTGTTGGATACAGACGAGTTTTGGATTTAAAATGGATTTAAGGACAAAAAATCGGTTAAAACTTTTTTGCCTTTGTTTACATGTAATTAATAGTTTTACCATAATCTGCGAACTGTGAAATAATGCTAATTATTAATTTTGTCATCTATAAGCACTCAGTTTCATATATTGTGAGCAGCTGCAATGTCATTAAGAACAGACTATATGACAAAATTATCATAAATTTTTCAGCCACTAGGCCTAGGTACCTAAGAGTGAACAAAGTAATATAATGATCTAAAAAGTGTGGACGGTTAAAATTAAATAATTACATATAGTTTAAGGCCTAACAAAACATTAGGCCTATTATAATAAATATAAAAACCATAAATTTAGGCTACATTTCTAGTAAGAGGAATAAACGCATATATTAGAGAACTGCCTTCGTAGTGTAGCGTTCGAAGTGTAATAGTAATTTATTGAACATTACAGGTGTTTATCCCAGGTACATGTTCACAAAACAAAATAATGATAGTAATAATGTCCGACTCATTGGCTGAATGGTCAGGGTACTTCCCTTCGGCTCAGAGGGTCCCGGGTTCGATTCCCGGCCGGGAATTCTTCTGGCTCGCGGACTGGGCTATGTGACCGTCTCAACACTCTCCTCATCTTATTCAGACAACTTACCACACTGCCAACCACCACGGAAACATGCAATAGTGATTACATCCCTCCATATAGGCTTGGCGTCAGGAAGGGCATCCAGTCGCAAAACAGCGCCAAGTCCACACGTGCGACGCAGTTCGCACCCGCGACCCCACAGGTATGGGAAAAGCGGTAGGAAAAGAAAAAGAATAATAATAATATTGTCTTACAATGAATAAAACACAAATGAAAAGGAAACACAGTCTAGCTTGAGCAATCGGTGAGTGCGGACGCGTGGTGTATTGCGCGCCGAGAAATATAGTGAGAGTGGAACAGTACCGGCCGCGATTGGGAGGTGGCAGTGGAAGCAGAGGAAGGAGTCCCCTCGGACTCAGTGAGAGATCCCACCTCTACCGCCTCGAAGTTAGTATCCTTGAGCGTGAGACAGGGACCTTGTCGGGGGATGGGAAGATTGGAAGGGGTAGACAAGGAAGAGGAAAGGAGCGGCCGTGGTTCTAAGTTAGGTACCAACCCGGCATTTGCTTGGAGGAGAAGTGAAAAACCACGGAAAACATTTTGAAGATGGCTGAGGCGGGAATCGAACACCCTTTTTACTCAGTTGACTGAATGAACTCCGTTCCAGTCCACGTACCATTTTTCACATTTCATGGCAGAGCCGGGGATCGATTCTGGGCCTCCAGGCGTGGTAGCTAATCACACCAACCACTACACCGCAAAAGTAAATATAATTGAACTTGGTTATTATTTTTATCTAGCAAAGGTTATACTAACCTCACGCAGTTGCGAATGTTCTGTGGACTGTCACTGATGACGTCGGCAATTTTGAACCTATTTTGCCCTCCTGTTCTTATGTTTCGGGAATCTAAATAACCTAGTCCTTTTACATGAACGACAACTTAATGTCACTGCACTGTATAATACACAGTGGAGACCTTTGGTCCCAAAATGGCCGCTGCCGCAAATAATTTTGGGAGCTTGACCAGACCTGCATAATTGTTGGTATGTTAGAGACCTCTGGTGGTGCATTCAGCAGTTACCCGACAGAACTAAATAATAACCTGACTTAGGAATCGGTCAATAAGGTTCCGATTCATTGCTAGATGGCAGTACAATCATAACAATGAAATTAGTTAGCAAGCCACATAAATGGTACCACTCCAGAACCAATAAATGATGGCTTCATAAAACTCGTCAATTTTATCCCCGTCTGCACAATCACATGGTGAATATATCGAAACAATTCTCGTCCTAATGCCTCCAACTCCATGCCTAACAGAAACTATGTTGTGTGCAATAGTATTCCTGATGAATAGTCCTACCCCACACTCTGCCCTTCCCTTTCTAATACCCGTTAAGTAGAAATTATTCTCTCCTATCTCTTTCTCGTTATCTCGCCTTACCCGAATATCATTAACTCCTAACACATCTAAATGCATCTTCTTTGCTGACTCAGCCAGTTCTACTTTCTTTTCTCCATAAGCCTTCTTAATTTTGATAGCTCCCCATCGAATTCTATTTCGTTCGCCAAATTGTTTCCAGGGGTCCCTTGTCTATGAATGTGAGTGGGACTCTATTACTCCCATAGCTCCGAGGCTTGCTTAGAACGTTCTGAGCGTTTCGGTGAAATCCTATAAAGCAGGATGCTACCCTTACATACTCGTCGTCCCGTCGAAGATCTCTTCTCTAACGGGTTAGGGACCACCGGTGGATTGCATATTCCTAACTGCCTGAGCACAAGGTGAACCATGACTCAGAATATGTCCAAGATGCCCACTCCCATTCCATAGCAATCGGTATTCTGACTCTCAGGACCACTTACTAGGCCACTGAGCTGTTTTCTATAGTTTATAAACTAGGACGTGACTACAGTAATCCACACCACCACCACCACCATTATTATTATTATTATTATTATTATTATTATTATTATTATTATTATTATTATTATTATTATTATTATTATTATTATTATTACATGATATGTTTTTAAACTCACTGAGGACTTGTCAAACTGTCCTTCAAATATATTCTTAACGTCAGGGTAAACTGGTCTTTCCGCAACCTAAATGTCTTCCTGTGAACCAGGAAGGTGAGCACAACTCCGCCGTTGTTCATGAGATGACTCACGAACGAGGAAGTGACTACAGCAGCCGACGTCACCACTTGAAACTGTTAAACATAACAGCGGACCTTATTTTGCAGACCTCATTACATAATAATATACTACTGTACTCCATT
This sequence comes from Anabrus simplex, assembly GCF_040414725.1. Taxonomy (NCBI): domain Eukaryota; kingdom Metazoa; phylum Arthropoda; class Insecta; order Orthoptera; family Tettigoniidae; genus Anabrus; species Anabrus simplex. The sequence goes on along the minus strand of NC_090269.1, from coordinate 235,663,764 downwards.
CTAACGATCCATACTGTATCGTGTTATGGTCGTTTCACGGTGTGTTCTGTTTTGTTGCCTTTCGTTAGTGTATCGCCTTGAAGTGGATCGTATCTTAATATACTGTAATGCGTGACTGTCACTTCGTATCAGAGTTTCAAGGTTTGTGAATCCAGTTTGGTCGTCTCTGGTGTATTATATCCGACTGTTTTAATATACCACACTTTTTTATATTACTTGGTGTTTCAGAGATGACGCACGTGTGGGTGGGTGGCATCCTGGAGGGAAAGAAATGGATATGGGAGACGAGTGGAGCAGAAATTCCGTTCCCTACCGGACCTGACAATTACCCACCATGGTGTGACAACGACACGAGGCCGGACATGGCTTGTCTCAATCTGGACAGAGCGGACCACAATCAGCCCTTGCTGTATGGGTTGGAGTGCAACAACACTCAGCCTTACATCTGCCAAGTGGGTAAGACCAACAACAGTTCATGAACCAAGTGGTAAGACCAAAAACAGTTCATGTACCAAGTGGTAAGACCAAAAACAGTTCATGTACCAAGTGGTAAGACCAACAACAGTTCATGAACCAAGTGGTAAGACCAACAATAGTTCATGTGCCAAGTGGTAAGACCAACAACAGTTCATGAACCAAGTGGTAAGACCAACAATAGTTCATGTGCCAAGTGGTAAGACCAACAATAGTTCATGTGCCAAGTGGTAAGACCAACAACAGTTCATGTACCAAGTGGTAGGACCAACAATGCTACGTCTGTCAAGTGGGTAAGATCAACACAACTAAATGTGTCAAGTGGGTAAGAGCAACACAACTAAATGTGTCAAGTGGGTAAGAGCAACAAAACTAAATGTGTCAAGTGGGTAAGAGTAACACAACTAAATTTGTCAAGTGGGTAAGAGTAACACAACTAAATTTGTCAAGTGGGTAAGACCAACACAACTAAATGTGTCAAGTGGGTAAGACCAATAATACCACATATGTCAAGTCGATGAGATCAACGAAAGTACATGTACCAAGTGGCGAGATCATCAACAATAAATTAGGAGTGCCTGTTCAAACGGCGCTATTTCCACCATGAGGAAGTTTTGGGAAAACTCAAGAAAAGTATATCAAAAGGCACATGGAACGTACCCATGTTTGGGTATGGTACAGATTTTAAGGAATTACATCTTTCTGGTCTGGCTAGTTCATAGCATTTGATACAATTCAACTACTGAAATGCAAGTGGACGAAATAGTTTTTTGCTCTTGAAATGTAAATAGCATCTTTTGAACAGACACTACTCACATGTACCAAGACCAACAACACCGCATCTGTCAAACGTGTAAGCCCAACAATAATACATTTACAGAAAGTTGTAAGACCAACAATACTACATCTGCCAAGTGAGCAAGACCAACAATACTACATCTGCCAAGTGAGCAAGACCAGGAACACTGCATCTGCAGCGTAGGTAAGGCCACACCTTCCAGCCACGTTTAGTAGGAACAGTTTGGGTTTATAACTGTCATGCAGAAACACTCACCAATTCCTAAGAGGTAATTGCAGTACCCCATGACCTGAAGTAACATACATTAGATTAAGCCATACCATCGGCAGCGGTGAGCATGGTTTGGTTTGGTTTTCGATTCTGACATCAGGCAACTGCTGGGTATGTACCTTAATTAAGGCCGCGGCTGCTTCCCTTCCAGTCTAAGCTGTTTTCTATCACACCATCACCGAAAACCTATCTGGGCTGGTGCGTCGTTAAACCACTAGAAACACAGAATAAGCAAAGGTCTATTCACCAAAATGAACAGGTTGATGAACCACTCTGTCATAGGGAATACAGTATTAGATGTCTGTGATAACTGAAAAATCTTGCAACGAATGGAAATATAAAGTTTAGAGTTGTGATTTGTATTTTGCAGACTGCACAGATCCCGATCTGATCAACAACGGGGACTGGAACTGTACCGAGCCCCTACAGCCCAGTGACCGCCGCTGCTGGCTCAAGTGTGACAGAGATTACATCCTGTTCGGCAGCAGTTCGCTGGTGTGCTCCATCGACGGCTGGCTGGGGAACAGGAACTTGTCGGCCATGCCACAGTGCCAATGTGAGTACAGGTTTATATCTCCTACAATATCTTAACCTGGTAACATTCAAGAGCTCAGGTGTGGAATTTGATGAGCTAATTTGTAACACACAAGATCTCTGTACGACGTAGTATGAAGACCAAACGTTAAATGAAATAGTCTGACGCCTGGCTACATCGGCAAACCACCGAACGTTTCTGTGAAGCAGTATTGTATACCATAATCGCGTATGAAAGTTCTAGCCGAGATTTTTCATGTCCGTTTCTTTCTGTTTGTGTAAAATCCATCCCTCTGGGTAATCTTGGTAATTCTACCACCACCACCATCACCACCAACATAATAATATGGTACGATATTTTTCTGTATTATTTCCTATTATAAGTGAGAACATAATTTTGTTTCAATAATAACACACTAGCCATTAATTTATATAATTACTTTTGTTAACAGAGTGTGAATACAGAGTGCATTATTTAATAATTGAGAACAAAAGTAATTTACCCCCTCCCCAGTTATAACATTAATCTTAGAGTAAAGAGTTACGAGTAGTAAATTCCTAATTACACAAGGTATATATTGTTGCTTAAGCCTGGACTGGAAGCGTAAGATTTTTGGAACATAATCTGAAACATGGGGCACTGAGTAACCCAAAATTTAAATGACAATTTGCGTAAAGCATCCTGCTATTATTACAACTAAAACACACGATAACACTTACGGAAATACTATTTACCGAACGTACACGAAATATTATTTTCAAAAATCATACTTTCAACATTAATAAAACAAAATCTGCATAGGTATCTCGTTTACATCGTTGGCCAGCTTCAAGTTTAAATCGACGTGCCATGATTTATTTAGTGAAATTAACTATAATGATCTATATTGTCCAACGTACTAGCATCGATAAACAATCCCAAAGCATCGAATGTTGTTTTTACGAGCTTACCTTTAGGACCGGGTATATCAGTAGCGGCCATTAAGTGGGTGGGGCGAGGAGTGTGGATCAGCCAATGATATCTGGACCTATTTCACGGCTTGAAACAAGTGCTTTTTTGGAGGAGCTAAGACAAATATGGTATTCAATATTTAGATATTGAAGCTGGACAATGTGGAGAATATATTTTTATTCCATTTTAACCGGCTGAAACTAGGAATTTTAGGAATTATTGAAACAAGCAATTGGTACAAGCACTGTTGTTTTATCAGCTAATTATTCCCTTTATTTTTTGTAATTATTAACAAAATTATCAGCGGAAATATGCAAAAAAATATCGGTCGTAGCGGCTAACCGATTTGTATAGCACCTCGCAGTTTGGCTTCAGACATGGTTTTGGTACTAGAGAGGCACTATTCAGTCTGCAGGTATTAGTCCAACGGTGCCGAAATGTCAATGTCGATGTTTTTGCTTGTTTCATAGATTACGAAAAGGCCTTCGATACAGTCCGCCATGATGAACTTATGAACATTCTTTGAGAATTAGGACTTGATGGACGGGACCTTCATATTATTGGTAATCTCTACTGGAACCAGTGTTCTGGCATAAGAGTTGATGGCCGTATCTGGGAAGAAGTCTCAATTATGAAAGGAGTTCGCCACGGCTGTATTCTTTCCCCCATGCTTTTCAACATCTATTCAGAAAAGATTTTTCGAGATGTTCTTTACGGAAAGACTCAAGGAATTGTGGTTAATGGTTTCATCATAAATAACATCAGGTACGCCGATAACACTGTGCTACTTGCAACCAATCTCCAGGATCTACGAGAACTACTTAATGCTGTCACTGAAGCCAGCAGCGCAATGAGCTTGAAGCGTAATGTAAAGAAGATCAAGTGGATGGTTATAAGTAGGAAAGAAGATGGCATTCGAGGTAATCTCACAACAGCGAAGGAACAGATCGCGAGAGTAGCAACATTTAAATACCTGGGATGTCACATCAATGATGACTGGGACCTTACTCACGAGATCCGATGCAGAATTGAGCAGGCCAGAACTTATTTCAGAGACTTAGAAAACTTTTGACAAGCCGTGGCCTTTCCATTTCACTATGGACACGATTACTCCGGTGCTACGTTTTCAGCATTCTGTTATACGGCGTTGAGGCATGGACACTAAGTGAGACCATGTGCAAGAGATTGCAATCATTTGAAATGTGGACGTACCGAAGGATGCTGAAGATACCTTGGACAGCTAAAATGACCAATATAGACGTTTTGCACCGTATGAACAAGGAACCAGAAATTCTCACTACCATCAAGAGAAGGAAACTAGAATACTTTGGTCATATGACGCGGAACTCTAAATACCACCTTCTGCAAGTAATACTCCAAGGGAAAATTAATGGAAAACGTGGTCCGGGGAGAAGTAGGACATCATGGTTCGGCAACTTGAGCCAGTGGTTTGGGGTGACAAAACTTACTCTGTTCAGAACAGCTATGAACAAACAACAGATCATGCTACTGATCGCCAACGTTCTGTGAGAACATGGCACATGAAGAACATGGCACATGAAGAACATGTAGTGGACACTTTGAATGAGCTGTGAAGAAGGTTGGCAGAGGTATATTTTTTTTGCCAAGGTCATGGACACTGAGGTATGATTGACCCTCTTGCCGTGCGCATTCACCAGTCTGGCATTCTCGTTAAGCTGGGAGCACACTGCTTCCGTTCCGTTCAGTTCAGTTCAGTTGACCTTGGATATTTGATTCACGTGTAATCAAATGTCCAGCCGCCTACTGCTTCAGTTGCGCACGCTTCAGCATTTCTCCCCTACCATCCGTTCAGTCGAGCTTGCCCTCACAAGCCGAGTTGACGGAAGACGGAAGGTAGACCCCACCTTTCGAGCCTCTGGCGAAGTGTTTTATTTGAGTTCAATGAGTGTGATCAACGAAGAACTGCTGACTAAAGTTATAAAATGACATCCTGATAACATGATATGGCAAAGAGAAGATCAAGTCAATCGGCAAGAAGTGATAGTGATGCAGCAACTCTGTCCACGGTTTCTATGCAAAGAAAGAGACTTATCTCTGTGGCCAAGGAGTTGAACAATTTTTTTAACTGACAAATATGCAAAAGTGGATAGAAAGCCCGCGGATTGTAGACAAAAAGTTTTATGAAACCATGGAATAAACAGTGCGATATTTTAGTCCTCTGCTACAAATTGAATTTAAATCTAAAATAACTACTCTAGTGACGGAATATGACAGACTGTACACTGACTTGTAGTATTATACAATTCTAATTACTTTGACCATGTAGTATTGTTAAATAAAGTATCAAAGGAAATCAATAGTTACTTCATTGTTACTGCTAGTCGCTCAAGGTGAAATAGGTTTTCTGAAATTTGATTTTTTTTAAAGGTAGAACGCTTAGCAACTTAAAAACTTGAGAGAGTAATATTCTGAAATATTTAAAGAAGTTCTGCTCATCAAGTAGCAAGTCCGGAAAGTGAAGGTAATATTCACCACAGTGTTCCCTTTTTAAATGTATTTCATGTATACAAAATCTTCTCTTTTCTCTCCTCCTCTTCTTCTTCTTCTGCTTCGCAGTCTATAATTTCTCTGTCTTCGGACAAAGACCTCGACATTACTACAGGCGCTGTTCCAAGCCGGGTTCACTGACAGCTTCCGAAAGAGACGGAAGGTATGTGCGGCAGACGAACTGATGCGAATTGATACGCGGTAAACTTTTTCTTTCGTGTGGCTATTTCTAGCCGAGTGCAGCCCTTGTAAGGCAGACCCTCCGCTGAGGGTGGGCGGCATCTGCCATGTGTAAGTAACTGCGTGTTGTTGTGGTGGAGGATAGTGTTATGCGCGGGAAACTGAACTGAACTGAACCGAGCGGGACGGATGCAATGTCCTCCCTGCTTTAGTGTCTGTTAGTTTCTTAGTGTGTTGTCAAATACCAAAATTATTTTTAATTTATAATCACCCCAGAATTCTATTAATTGTAATACAAGTGAAATATTGTTCGTTTGGTGAAAGTTTTATTGTAGAGTATTGAATCAGAATCTCAAAGAAACGATTATTACCGCACTTAAGTTGGTAAATTGTCAACCCTTACCTCTCTGTCGAAATTCGCTCAGAGAGCATCAAAAACTTACCAATTTGTACCTTTTATTTATATACCTCTCCACTATATTCCACAAACACCCGGATACGTGTTTGTTGTCTGAACAACTTTGGACCCACTCCCACTTCTAATTACTGAGCTCGATAGCTGCAGTCGCTTAAGTGCGGTCAGTATCCAGTATTCGGGAGATAGTAGGTTCGAACCCCACTGTCGGCAGCCCTAAAATGTTTTTTCCGTGGTTTCCCATTTTCACACCAGGCAAATGCTGGGGCTGTACCTTAATTAAGGCCACGGCCGCTTCCTTCCCATTCCTAGGCCTTTCCTATTCCATCGTCGCCATAAGACCTGTCTGTGTCGGTGCGACGTAAAGCAAAAAAAAAAAACACTTCTAATTCCCAATCGCCGCTATTGGTATAATGAAAACAATGTCACACCTCGGTGTTCTTTCAGCTTTCATATTAGGTTTGGATAACCATCGAAGACAATTGATTCCTTCCATTTAACATGCCCTTGGAACATATATGCATTCCTATTCCTTGAAGTCCTCAATCAGAGTGTCCTCCTCTCCGTTATCTGGAGTGAGTGATGTTCCATCAACACCCTCCCTTTGGCCTAGCTTCATCAATTCCTCTCGATTCCAGTCATATTACTAACGTATACTAAAAAGTCATAGAAAACGAGTCCATCATATTCCTTGCCGGAGAAACAACGACAGTTCTACAAACAATAAGAAACTAGCGTAGACGGAAGTCGCTACTGCATTCTCTAAAGCTAGCACAGAGCATGGAAGCGAAGCTCTGCATACTGTCAAGTTGTTATATTCGAATACTGACTCCCTCCGAAGAAAAGTCATCTCATATGGCATTCGGAGATAAAATGATAGCGAAAAGAAATTTCTCTGTAGCACTTTATGTCACATGTTTCCATTCAAGGGTTAAGAACCAGTGCTAACGTAAGAAAAAATGTGTAGTTTTACACAAGAAGGAAATAAACATATCAAACTGTATAACTGATCTTTTACATCGAAATTGCCCCGCTGAATTCGGATGTATTCTGTCAGCTACGCGGTGCTCATTCTTGAGCGATGGTGTACTCAGTGACAAGGCCAGGCTGCTATGAAATGTGTGGACAAGTACAAGTGTCATATGATATTCGGTGAGAAGTAGAAATTGAATCGAGTCTAAACCAACTTATATACGCATTTATAACAGACATGTTTCCGACACGAACTGGGCATACCGACAGAATTCAGCAACGCAAGGTAAATACAGGATGGATAATTATTTTTTAAACATCGTTATGACCTCGTGATGATGATGATGCTTGTTGTTTAAAGGGACCTGACATCTGAGGTCATCGGCTCCTAATGGTACGAGATGGACGACATGATATGATAATTAAACGTTTAAAATGTATCTACTGACTAGAATTTAAAACAAATGATGATGAACGATGATTGTGAGTTTAAAGTAATCAGTGGATCTAATTTGCAATGCCTTATTTTCAATAAAATGATAGATGATAAGTTGTGGTGGAATAAAACATTGCCTTAAAATGCAATAATATATCATGCAAATGAATATTTTCAAAAACACATTAAAATATACAAAAACGAAAACAGTCAATTTAATGAAACGTAGTAAACAATAATAGAAGGACTAATACTAAACACTACGTTTATATACGATGAAACAAACCACAATCCCTCATAAAACGGGTGACGAGGTCTGATGACTGCTCGTCATCTCGTAGGATGAGGGAGATGGTACTCGGGAGTTTCAGACTGCGGCGCAGATCGGCCAGGTCCACGCACTCCGTAAGGATCTGTACCACGGTAAGATGATCGCCGCAGGTACACACCGGAGGGGGTTCTCCGTTCAGTAAATATGAGTTTGTTACTATGTTGTGGCCGATCCGAAGATGGCATAATACCACTGCTTCCCTCCGAGAAGCCCGAAAGGAGTCCTCCATTACTCAGTAGTTCCTTTTATCGCTCTGAGCTTATTTGGAAGTGGAGTGGCCTGCCACAGAACCAAATGTTTCAGCTGAGAGCGAATATCACTTTGTGGAACCTTGCAAGCCTCCTTAGCAGCCTTATCACCTAACTCGCTTCCCTCTACACCCATGCGGCTTGGGAGATACGTACACATGATTGTGGTGGCGGCATCCTGGATCCGCTGCACCAGAGGGTGCCGAGGGAAACATGTATCAATAGATTGTAGCGAGCTGAAGGAGTCGGTACACAGCAGAAAGTGCCGGCGCTCAGCGTGTACCGCAGAGCTTGAAAGATAGCATAGAGCTCTGCTGCGTACACACTACGGACTTCTGGTAAAGGAAAAAGAAACCTGTTATGGTCGATAGCGAATGCGCAGCCCACTTTCGTTTCTGCCCTCGAACCATCCGTGTAAACGATGACTGAATCTGTATACAGGCCAACAACGGACAGGAACAGCCTCCAATAAATCGAGGGGTCTGTGCTTTCCTTTGGGCCAGTGTGCAGATCCACGATTATTTCAGGTCGTCGTATTATCCACGGAGGTACCCCTCTTGGTTGTCTGACAAGACAGGGAAACGAAGGTACATCAATCTGTGACTGCTATCCAAGCGTATTCCAACCGGCCGCGTTGTTCGAGCAGTCTACAGCCGGCGATTTTCGTTGTGGAATACGCAAAGATAGCTTAGGTGACGTGGAATCTGTCGCAAATTTGGAGCGTAGGACAGAAGCATTTGCTGGCGCCTCAGGTGTAAAGGCGGAGCACCAGATTCAGTGAGCAGGCTAGCATTGGGGCTTGTACAAAAAGCTCTCGTTGCCAACCTAACCCCGGTGTGGTGGATGCTATTCAGTTTCACAAGGATGCTTTGCCTTGATGATCCATATGCTGCACTGCCGTAGTCTAATCTGCATAAAATATTTGACCTATAAAATCGTAGAGGCACAGTGAGGTCTGCCCCCTAGGTAGTGCCGCTAGGAAACTTCAAAATATTCAACTTCTTGGGACAGGCCAGAACAAAATACAACTTTCTCTGAAGACCCAGTCTCATTCATTACTTTTGATAGTATGGAAGTGCTGAGGAATAGGTGTTGCAATGTAATGGCATTTGTAGCACGACTAGTCCGTCCGATTGATAAGAAGGTGCTCCTTAAGGTAAGGACAAAATATTCGAAAATGGAATGTTCAGCGCTTTCGGATAATTGCTCTAGGCTTGTAATGTACAGGATTGTGTGGAGTGAAAGTAATAAATATAAAGAATGAGCACTGTATAGCTCAAATCAACATCATATATCGTGGAAAGACGCGCCCACGTTTGCAGACACTTATGTAAATGTTTTATATTAGTAAACTATGAGATCGAGACAACTGAACACACTCTCCTCTTGTTGACACATGCGCATTCTTTATGCTGATAGCACTGTTAGCATTGATTGTGTTAGGTTCTTAAGTGATATATGTTGTTTATGTGTTAAAGAATTGTTTGTGACTAATTTGTTCAAAATGGCGAATAAAATCGTTTGGTAAGAAGAACTTTACAGGAAGCCTTTTCACAAGAAAATTAAAGTCGATAAATAGTGTAATTCGTGCTACAATGGGTAACAATACTAATGTTTTTGCTGAGGGAGGACCTAGCTTTGTACAAGGCAATAGCATCTGCCCAGCATTTGATAACCTTGGAGCTACAAGTACAATAACCGCGCGGAAAAAAATAGCAGACTACAATTAGTGGCGGAAGAGGTGCTTGAAAAGGTTAGTAGAAGCAAAGCAAACTTAAAAGACCATGTAGGACACACAAGATCAAGAATAGGGAGAAAGAATGACCTGGATTTATCACTGAATAAGGTAATTGAGTCAAACGCTTTAAACTCCAGTTTTCTCAGGACTGCTGTTATTTTTTTTAAACTTTCGGTTCACATTACTCGGAAAATATATGAAACTTTCCTTGTACAATAATATCTCGCTGGGTATTACATAAACCAATGGAATTCGTCACAAGTGAAGAAGGAATTGTTTTATGCATTTTAATTTCAATATACTTGGGTCAAGGAAGTTACATATTTAATAACCTCATAAGAAGAAATCAGTTTCGAAATTTTCCAAATACAATGGTGTTGTTATAGATCAGCTGCCTAACATAAACCGATTGTGTGCGATCTGTACCAGAAAATTCCGGTTTAACATGGTTCAATTTAACCGATTCAGAGAATAATGCATTAATAAAAAAATAATAATAATCGTATGGCCTCAGCTACCGTGTGCAGACATTTCGATTTGACGCCATCTGGCTGTCTGCTCGTCAATTTCGACGTTCCGTTTTACTCTAGGTCCGCTAGATGGCAGACAGAGTAAGCCGGATCTCTCTTGGGCGTCTATGGCTGAGATTTAATTAATTTTGTCGGGTAAATACCAAATGTATCACCAGAGATCTTTTACATGCCGACATCGTACGACATGGAGTGCCGAATGGACTTTTTTTCCGCCCTTCAAAAATCCAACTACCTCTGCCGGGTTTGAACCCGCTATCTTGGGATCCGGAGGCCGACACTCTACCACGGATCCACAGAGGCAGCTAGAATGCATTAGTCATATCCCTTTACAGCCTGAATTTCCGTTTGGTGAAGAAAATGTCAAGCTTTAACTTGCAACTTCCATTTAATGTCTTATACTAACCAACACTATTTAAGTGGGGCAGATACTTTAACACTCGTATGTGATGTGTTTTGTCCGCCTCTGTGGTGTAGTGGTTAGCGTGATTAGCTGCCACCCCCGGAGGCCCGGGTTCGATTCCCGGCTCTGCCACGAAATTTGAAAAGTGGTATGAGGGCTGGAACGGGGTCCACTCAGCCTCGGGAGGTCAACTGAGTAGAGGTGGGTTCGATTCCCACCTCAGCCATCCTGGAAGTGGTTTTCCGTGGTTTCCCACTTCTCCTCCAGGCGAATGCCGGGATGGTACCTAACATAAGGCCACGGCCGCTTCCTTCCCTCTTCCTTGCCTATCCCTTCCAATCTACCCATCCCTCCACAAGGCCCCTGTTCAGCATAGCAGGTGAGGCCGCCTGGGCGAGGTACTGGTCATTCTCCCCAGTTGTATCCCCGACCAAGAGTCTGAAGCTCCAGGACACTGCCCTTGAGGCGGTAGAGGTGGGATCCCTCGCTGTGTCCGAGGGAAAAGCCGACCCTGGAGGGTAAACAGATGATGATGATGATGATGTGATGTGTTTTACCATAATGGAAAATATATATACGTTTTGTTTTTGCCATTTTTGTGGCCATGGTCTAAGCTTTTAACATTAAAATACTGATCATTACTGCCTACTAGCCATGGGTACGTACTGCATGACGCAAGTATACTTGCATGACCGTAGGTCGTTATTTCTTTGAGGTTGAGCTGGAGGTACTCTTGAAGCCTGTCGTAATGTGATGCGCAGGGCCTTCGAGCATACATATACAGTAGACAGAGAGGGCGCTCCCTATATTTCTGCCAGCCAACATTAAGCTCTGAGCGATCAGTTGATGTATGGCAAAACAAGGCGGTCTTCCTTAAGAAGCGCATTACTGATTGATTTTAACCCGATTTAAGCGTGCTACTTATGATTAATTGATTTAAACTATTGAAGATGGTGATACATATAAATCCCTAGGAATATTTCCTTTCCATGTTGTATGAAAAGTGTAAAGTATCATTACACTTATGATTCATGACGCCTTAAAAGTGAATATGCAGTTATTCTGTACCATTACATTACCCGACAACGTATATATATGTATGTTGAGTCCTCAGACCTAAGGCTGGTTGGATCCTCAACAGCTCTGCCATCAGTTGTCATAGATGGCCTAGGCATCACTGAAGAGGCTTACTAGTAAAATGAGGAGTGAGATAGTTTCCCATTGCTTTCCTCACCGAGCCAGAAGTTGCTATTACATATTAGTCTGTCAAGCCCACTGAAATGCATGCATCAACCGACCCTATGAGTAAAATTTTTACACCATTCATAGCAGGGACTGGCTGCATAAGGAATGGTATTACTAGCATCATTCATACCTCAGTCACTTTCACATTGTCAAAAGTAAAAAAAAAAAAAAATGTTCTAGCGTATACCAGAAGACATAGTGCACTGTAAACACTAGGTGCTGCCAGCAAAGGCATTATACAACGTGATTCAGCCGCCCCTTCCAATGTAGTTTTATGCAACCCACAATAATCATTCCGTCGTGAAAACATCTGCCCTGCCGGTATGCTCAGACAACACAACCGGATATCTTGGTATTTACCGCCTCACCATGATAGGACGCCGAAATGTTATACTCGTATTAAACACTGGAAGACATGCGTGTGTCTTCTAGATCATATGAACCTGACACCCCGTCGAAACACTAAATTGATAGTGTGACCGCAGTAAACCCAATACTTGCTATAAGATGCCCACCGTGCCGTACGGAACCGTAGTGTAGTTGATAAAGGCGTGGCGGAGCGGGCTTGTATGTGAGGCGGGAGGTTCGAGTCCAGAGCGAAGGTTACACATGTTTGAAATATTTGTTTAATACGTACTGCATGCTATGTAAGTTCAACACCCGCTTTCATGTAAATTGTATGTGAATGAATGTGTTTGTGGCCCTAAGAAGGGCCGATTCGTTAGCAGGCGGAGTCATACAGACCAGAAATAATAGGAACACAACTGCTCTGACAATGTTTTATCGCAGGAAATGTTCGATGTGATGATCGTTTTGGTTTATGCACATTCGGGCCTGGTGTCCAATAGAAGCGCTGAAGCATTCCAGGTGGAATTGCTCGGCAGGTGTCCGTGATGATTTACCGGAGCTGGTCGGTGTTTCCCGGCGCTTTAGTGAAAACAACGCTCTTCAAATGTCCCCATAAGAAGAAGTCTAACGGCGTTAAATCCGGTGATCTGGCGGGCCAAGAAACAAGGCCAGCACGTCCTATCCATTTCCCTGGCAGTTTCTCGTTCAAGTGGTTACGAACGGGCAAAGTCGAATACGGTGGAGTTCCATCCTGTTGCAACCACATCGTTAAACAATCATGCAAGGGCACATCCTCCAGCAGCAGTGGGAGTTCCTGACGCTGGAAGTGCAGGTAGCTTGGGCCCGTCCAATGGTCCGCAAAGAAATAAGATCCAATCAGGCAATCCCCCATGATTCCACACCAAACATTCACTCCCCATTGTACTTGATGGGCCACCTGTCGCACCCCGTGATGATTGGCCGGACTCCAATATTGCATGTTGTGACGATTGACGCCTGCCTAATAGCCACCGACAGAACTCCATTCAAGGTTCGAAATCCTGCCCATGGAGTTCTTGGTGTAGCTCAAGATGGTATGGGTGAAATTTATGTTCATGCAGTATTCGCCAGACGGAGGGCTAGCTGGTGTTCACCTGTCGTGCAATCGCCTTTGTACTTATGTGTGGATTATTACGAGCTGCCTCCAGAACGTCCTCTTCTGTTTCATCCGATGTAACGGGCCTATCGGGGACTGGTGGCTAATTGGAAATCACGCCTGTTGTCCTTAGGCGTCTTTCAACACGGCGGAATGTCGTAGCAGCTGGGTGTCGCCTGTCGGGATACCATTCCTGGTACAGACGTAGTCCCTCGCACGCGCTTTGTCTTGCTTTTCCGTAACTGAGGAGTATGTCAAGGTATTCCTCTGTGAAAAACATGCAGAATGACAGCAGAGATTACAGTACCTTCAGGCCCTAACCAGCAGAGTATGCGCAGGGCACAAGCTGAATAACAGTGTCATTCTACTGTTTGAAGGTGGCAATCGTGGGTCTGTGTTTACGTATTCAAACATCATACCAATGCAAAAATATTTGAACGATGCAGGATTAGAACCGCCGCTGGCACATTCCATCGATTGCTAAACGAACGCCTAATCGCATCCGCTACGCTACTCTGCTGGAAGCATGCTGGTAGTACGACGAGAGCCCAGTACATACGCCATCCCGTAAAGTGTCTAAGACGTTAATTACTGCACTGTTACCTAGTTTTATGCATTGATTCCCCTCTTCGTTACACCCGGTTACGAGGCACGACACATTAACATAGCTACATGGTAAAAGAACGTTGCTACATGTTTTCAAGAAGTCATGTTTTGCGAATGGATGATATAACATTTCACTACGGTTCAGAATCGTGCGCAAAATGTGCACACTGAACATTAGTACCATACAGCACGCCTGCAGGGGAATAGCACCCCTATAACCATATGCACGTTAGTTGGGCTGCAGCATACGATATTGGAAGGGGCTACTGAATCACACTGTGTATCTGTGGGATACTTGGATGTGTTTACATATCGGTTAAGTGATACGGGGTCGTGAATAAGCGTTACGTGGTTAACCTATTCTAGTTACGTGTCTTTTAATTTCATAAGTTTAATTTTTCTCCGAAATATTTGCCTAAAATAGTTATTCTTCGTTTCTTAATCTGTTTACCCTCCAAGGTCGGATTTTCCCTCGGACTCAGCGAGGAATCCCACCTCTACCGCCTCAAGGGCAGTGTCCTGGAGCTTCAGACTCTGGGTCGAGGGATACAACTTGGTGAGGATGACCTGTAACTCGCCCAGGTGGTCTCACCTATGTTGAACAGTGGCCTTGCGGGGGAAGGGGAAGATTGGAAGGGATATACAAGGAAGAGGGAAGGAAGGGGCCGTGGCCTTAAGTTAGGTACCATCCCGCCATTTGCCTGCAGGAGAAGTGGGAAAGCACGGAAAACCACTTCCAGGATGGTTGAGGAGGGAATCGAACACACCTCTACTCAGTTGACCTCTCGAGGCTGAGTGGACGCCGTTCCAGCCGTCGTACCACTTTTCAAATTTCGTGGCAGAGCCGGGAATCGAATAATCACACTAACCACTACACCATAGAGGCGGACCGCCTAAAATAGTTAATTTTAAAATATTTTTATAGTTCTGGAAATAATAAATTCGACAAAACATACCAATAACCTTCATTTCTCATCATGCCGATATTAAGCTTGTTAAGCCTTATAAATCACGGAACTTGGCCGATATTAAAGCAAATGGTCCCATTACACCCAGAATAAATCTTCAAACATTTTTTGAAAGTATGAATACTTAATGCAGCTAATAAACTCAAAGTTCTGCCCCTAAAAGCAAATATCACCGGCACTATCGCATTCGCAGATAATTATTGTTTTACAGGGCCCAGCATCTAAGTTATCAGCCACTATCATGCATGAACGCACACAACCTAATAAGTATCTGGGTTATCATCCACTATTATATATGAACACACACACACACACACACACACACACACACACACACACACACACACACACACACACACACACACCAAGTTGTCCAACATTTCTAAATGCTCAGGCTATATCAAACTATAACTGAGTTATTGACGCCTAATGAGATGTATGAGTACCATTCACAAAACTGTCCCTAAATATGTAGCACAATTTACAATATGATGGAGAGGAAGCCATGTAGGCTACAACTCACCAAAATACACTGACTGACAGAGCAAATGCAACACCAAGGAGGAGTGGTTCGAAAGGGATGAAAGTTGGGGAAAAAACAGAGTCGGCACGGAAGAATAATTGATGTTTATTTCAAACCGATATGCAGGTTACACAATGCGCACGGCATCGACTCAGTAGGATGTAGGACCACCGCGAGCGGCGATGCACGCAGAAACACGTCGAGGTACAGAGTCAATAAGAGTGCGGATGGTGTCCTGAGGGATGGTTCTCCATTCTCTGTCAACCATTTGCCACAGTTGGTCGTCCGTACGAGGCTGGGGCAGAGTTTGCAAACGGCGTCCAATGAGATCCCACACGTGTTCGATTGGTGAGAGATCCGGAGAGTACGCTGGCCACGGAAGCATCTGCACACCTCGTAGAGCCTGTTGGGAGATGCGAGCAGTGTGTGGGCGGGCATTATCCTGCTGAAACAGAGCATTGGGCAGCCCCTGAAGGTACGGGAGTGCCACCGGCCGCAGCACATGCTGCACGTAGCGGTGGGCCTTTAACGTGCCTTGAATACGCACTAGAGGTGACGTGGAATCATACGCAATAGCGCCCCAAACCATGATGCCGCGCTGTCTAGCGGTAGGGCGCTCCACAGTTACTGCCGGATTTGACCTTTCTCCACGCCGACGCCACACTCGTCTGCGGTGACTATCACTGACAGAACAGAAGCGTGACTCATCGGAGAACACGACGTTCCGCCATTCCCTCACCCAAGTCACTCTAGCCCGGCACCATGCCAGGCGTGCACGTCTATGCTGTGGAGTCAATGGTAGTCTTCTGAGCGGACGCCGGGAGTGCAGGCCTCCTTCAACTAATCGACGGGAAATTGTTCTGGTCGATATTGGAACAGCCAGGGTGTCTTGCACATGCTGAAGAATGGCGGTTGACGTGGCGTGCGGGGCTGCCACCGCTTGGCGGCGGATGCGCCGATCTTCGCGTGCTGACGTCACTCGGGCTGCGCCTGGACCCCTCGCACGTGCCACATGTCCCTGCGCCAACCATCTTCGCCACAGGCGCTGCACCGTGGACACATCCCTATGGGTATCGGCTGCGATTTGACGAAGCGACCAACCTGCCCTTCTCAGCCCGATCACCATACCCCTCGTAAAGTCGTCTGTCTGCTGGAAATGCCTCCGTTGACGGCGGCCTGGCATTCTTAGCTATACACGTGTCCTGTGGCACACGACAACACGTTCTACAATGACTGTCGGCTGAGAAATCACGGTACGAAGTGGGCCATTCGCCAACGCCGTGTCCCATTTATCGTTCGCTACGCGCGCAGCACAGCGGCGCATTTCACATCATGAGCATACCTCAGTGACGTCAGTCTACCCTGCAATTGGCATAAAGTTCTGACCACTCCTTCTTGGTGTTGCATTTGCTCTGTCAGTCAGTGTAGCTGCAGCCAGTCAATACAAAAATGTATGATACAATGCAGGAAACAAATATTTACATGTAAGTCATACACCATTCGTCTCCAAGATGAAGATCAGGAGTGTTGTGAAAACCTGAGAACTGCATGTCTTGACAATATTGTCCTACATCGCTAATGATTGAACAATATGTACTTGTTGAATACACTTCTTACTTTCTTCCTGTCTCTTTACTCCTTTTCCTTAGAACATTCATGTCGCATTATGGAACTGGCATAGCACTTCACAAATAACTTCATTAAGTCCATTTCATGGCTCTGTGCAAATTCTTGATCAAGTATATGGTACTTTTTCCATAAAAGAATGTTCCATTCACTGACTGACCTCAGCACCCTACAGAGGACCTTCTCATGAACATCTTTGCTCCTTAGTACATTCATATTTCTGAGTGCACTTTTTGTCAACTTACACAACACTATCACATATTTGGAGGGCTCGATTAATCCCTCACATCCAGGGTACAACTTCCCCTTAAATAAGACATAGTCTAAGTAGTTTCCTCCGGCACTTCTTAGAACTTTCAAGTATACTGCACATACAACAAATCCTCTATTTCCACTATTTTTCTCTATATGTCCATTCTGTTGCATCACCTTCATTGTTAAAAATTGTGCCCAAACTAGCCAAAGAATTCTTCACGAATTTCAGCATGTGGCAGACATCGAGAAAAATAAATACTGCCTCTCTTGTCACTGGGTCTTAAAAGGTCAAACACCATCTGAATTCACCATTAAAAGGAATACGTTAGTCAGTTAATAAAACGCCAAACGTGCACATATTTCACGAGAAGAGTTTCTTCTTAAGGTCTGTCAGAGGGGAACTCACACAGAAGGAAGACATAAATTAAATGGAGTAGCATACTTGTGTACCATGAGTAGTTCAGTCCTTAGATTAATTTAGATTAACAATGTATATTTTAGGAGATTATTACATATTAAGTTGAAATACACACTTACCACTGTCCATAGTTCATAAGTATATTATTAGGTTTCATATTTTATTTCTTCTGTAAATAATTTATAATTTATAACCTTAGAAATAAGAAATGAAAATGTTCTTTAAGTGGGCAAAAATGCCTAGTTAACAATAAATAAATAAATAAATAAATAAATAAATAAATAAATAAATAAATAAATATAAAATAAAATAAATAAATAAATATAAAATAAATAAATAAATAAATATAAAATAAATAAATAAATATAAAATAAATAAATAAACGGTGTCATGCAATGTGGTCAGAACAGTGGTTACTAAATATCCCTCAATTTCTCCAGAAAAACTATCAACTAAAAATAATCAATAGGAACCTTCACATGGTCATGCATGGCGTTTACCAGAAATACAAGGGCCTCCTTTGCTTCTGGGAGCGAATCATCATTGACATCAGTCCTGATATCCACACAACCACATGTGTCCTTTCCATCCCATTCTGTCTTCTTGATGGACATTTCATCAACGATGAGGCTACAAAGGATAGGTTTACCCGTGGCATTACCCTCTTCCCCTATAAGCTTTAAGTTTGTTAGTGCTTCTTTTCTAAAGCCAGGAGAGATATCTACAATTTGGTACAATTTCCTAAGAGTGCGCGGATGAGGCAAGCATATATTGAACACCTTCTTTACAGTCGTAAGCCTTACTGGCATAAAAGTGCAATGTAAGGGAAAAGCATTGAAACCCTTGAAAATACTGTTGCTGTTTTTTCTCCAGCATTTTCTGAAACAGTTATTCAGCACGACTGGAGTAGAAGCATGTAAAGGTAAAAATTTTGTATTTTCCTGGAAAGAGTGTGGAAAAACTCGGGTAAAACCACTCTCAGGCTGGCCACTGTTAGGACCTGGATTCGAACCTTTTATTTGCGGACATCGGACTCAGCCGCACAGTCATGGTGCGCCACGTATGAATATGCTGTGAGGTCCAGAAATTTAGAAAATTTTCAAAGTAAGTCCATTATGAGAGTCCTGGAAGGGATTTCATACTCCCCTTTTCAAATCTCTAACTGTAATTTTTAGCAGTGCAAGATATGACCATTTTTGCTATGTTTTCATCACAAATGCGTGCTTTTAAATGTTTATAATATGCTACACTTATATAGAAAAATCCTTGTATGCCGACAATGATTACTTGAA
The DNA here is from genome assembly GCF_040414725.1 of Anabrus simplex. Classification (NCBI taxonomy): domain Eukaryota; kingdom Metazoa; phylum Arthropoda; class Insecta; order Orthoptera; family Tettigoniidae; genus Anabrus; species Anabrus simplex. The sequence continues at coordinate 235,644,537 of NC_090269.1, read as the reverse complement.
ATCTCCCATAGGTTCCCAAAATCAGCTGATTTGATTTTGGCGCCGTGTTAAGCTGGCAGCGCCCTCTCTATAATTTTGTAAGCTCGAAGGGGAGGGCCCACGGAAAATAAACGGTGGTTGGTACGCGTGAAAGTTAACGGGGTGGAAAGAGTGCCTTTGGTTGTAGGGCTGTTTTGACGCCTGTTATGTAAAAAAAGAACACTGGTATATGTGTTTGAATGGCTGTACAGTCTGTACAGTTGAAGTTGTATCTTAAAACTATGGCAACTAGTTAAATCAGCAAACTAGAAAATCCTACGATTCAAGTATGAATCACTATGCATTGTAGGGATATCTAGAACATCTAATTATAGCGCCACTAGAAGTTTTTGCGGTTTCCTATCATCCCATAATCTTTGGTACGGCTATTTGAAGATCCAATCACTCTCTTGATTGAAGATTTGATGGCTAATCATATTACCTATTCAGTAACTACGAAACCAAACAGATGAGCTCAATGCGTTGCGGCTTGTCCAGTTAATGTTGCTAACTGTATAGCTGGGAGTGTGTTGGGTTCGATTTCCTCGTTGGTCATCCTCGAAATGGTTTTCCGTTGTTTCATATTTCAAATCCAGGCAAATGTTAGCAAAGGCCGTTTCCTCCCTATTCCTAGCTCGTACAGTTCAACACACAGACAACACCCTTACACAGCGGTACATGTAGCTCAACCCCATCGATATTACAGCGAAAAGCAGCTACAAAACTGGGGCGCCGAACATGTCTTCCGTCACTCCCTGCACTAAAAGGGATATGCTAAAAATTAAACAAAATTACGACCAGTTTGGACTTTTTCTTAATCTGCTTACCCACCAGGGTTGGCTTTTCCCTCGGACTCAGCGGGGGATCCCACCTCTACCGTCTCAAGGGCAGTGTCCTGGAGCTTCAGACTCTGGGTCGGGGATACAACTGGGGAGGGTAACCAGTACCTCGCCCAGGCGGCCTCACCTGCTATGCTGAACAGGGGCCTTGCGGGGGGATGGGAAGACTGGAAGGGATAGAAAAGGAAGAGGGAAGGAAGCGGCCGTAGCTTTAAGTTAGGTACCATCCCGGCATTTGCCTGGAGGAGAAGTGGGAAACCACGGAAAACCACTTTCAGGATGGCTGAGGTGGGAATCGAACCCACCACTACTCAGTTGACCTCTCGAGGCTGAGTGGGCCCCGTTCCAGCCCTCATACCACTTTTCAAATTTCGTGGCAGAGCCGCGAATCGAACCCGGGCTTCTGGGGGTGGCAGCTAATCACACTAACCATACTATAGCTCGTACAATAAAAATGTATCAGATAGAAAGGACTTGAAATTGTATTGTACTCAACTTTTTATTTGTACAGTTTTTAGATAGAATTAATACTTGCGGGCATATTTGGATGTCTGTGAAAAAATGTAATAATGGCGTTATTATTCCTTGCGCGCAGTGCCTCCGTGGCCCAGACGGCAGCGCGTCGGCCTCTCAACGCTGGATATCGTGGTTCAAATCCCGGTCACTCCATGTGAGTCTGGTGCTGGACACAGCGGAGGCGGGACAGATTTTTCTCCGTACATTGTGGTTTTCGCTGTCATCTTTCATTCCAGCAACACACTTTATTCTCATTTCATAGCATTTATTAGTCATTAATAAATCACTTTGAGAGTGGTGGCCCATCATAATAATAGCTTATATATTGTTCATTCATTACATCCCTGACCCGGTCAAAGACTGGAAAACAGGTTGTAGGTTATCATTCATATTCCTTGCAAGACAAGAACGCATGATACTTAAAAGATTAAAAATTATATTTTGCAAAATTTTGGTTATGTACAGTATTTCTATAAGGAGAAATTTGAGTTTGTGTGGTTTGGCTCCTTTTAATATTGCTACACCACCGTACACGAATCAAATAATAGTCTAGAGTGTAACATGACCTTCCCGTAGAATTCCGTCTTTAGTTCGTCATTTAGCGGAAAGAAACAGTGTAATAGACTCGCTTTCTCCTAGATGTGTTCCAACCCAGAAAAAAATGGATTAGTGTTCTAATTATAAATTGCTGAAGCTAATTCTTGAAGATTGGATAGCTATGATACATAAATTATCATTATGTAGGACAAATCATGAAACACAGTACTGCAAATCACAGAAAAAATGAGGAAATTTCCCATGTGACAGCCGGGCGAGAGATGCGTTCCTTGTACATATTTCGAGAATATGTGTTTCTCTAGATGAGGGCCTCTCAAACGCCCAAAATTTCACGCGTGCAAATCGAGGCGCAAGAGCTCCGTGCACTATGCATCGGCCGCGCTCGGCTTCGCTCGGACCAACGCTTCGTCTCTGGGCTACTCGGCTAAGCTCGGCTCTACTCGGCGCAACTCAGCTCGGATTTGGAGCACTACGGAGCAGGTGTGGAACGGGGAGACAGGAGGAGCGAGCGAGACAGATATGAGGAAAGAGAGAGTAAGCGCTATTGCTCCAAATCGAGGAGTGGGGGGTCTGCACTGGTCAACCAAGCGAAGTCGTCTGTTGCACCGTGCACAGTGCATGCACCAAGCGCATGCACCCTGAGAGGCCCTGCTCTAGATGTTCGCCTCCCCTCATGTGGTTGAAACAGTGAATATTTATTGTCTGGAAACAATCAGCGGAGTGATCTTTGCTTTAGCTGTTGCAGAGGCTGGAAACACCCTGGTGGACCAGATAGGACTAACTCTGGAAAACGATAAGCCGTCAGGGATCTTGTTTATCATCCACGATGGAGGATCAGTAAGTGACAGCGACTACACCAGTCAACTGCAGTTAGTGGCTGCCGTGGTACAGGCTTACCCGTAAGTACTATAATTCCTTGTCACCAATAACTTGAAATAAACTACTTACTGAAAACTGGACCTTGAAATTACCTGTTCCAGTGCTTGTATTTTCAAACAGAACCTCCTGTAGGTATCGGCCTGCTGTGCAACTCTACTGCTCATAACTCGGTATTTTAATAACAGGAAACCTTTTTCAGTCTTTTCTCTGGTTTTATTTCTTTACTTTGGAAACTTCGATAAGTCCCCTATCTATTAATATTCTTTGAAATGTTCTAAAATTTCGTTCTAGTGATTTATATTTAACTTGTTATGAAGACCATTAATTTCGTGTTTTTTTATTTCTTTATGTCCATTGTCATTTTTACGATCCATGCAGATATTTCATTCATTTTCCGCATAATTCCTGCATCTAGGTCGTCCAGAGATAAGGAGAATGGACTTTCTACTAGATCGCACGTCAATCACATAGGCTATGTCAAGTATCTTACTTTACCAACTAAAATTCTTGATGATACTTCGTCACTCATACAGTTTCCTTCTAAAATGTCATGAGATTAAGTATTCCATAGTTTTTATAAGTATTTTCACTCGCCTCTACTTCAGATACACTCAGTTCAGAAAGTTGGGTTGACTAAATAAACAGGCGCTGCCGAGAAGTAGATTCTCAGTCTAAACACCTGGCAACTTATCTATCTGCTTTACGTCTCCAACAGGATGGTCATTTCTCAAGGAGAAACTTGGGTATTGTAATGAAGAAAAACGAAAATAAGAAGAACAATTTCGTTACTGTGCAGTACTATTTCATTTACAAAGTACGATTAAAATACTCACCCTCTTGTTTCGCACCAAGCACATGATACTCCTCGTAAATATTTCTTGTATCCTCATCAGCATGAAGGATGCGACCCTTTCACTTGCTGTCCTAATCCTTCCTCAATATTATCGCAGTTATTAGATAATGTTGCGTAAATATTATCACAAAAAGAAAAAAAATCTTCAAATTTTCCCACGAACTAACTTCGTGTACACCGTCTCTTCGTTACTATGACATCTCTACTACATTCATTGACAAACAACATGCAGCAGGATTGTTCACTAATGATGTACTGCGAGCGAAGTCATAACATCAGCAAGTAGTCCTTACCTTGTCCACATTGCTTTAAACTCCATCTAGCGAGTCAGAATTACTTGTTTGCTTTTAATGTGAACTTCTGTATCAGCATTCACCTTTATTAAGAGTAGACTGTCCCGCTGGACAGTTAAAGCAGAAAGGTTGCCGGCACATCGGGGTCTAATGTAAGTACCCAAAAAATCATTTCAAAGCAGCAGAAAATGAACGTTATCGATCTCATCACATGAAATACTTTCCATCCAAAGGAACCATTTTAATAAAAAAAATACCAAATATTGCGATTTATTGTTTTACAAATTTCATCCAAGTGAGGAACAAGCTAAAATTAATAAAATGAATAATAATAATATATCGGTACATTATTTGCTCAGTGTGATTTCATAACTTGATTCATTATTAAGAGTTTCAACCTTCATTATCACTCTCATTAGCTTCATAATTTCCTTCATTTGCTGCCTGATGGACAAAACGAGATCTAGGAGGATGATTTGGTGGTATGCGTTACATATAATTTCTTGATGTCAGCAGGTTTGGCAGGTTTTGGTTTCAGTTACTCTGTATAAAGCCAAGGAAGATAACCTAAGTTTGGGTTCTTTTTGCACATTTCGAAAGCGTCTTTGTAAAACTCAGAACGTTTAGTCGAAGCTATTACAAAGTTTTCTTCGTATTAAGTACATTTGTACTGGGTGAAGCACCATGTAAATTTTCCTTTTATGAAATGTGTATGTTGTATGTTGGGTATTCAGCCCGAAGGCTGGTTGGATCCTCAACAGGTTCACCATTAGCTGTCATAGATGGCCTAGGTGTTACTGAAGAGGCGTACTAGGGAAATGAGGAGTGAGGCAGTTTCCCGTTCCTTTCCTCACTGAGCCAGAAGTTGCTCTTGCACATCAGTCTGCCAAGCCCACTGAAATGCATGCACCAACCGATCCTATGAGCAACATTTTCACACCCTTCATAGCAGGGACTGGCTGCATAAGGAATGGCATTACTAGCGTCACTCATACCTCAGCCACTTTCATATTGCCAATGCCAAGTATAAGACTGAGACAGGTCAATGAAAGTAACAATTTTATTCTAGCCCATACCAGAAGACATAGTACACTGTAAACACTACATCTTGCCGGCAAAGGCAGGTTATGGAATGGCAAGCCTTATTATAACATGGTGCTAGCAGGGAGTTATAATTCTTCATATCCTGTTCATCGTCAACAAAATTCATGTATTGGTTTTCAATTCACTAGTCGCTGATGTTCACTGTGCCCTCCCGTTTCGGTTCCTTGTTTTTCAAACAAAATACGTGAAGACCGGTACATTAAAATCAAATACATGAATTATTTATTTAAATCAGGGGATGGCAGAGGAAACGAATTATCTCGTATATACTGTATATCTCAGATTTGCTCAGAAGTGAGCTTCAATGGTTTTTGATCTCATGGCTTCCATTACTCAGTTTGGATCATGTACTCACTAACTAATGCCCACAATACGCCAAAAGACATGACAAGGTTATCCTTCTCCATGATGACGCTAGACCGCATAGAATCAGACCCGTGAAGGAAATCTTGGAGGTATGTTTTACCCGACCAAACCAATTCACAGACGATGCTCCAGAAATTTACTACTCAAGTAGGTCGGTACAACATACCCTCGCTGAATATCGCTTGCAATCCTTCGCGAATATCCAAAAACGACCCGATGATTGGATAGGCTATGTAGAGGTTCCACTCGGCTATTGCGTTAACGATGAAGGAAGAAGCCACTTATACGTTCCCTTCTTATTTGTCAGAAGGGAAAAAAGACAGGCAAGACATTGGTTGAATACATATTGCTGTTGAAATCTGTGGATATACTGTAGTGTAAATTCGGCAAAACTACTTGGGACATTCTCTAAAAGTCCCATCCATTATTTTCTTAAGAACCTTCGCCACCGACCGACCTCAAAATGTTGCCTCTGAGTGATTAGAGGAGGTTGGGAGGTTGTTCACATTTAAATGCTAGAAAAAAAAACCCAAAACGGCATGAGCGTGTTCGTTAGAGACTTGGTGTTCAAACCTTGATGTTTGTGGAATAAACAAAAATTTTGGTATGGTATTCAACTGCCATTCATTCTCCCTGCGGAATACATAGGTGACGAATTTATTTAGCTTCTTCCCATTTAGACAAAATGTGGTTACAAAACTGCGCTACAGTGAAATAAATAGAGTGAATTTCTTCAGGGTGTCCTTCTAAAGAACGAAATGTAGACATGATTGGGGTCGAGTGTACTGATGGTAGCTACTTATGAAGCATGGATACATTACTACGCCTACTACAAGTTTTCTAGGGGCTGCCTGGCCGAGGCGGTAAAGGCGTGCTCGGTTCGCCCGGAAGGACGTGGGTTCGAATCCCCGTCAGGAAGTCGTAAAATTTAAGAAACGAGATTTCCACTTCCGGAGGTGCATATGACCCTGAGGTTCACTCACCCTACACCGAAAATGAGTACCAGGTTAATTCCTGGGGGCAAAGGCAGCCGGGCGTATAGCTAACCACTCTACCCCATCACGTGCCGCGGTTAACAATGGTGGAAGCCTTTACCTTCCACTCCTCCAAGGGCCTTCATGGCCTGTACGGAGGTGACTTTGCTGTGCTTTTTACTACAATTTCCAAAACACAATTCCATGAAATCGGGACATAGTCCACTTCCCCCGAAGACAGGATAATGTCACTGTTCAACTACCTATGATCCGTTGTTTCCAAAACTAGGAGGCTATTACACATGGGATTACTGTTAATCAATACTTCAAGTTCTACATCAGGATACTGAACATCACAGCCCCATAAGTTACAATATATAAGCGGTATCAATAGTACATATAAATTATACATGTTATTCACTAGATTGTGCCCACGGCTTCACCACGCGGTCTTAGTTGTCAACATTTAAGACTATGTAAAGCATGCTGGATAGGATACAAAATATGCATTATGACATTCAATGCGTGGAAAATATGTGGACGAATTTGCAGATGACGTGAGAACTGCTTCAAATGTTATGGCAGTATGGCAGCTGTGCTGTGGATGGGGGTGGTAAAATCCACTTAAAGGCGAATTTGGACGGTATCAGAACACTGAGACCGCCTCTGTGGTGTAGTAGTTAGCGTGATTAGCTGCCACCCCCGGAGGCCCGGGTTCGATTCCCGGCTCTGCCACGAAATTTGAAAAGTGGTATGAGGGCTGAAACGGGGTCCACTCAGCCTCGGGAGGTCTACTGAGTAGAGATGGGTTCGATTCCCACCTCAGCCATCCTGGAAGTGGTTTTCCGTGGTTTCCCACTTCTCCTCCAGGCGAATGCCGGGATGGTACCTAACATAAGGCCACGGCCGCTTCCTTCCCTCTTCCTTGCCTATCCCTTCCAATCTTCCCATCCCTCCACAAGGCCCCTGTTCAGCATAGCAGGTGAGGCCGCCTGGGCGAGGTACTGGTCATTCTCCCCAGTTGTATCCCCGACCAAGAGTCTGAAGCTCCAGAACACTGCCCTTGAGGCGGTAGAGGTGGGATCCCTCGCTGTGTCCGAGGGAAAAGCCGACCCTGGAGGGTAAACAGATGATGATGATGATGATGATCAGAACACTGGAAGAATGTAGTACTGTAATGCATACCAACAATGTGTACACTCAAATACCTACATCATCGGGACTATGAGCTGAACGCATTAATGTCATACAGGGACGGACATTGAAATTATTTTTCTTCTTCGATCACTGAGTACCCTACATTCCTTGGCGAGTATTCATGAATTAAAATTATTCAATCATAGAAAGATTTGAATCAGTGTGGAATAGACCACTTAAATCACAACTACACACAAAGTATAAATGATACGAAAGAAATGAACTTATTTCACTAGCTCACAATAAAATCTCGTTATTTCCTGTCCACGGGATAAATAATCTAGATCATAATTAAACAGTAGAACTACATTTTCTATAAAAATGCACGGCATAAGGAACATGGGGCACAGTTAACAAGTCGTCTCTTTGTAAACTAACTTCATTCCTCAGGAACTGTTGGTAAAAAGCACTTCTGAAGACAATCCTAAGGAGATAGTACATATCCGGCTTTGTACTTCGTTAACACAGCTGTACGTGACACTGAGGGCAGTTTACAGGAAGACATTCGTACTGTAGTTAAGAAAAAAATGCATATTAACATTTTTGCTGCAAATGTAATTCATAAGCCGGAACTTATTCTCCTTCTCTAATAAGAATATCAATTTGTCCATTATTTTGGTTTATTGTCGTAAAATATCCGACAAATTACAAAACAGCATATATTCCTAGTTAACGATTAGTGTTTCACAGTTAATACATATGAACTGCTTTGTAGGAAGATGCATTCTTAGTACATTTGGTACATTCATTATTTTAATGGGACTTGCCTTTTAGATAATGTATTAACTTTAAGAATTCCAAGAGTGCATTTTCCTCTGACTTTCAGCGCATATTATTTCACTGAACGGCCCCTTAAGTAGCCTTTATGTTATTCTGTTCCAGGCCATACTCTAATATACTTTGAAATTTAATACAGACGTGGTAGTTCCACAAAAAATCAAACCGTTAACATTTGTTGTACTGTTAGGGATGTCCGACTCGTTGGCTGAACGGTCAGCATACTGGCCTTCGGTTCAGAGAGTCCCGGGTTCGATTCCCGGCCGGGTCGGGGATTTTTAACCTTAATTGGTTAATTCCAATGGCACGGGGGCTGGGTGTATGTGTTGTCTTCATCATCCTTTCATCCTCATCACGACGCGCAGGTTGCCTACGGGAGTCAAATAGAAAGACCTGCACCTGGCGAGCCGAACCCGTCATGGGGATATCCCGGCACTAAAAGCCATACGACATTTCATTGTTAGGGATTGCTATACATTCATACAAGCGTAAATATTACATAGATATAGGTTAATGATAGATATGGGATATAGTACCTTTACAAGTAGGAATAGTTAAGATGCCACAGCTGCATGTACGTAGACATTGATGTATTCTACTGGCTTTGGAATGCTATCAGGCGACAGGGTCTGTAAGCCGTCGCTTTTGGTGTCAGCTATGTGCGTATATTCGGTGAGACAAATATCATCTGGACACACAACTTACACTACCTTCTGAGTAATATTTTTGTCTACCGGGCGAGTTGGCCGTGCGGTTAGGGTCGCGCAGCTGTGAGCTTGCATCCGGGAGATAGTGGGTTCGAACTCCACTGTCGGCAGCTCTGACGATGGTCTTCCGTGGTTTTCCATTTTCACACCAGGCAAATGCTGGGGCTGTACCTTAAGGCCACGGCCGCTTCCTCCCCACTCCTAGGCCTTTCCTTTCCCATCGCCGCCATAAGACTTATCTGTGTCGGTGCGGCGTAAAGAAAAAAATCGTTTGACTATTTTTGGTACTGAACTCATTTGAATAGAAACTAACGTTCTGAGAGCGTATGTTGTATCGTGCTTTTAGGTTACAGGACAACTTCCATGCTGGGGTTCTCGCTTACTCGGACGGTGTGACGGTGTTACTGCCATATAGGCAGAGCGACACCTGCTACGTAGTGGACTCACTGTCTAACCTCACTCAGAACAGGAAGAGGACGAGCAGCTCTCGGTTCGACAAAGTCCTCAAGGAGGTGCAAGACCAAATAACTCACCTGAATCATGGGAAGAAGACGATAATTGGTGAGTAAATATGGAAGGTAATCTAAAACATCCTTCAGGTATCTCTGGTGTTAGTAATGTAACACGCTTGAAACTTATAATCGAATACAAGACTATATCTTATATATATATTTATTGAACGAAGCAACGACTTCCCGCAATTACGGGTTGCCACAATGTAAAGCATATCAGGATAGAGAATGTTTTTATCACATAGAAATATAGCGATGATACGGATTTTTTTTTAAATTATGGAGGTCCGAACAGGTGAGTTTTCAGGATGTATACAGATCCACGTATGGTGGTGGTAACTATTCTTTCAATGCTGTTCATAGGCAGATCAAATTACGTACTTTTAATAAACAACGCGTCCGACTCTACTGTTTTAAAGCGATCTCTAGGAAGGACGAAGCAGGTATCTAAACAGTAAGAATGGATTGAGGCCTGAACGTATGAAACACGTGAAGAAGGGATATAGAGACCAGGCTTGAATTCATTCACTTGAGGAAGCAGGCTCCTTAGATCGTCGGGTATGTGGTACGATTGAGGGGAGAATATTAATGATTCTTGAAGGTAAGAGACGTGGAGGAACACCTAGTTCAATTCGTAACTTTAAGAGATTAAGATAAGAAATATATTAGGGATAATTTAATTCTGATAAAAAACGGTATTTATTTAATTAATTAAATTAATTAACAGAGGCATCCTCCATGTATAGGTGGATTTTATAAAACATAATACATATTATGAAGAACAGAATTTGTAAAAATATAACAAGAAAATAATATTCAAGATATGAAAAGAACTAGAGAAAGAGGAAAAACTCAACATGAAGATATAAAAAATTACCTACGTAAATTTAGCATAAATATTATTATACAGAAATACAATTTGTCTAATATAATATTTTAACAAAAACCTGTTATTGGTCTACCCAATTTTTATTTACATTAACAACTAGATGATACAATGTTCGATTTTTTATCGCAAGATGTTATCTGTGTGAAACTGCAGTTTCCACATGATGCATGAAATCTCGAACAGTCAATGTGAAATCAATTCTCGGATTACATGCAGCAATTTTGTTAAAAAGATTACACATTCTGACTATTGGAGAATTTTTTGGCTCGCTGTTTTGGAGTGTTCACAATAAAACGTATGTCTTGTCCATAAATTTGCACTTTTCACATTAAAATTCACTCTATCAAGTAACTCACTGTCATCACTCACATTATTTACAAGTTGGTACAAAAACATTCGTTGCAGAATCTCCCTTCCATTACATAACGAAGAAAGTTTAAATTCACTTAGCAAAGTATTGTATGGAACTTTATCTTTTTGTACTGAAGTCATTTAGCAAGATGTTGATTGAAACTTTACCTTTTAGCGCTGAAGTCAGATTGCGAAGAAACTTTTCCTGAACTTTTTCGATTTTTTGTACGGGACTGATAATGAGGTGTCCAAACAAAACATGAATGTACTAGTTTAATACGCACAAATGTATCATAGAGAGTAATTAATATACCAACAATTTTTTAGTTCCCCCGAATTCCGAACCACAAAACCTAAGGATCTATAGGCTTCATTTGTACTGTTTTCACTGTGTCGTTTGAAGGACAATGTAGTGTCCATCAAAATTCCGAATTCTTTTACTAAATTTAACCTTCCTAAAACGATGTTATCAATTTTATATTCAAATAGTACTGTCGACTTATTCCTTGAAAAGTTTACTATGAGACACATTGATATCAAAATGCATTTTGTTGTTCCTACTCCGCATATCCACATTCAGTCTGTAATTTTAAAGCATCCTTATGAGTGGTGACAGTTCTGAACAGTTTAACATCCTGATGACTTTTGGTAAATCATTAATAAATATTATGAAAAAAGAGGCCCTAAATTGGAGCCTTGAGGCACTCCAGATGTAATACTGAATACAAATGATTTTGTTTGGAGATATATGACAAATTATTTTCCACCAGAGAGATAAGATAATATTAGTTTCAAAACCTCATGGGACAAGCCATAATTAGGAAGTTTTTGCAATAGTATCTCGTGCTCCAGTTTATGAAAGGCTTTTGAAAATCAGTGTAAATAACATCTGATTGATTCTTATTTTCCGTTTCATTGTAAATATCTTAAGAAAAATTCACGAGATTAATAACTGTTGACCTGTCCGGGAAAAAACCTGTTGAAAGGGAGTAATGTAACAATTTACACGAACAAATTTCGGCAGTAAATTATTTCTTCAAAACCCTTCGCTGGAGCACACAATATTGATACAGATCTGTTCTCAGTATCATGAAGATTACTTCGTCGTATGTTAAAATAATTATTTCTTACTTGGCAAAGACGATCAGTAACTGTTGACCTGCCCGGGAAAAAGAACCTGTTGAAAGGGAGTGATGTAACATTTTACATGAAAAAAATCGGCAATGAATTATGTTAAAAAACCTTCGCCGGAGCACACAATATTGATACAGATGTTCTCAGTATAATGAAAATTACTTCGTCAGTTATTAGAATAATTATTTCTTACTTGACAAAGAAGAGCACTTAAGATGTTGGAAATTTTAATGAAGAAAATCTGCTGGATGGACAAAACGTGATTAGCACATTGCATAAAAGAAAGATCAGATCCAGTTTTTAGAGTATATTTATAGGGGAATAATCCGGCTTCCGCATGACTACTCCAATTGTATGCTCCAAAAAATTTTGGTGGTCTAAGACTGATGAGAGCTAGTTGGGAAGCTTACATTCAACACCTGAAAATGTGCAGTCATCTACTTCATACTGATGATGAACATCGATAGTGCGTGAAATACTGTGAATCTAAAAATACCTTAGTAATCGCAAAATTAAATATTCATAATTTGAAGCCAACAAGTACCTCCGTGGACCAGATGGCAGCGCACCCGTCTCTCACCGCTGGCTTCCGTGGTTAAAATCCAGGTTACTCCATGTGAGATTTGTACTAGCAAAGCGGAGACGGGACAGAATTTTCTCCGAGTACTGAGCTTTACCCTGGCACCCATTCCAGCAACACTCTCCAATATCATTTTATTTCATCTATCAGCCATTAATGATTCCCGGAGGAGTGCGACAGGCTTCGATAGTCGGCATAGTTCCTATCCTCGCCACTAGATGGGGCTTCATTCATTTCATCCCTGACTCGGTCGAGAGACTAAAAACAGGCTGTGGATTTTCATTTTTTCATGAAGACAGTAAATAAGCAGGTTGTCGCTTAAGAAACGAATTGCGGAACCAGGTTATTCAATCTTTAGTCACAAGCTAAGAAATAAAGGATTTTTTAAGTGTTCGCTGACTTCCTAAACATCAACTTTCGGGTAACAAAAAAGAAAAGGTCTATCAACTTCTGAATAGACCAATTCGCTAAACATGTCAAGTAATATTTCGATTATGATGTTTGTTGTTTAAAGGGGCCTAACAGCTAGGTCATCGGCCTCTAATGGTATGAGGTAAACGAAACGAAAATTAAAACTTCAAAATGTATCCACTGAATGGAATCTAAATCGAATGACGATGAAAAAATGATTGTGAAAGAAAAACAATCAGTGGATCCAATTCACAATGACTTAATTTCTGGAATGATACTCATTATCTAAAGGTGTCCAAAATCCAGGTCACCGGTCCATTCATAATGGTACTAATCGCTGGAAAAGCAAAACCATGGCGTTCCTCCGGTATCTACTAATCACAGGTAACATAGACTCATGGTGTTTCTCGTATGGTGGGACAAATCACAGGTAATGTAGACCTATGGTATGTCACACAAAATGGCATCACTCACAGGTAACACAAAACCATCGTGTTCCTCACATAGTGGGACTAATCAAGGGCGCCGGTATTCCCGTGGTGTTCCTCACTTAGCTAATCACATGCTACGAATACTCACGGTGTTGCTCACATAGTGGTACTAATCATAGGCAATGTAGACCCACGGTGTATCACACATTATGGCAACGCTCACAGGCAACACAAACCCATGGTGTTTCTCACATAGTGGGACTACTACTCTCAGGCAACAGAGGCCCATGGTGTTCCTCACATAATGGTACTACTACTCTCAGGCAACAGAGGCCCATGGTGTTCCTCACATAATGGTACTACTACTCTCAGGCAACAGAGGCCCATGGTGTTCCTCACATAATGGTACTACTACTCTGAGGCAACAGAGGCCCATGGTGTTTCTCACATAGTGGTACTACTACTCTCAGGCAACAGAGGTCCATGGTGTTCCTCACATAATGGTACTACTACTCTCAGGCAACAGAGGCCCATGGCGTTCCTCACATAATGGTACTACTCCTCTCAGGCAACAGAGGCCCATGGTGTTCCTCACATAATGGTACTACTACTCTCAGGCAACAGAGGCCCATGGCGTTCCTCACATAATGGTACTACTACTCTGAGGCAACAGAGGCCCATGGTGTTCCTCACATAATGGTACTACTACTCTGAGGCAACAGAGGCCCATGGCGTTCCTCACATAATGGTACTACTACTCTGAGGCAACAGAGGCCCATGGCGTTCCTCACATAATGGTACTACTACTCTCAGGCAACAGAGGCCCATGGTGTTCCTCACATAATGGTACTACTACTCTGAGGCAACAGAGGCCCATGGTGTTCCTCACATAATGGTACTACTATTCTCAGGCAACAGAGGCCCATGGTGTTCCTCACATAATGGTACTACTACTCTCAGGCAACAGAGGCCCATGGCGTTCCTCACATAATGGTACTACTACTCTCAGGCAACACAGGCCCATGGTTTTATTCACATAGTGGTACCAATCACGGGCACCAGTCAAATGTGTGGTGTTTTTCACTAAGTCGCACTAATCAAGGCAACACAGACACATGGTGTTTCTCATAGAGTGGTGCTACTCATAGGTAACGCAGACCCATGATTTTCCTCGGAAGGTGGTACTAGTAGTATCGACCCATGGTGTTCCGCACGTAATGGTAGTAATCACAACTATTCTCATGATTCTAATGTCATCATCACTTGGACGCCCCTTTTAGTCGCCTGTTACGGCAGGTAGGGGATGCCGTGGGTGTATTCTACGTCTGCGTCCTCCACCTACAAGGGATAGGTAGCATTTGAGCCGTGCGCGCAGTGCCATGAAGATACCCTACCACGTCCCGCTGTCGTTGTCCATACTCCTGTGACCTTGAAACTTTAGGACATGTGTTAGAATCAAGTCAGAAAGGTGAGCTGTTTATCAACACAAGACACTATAGAGTGATGACTGCATCGGCCACAGATCTGAAGCCTTCAAAATGGAACGTATACGATAAGGTCTGATGTTGGTCATCTGAAGGCTCCACGAGAAGGGCTGGTATTGTTGACATCAACCATCAGTCAGGCAGAGCAATGGTTCTAGATCCAACCATACGTTTCAAGAGAAAACCAGGCTGAGAAGTTGGATAAGGAAAAAGTCCAGTTAGGAACCATGTCTGCCGTACCTATCTGAACACTACAACATACTTCACGATAAATAATGGATATTAGCGGGTTTAATATTTGTAAACAGAGGTGGCAGATCTAAATTCATATGGAATCGCTTGAAGGATATTACGTTTATCTCAAATTCTTTAAATTATTAAGGATTCTCTCAGTATTATACAGAATAATGGTTATTTTAATGAGGCTGATTGAAATTCTACACTTATTTTAATTTGCATGGTTAGTAGAAATTTTGGGTATTTCCAATATTCTTAAGTAATATTTCGTTCGAAACTTATTATTTTAGATATTTTTGGCTAGGGTAAGAGATGCCCATTCTTCTTTCTTGAACCCTGTGGTTAGATATTTGTAGGTAGATAGATAGATAGATCGATATATAAAGCCTTTATTATCTGTGGCGAATTTAGGGCTCCTGGACCTTTCTTACACTTAACCACACACATCTTATTACTATTAATACCATGAAATTGACAAACTTATAATAATAAGAACTACAAATAACACTAATGTTTAACACAAAAATATTTAAAAAGCACACATACTCAGGAAGTGTCTACATAATACAGATTTGAAAAATGCTAACTTCAGTAAAACAACTCAAATAAATGCAAACATATAAGTACTAATAATAAAAATTAAATACTATAATTACTACTATGTTTACTTATTGGTGGATATTGATTTTTAAATTTAATTAAATTGTTGATATGAACTGTTAAATCACGTTTATTTTGTACGAACTGATGTCATTTCCGAGGATAAATAAATTAATGATAACTACGAATACATTTTCATGGAGATATTTGTAGACTGAATGGTGAAAGAAATGAAATCTATAATTTGTACACACACACACACACACACACACACCCGGGGACCCTTTTCAGATTAGAACAGGCGTCGAGCAGGGATGTGTAATTGCTCTGAATTTGTATTCCTCGTTTCTGGGGACTGTACAGCATCTTGATGAGATAAGATTTCTTCCGAGTATGGAAATGAAGTAACAATTTGAAGGCGGATTATCTAATCCTAACAGACCATTAGTCACGACCAAAGTATCTTCAGCATCAGTTATCGAACTCCGATTCGCAGACAACACTGTCATTCTAGCCCAGGGGTTTCCAAAAGGCGGCCCACGAACCCATTTTTGCGGCGCGCGAGAACACTAAAGAAATAATGTGAAGAAAAGTCACGTAATTCGTTCAAAAATGTATTAATTTTTATACACCATATAGACCCAAGTCAAAACTAATTATTCTTTAATATTAGTTCCTCTTTTCAAGTATTCACTTGTTCTCAATGGATTATTTTTAATTTTAAACATTTAAAATCCAAATTTCAAGTAATAATGTTGTTATTTTTGCATCCCACTGACTACTTTTGATGGTTTTCGGAGATGCCGAGGTGTCGAAATTTTGTCCCGCAGGAGCTCTTTTACGTGCCAATAAATCTACCGACACGAGGCTGAAGTATTTGAGAACCTTCAAATACCAGAACCAAATACCAGGGCCGAACCTGCCAAGCTGGGGTCAGAAGGCCAGCACCTCAACCGTCTCAGCCACTCAGCCTGGCTCCAAATTTCACTCTTTTATGCAATTTTAAAATAATGTTTTAAGCAATTAAAATTATCAAACCCTCCTTTCAATTGAACTCTGCATATTATTTCATAATGTGCTTCTGTATTATTTGCAGAGTTTTATGAGAACTGGCCTATTCAAGTGCGGCCCGCGAACACGACTAAGGTTTCCACGAGCCCTTACAAATTGAAAACCCCTGTTCTAGCCACTACAGAGCATGCCTTACAAACTATTTTGAATGTATTCATCCAGGCAAATAGTATCGGTTTAGAACTCAAGTCTAACAAAACATGAGATCTTTACCAAACAGGACCAAACTCCAAAGCGAAAGCTTCCATTACGGTCAATGGCGAGACCTTGCACAATATCGAACACATTACTACATTAGGCAGCCCTACATTTGATATAAGTTAAAGAAGCGCCGGACGACCTAACATTTACATGCTAAGTGGGAACGCTGGTATCTTCCAGCAAGGTAAGGAACCATTTTATACATTAAGTTATTATGTAAAGACACATGATTTCATTACAAAAACAAATTCCTATTTTCCTCATTTCATTTCAGAAAATGAGACAAAGCTCCCTTTCCAAAAATTGACCGGCAATCAGCTTCAAAATTCCGCATTAGACTCAATTTAGGGCACATTAAGCAAGCACAAAACAAATAACAGCCTACCTGGAAGGAGTGAAAGAAATAAACATTCATCAACAATTTGAACAGTGTCAAGAAGCCAATCTTTTTTTAAACCTTTTAGCAGGAAGACAAACAAATATTTTTAGTGCAACAGAGTTGAAATTTTTTTTACAACTATTCTAATTAACAAATATAGTTTTTAAGCTGACTATGTAATCATCCAGTCTCATTTCATTAACCCATTAACCCACACATTATTTTAACATCATTTTAGTTTAGTTTGTATTCAAATAGTCTTTAAAAGGAACCGTGCACCTGCAAACAATGTATTCAGAAACTTAGCGATTCACCTAAGCTTAACAACAGCTGAAGATGTTCTCAAGTGATAACTAAACATGTACTGTTTTAATTGACAATTTGCTAAAAAGCAAATAAAAAGTATCAAAAAGGTGGAAGATATTCAATTATTGTAATTCTCAGTGATTAGAATTTGATGCGGAAAATGAAGCTGATTACTTGTAAGGTTCACGTAGTTAAAATACTGCCATATTAGTTGATTTCCGGCTATTCATGCCAGCCCGCGCCCCAGCAGGCTCCCGGAGGAGATGTCATCGGTCCTTCATCACGCAGGACACTAAAAATTATACACAGCAGCAAGAATACTTTACTCAAAAATTCACAGCTTTCATAGGGGGATAGCGGAGAGTTGTAGATCAATTCTGTAATAACAACTTTGATTGGGTGAAAAGATTTTGATATCAACTTTTTTTTTTGGCGGATCAATTTAATCACAATGATGATAACTCCAAAATGATAAGCAATTGAATGTTGATTAGGTTACACAACCTCCACATACAAACGTCCTCGATAATAGCTGTAGCTAATGAAGTGTTGGAACTTCCATAAGGCTCCGTAGTCCAAAGAAATTAGTTCCATATTTCAACACCACGCGCCGCATACATCGTTTAGTCTGAACGATTAGCAGTTGAAAGCAATACTGTGTAGGCACGACGCACTGTATAATATTGTTTGTATGTGAATTGAGCGTTGTTGTTAGATTTAGTCAGCATCATGGCAGCCTGTTTTCTGTCAGAATGCAAATCTTAAGGTACATCAATCCTAAGATTTTTCTAAAGATGAATACAAATTTGGCGATGCAGCTTTTTAGAAGGTCAATTTCGATAGGTAGAGCACACAGTGTGCATGTCTTCGAAAACAGAGATGGTCTTGAAATATTTACACGTGATAAGAGCGACATTTCCGATGCTATTTGTTTTTCTCATCTTTTGCGTCGCCCTATATGGGCTGTACGCAAGGTTGTACGCACCATGAAAGGAATTCACTCATTCACTGTTATTAACCACAAGCTCCTCTTCACGCAAAGTTAAGATCAATGGCACGGTATGAAAGACGGTAAAGGAAGGAGGTAAAGGGAAATATTCATGTACAGATAAAGGACACTATTTCACTGACAGATATTAAACCAGGCTCGGTCCCATAGATCTGTCATTAAATGATAACAGTTCACAGAACAGCAAATAAAATTGTACCGAGCGATTAATGTGTATATGAAATCGTTAGAATACGATTCTGAAACTCACTGTGTCCTTAGTGATGTAAGCGTTCCTTCCAAATTACGGGTTTTTGGTGGTACTCTAAATGTCTCAATGCCTTCCATGACGTGCTGAATCGTGTAGACGTTACAATGGAAGAAAATATGAAAAGGGGAAGACCCGATATATTTTATAACTCTGTGGAAATGATGCATGAACTTCAACAGTTTCGAATTTTTTTCTCTTCTGAGGATTATCTTTTTTTTTTTGGCTAGTTGCTTTACGTCGCACCGACACAGATAAGTCTTATGGCGACGATGGGACAGGGAAGGGCTAGGAGTGGGAAGGAAGCGGCCGTGGCCTTAATTAAGGTACAGCCCTAGCATTTTCCTGGTGTGAAAATGGGAAACCACGGAAAACCATTTTCAGGGCTGCCGACAGTGGGGTTCGAACCTACTATCTCCAGAATACTGGATACTGGCCGCACTTAAGCGACTGCAGCTATCGAGCTCGGTGAGGATTATCTGGTATTATATTTACCCAAAATGGTATTACATTACATCCATTCCATATTTATTTTTCGGGTGAAGAAAATACAAAGAGAGGCGAAGTCCAGGTAATTTTTTTTGCTAGTGGCTTTACGTCGCACAGACACAGGTAGGTCTTATAGCGACGATGGGATAGGAACGCCTGATCTCTTTCAATGCACATGAACAACAGAAATACTATTGCTAAGACAATTCAATAGTGTTTTCCGAAGACTTAACAGAAAACGTCACTCTGTTTATAGCAAGCACCCAGTTCTTTCATCAGATGCCTAACGATGTTCTAAGGAACAATAACCATTAGTTTCTCTTTCTGTCCCCAGTGTTGATTACAGTCGAGCAGCTCGATGGAGGTCCCTACGATGAGTACCTGGACACACTCTCGGACCAAGGTCACGTCTTCTTCACCGTGGGCATCGGCTCTGGGTACTCTGCTACCAAACTCTCCGACATATCCAGCATTGCTGCCAACAATCTACTCAACTTTTTCACGTATAATGACTTCAATATTTTCACCAGAGTCACGCAGTACATTATAGAAGGTAACAACATAATGTATTTTTACTAAATTAGTTTTCTGGTCAATACATCATAAAAAAAGTATTGAGGACATGACCTTATAATGTTTCATTAACCCTGGTTCGATCTTAGAATGACCTTTCATTAATTCTCTGCCAACTATGTGTTTAGAATGAACTAAATATGACATTTTATATCTGAAAGTAACTGGGAGCTTAATGTGAAGGAAGATTTTCGTGGTAAATGACCACTTTCTTAGCAAGTGTCGGTGAGCTACACGATGAAATGTGATGGTGTCAATTGTTGTTCCTACGACATCTTCATTATAGGTTGTTATGCCTTTCGACATCCAGTTTACAAGCTTCTGAATTAACTAAGCGCCTCCACTGTCCACAAGTAGCTCTGTAGCTTCATTCAATTCCTCCATACAAGCTTGCTGCTTCCAGAATGGGGAGAAAATTGATAATTGATGGTAGAATGAGTTCTTGGTTCAAGGTACTTACAGGGGTTAGACCTCTGTTTTTCGTAGTTTACATGGATCATCTACTGAAAGGTATAACATGAGAGGGATTCAGTTAGGTAGAAACATCGTAAGTAGTTTGGCCTATGCCGAAAACTTTGTCTTAGTGGCTGATTGTGCTGCAAGCCTGCAGTCTAATATCTCGGAAGTTGAAAATAGGTGCATCGAGTATGATATGGAAATTAGCCTTGTCAATACTAAAGGGTTGTCATCAGGTAAGAAACCTAAGAGAATTTAACATCAGGTTGGGAATACAAAACTGCAACATGTGAATAATTTCAAGTATTTAGCATGTGTATTCTCCCAGGATGGTAGTATAGTAAATGAGATTGAATCCCCCAACAAGGCCCCTGTTTAACATAGCAGGTGAGGCCGTCTGGGTGAGGTTCTGGTCCTTCTTCCCACTTGTATCCCCCTACCCAATGCCTCACGCTCCAGGACACTGCCTTTGGGATAGTACAGGTAGAATGTCTCCTTGAGTCTGAGGGAAAACCAACGCTGGAGGGTAAACGGATTAAGAAGAAAGAAAGAAAGAAAGAAAGAAAGAAAGAAAGAAAGAAAGAAAGAAAGAAAATGTAACGGAGGGAGAAAATGACAGAAAAACACATTCAGAAATCATTATTCTCTTTGCAAGGAAGTGTCTTCTTCCCTCACTCAGTTCTACGAGGCAGAAAAGGACCGTAAAGAACTGTGATTCAAGACTCTTATTACTACAAATGCATTGTCAGAACACGGTGCAACGCCCTGAGGTAAAAGGTGTTCAGTGAAGTGGGACCCTCCTGGATGGTTTATAAGGATGCTGTGTGTACCACGAGTCTTCTATAAAATCTCAGCATTTATGACAAGGAGAGCAAAGATCATTTTCTCCACTCAAGTATTTAGGCATCCAAGTTACTTATTAAACTTGCAATATAGAATCATTGTATAGTGTGGCCGGCTTCCGTTATTGACAGGCTCAGTCTCATCTCTCGTGATGGTATTCCGTGGAGAACTCGTTCAAGGTATCACAAATCGTGAATCTACTTGGTAGAAATTCCTTCACATTTATGCCAAGTCCTCTTGCTACCACTTGACCAAGTCTTGTCCTCTGTTGCCTCTGGTATTGCTGGGTTATTACGATATAGAGAATTGTTCACTTGCATTGATCTTGTAATTTAGCCGACATCTTCATCCGTCTGGAGTCCGCAACTCCTCCTCGTCGGGTCGCCACTGATCTGTACTTAGTCCTGTCACCCAGGTGGCAGATATCCTGTCAGTTGCTTTGCGTTGTTTTATTTAAATGAAGAAGTTTGAAATATATTGAAGCCTCTCCCTTTGTAAGTGATTCCAATCCCTAACTCCTCTTCCTATAAGGGAAGATCTGCCCCAGTTTTCCTCTTGAAGATGGTTTTCCGCGGTTTCCCATTTTCACACCAGGCAAATGCTTGGGAAATATATTAATATTAAGACCACGACCACTCTCTTCCCACTCCAAGCCCTTTCCTATCCCATAGATGTCGTAAGAGCTATCTGTGTTGATACGACGTAAAGCAAAGTTTTAAAAAATCCGTTTGAAAACAAAAATATTTGGAAAAATATGATCCAGAATTTCAGGGCTTTTCCCGAATTCATGGCACAATGAGATTCGAATCATACACACAGCACCGTTAGTAACATTCAACCCTTGTAAATGTAACTGTTCTTGCAAATTATGAGAGACCACCTAAAACATAAAGGGTAAAATGGAGTAGACTACAAAGGATTACAACAAGACCACCATGAGAAACTGAAAAACATATTTTAATGTCAATTGCCTCAGTTATCATTTGTGTGTCGCTTAGAATTGAGAACTCGGGAATACAGTATCCGTAAAATGAATTAGAAGTCTTTTGTATGAACATAAAATGTAGTGTTTACAGCAGTCTTCATTCTAATAACTGTCCGACTCATTGGCTGAATTGTCAGAGTTGATGCCTTCGTTTTAGAGGGTCCCGGGTTCGATTCACGGCTGGGTCGGGGATTTTAATCACGTCTGATTAATTCTTTTGGATGAGGGACTGGGTGTTTTTGTTTGTCCCAAAACTTTCCTCTTCATATTCAGACAACAGACTACACTAGTAACCTCCACAGCAACAGGCAATATTGATCACATCCCTCCATATAGGATTTGCGTCAGGAAGGGCATCCAGACGAAAAACAGGCCCACATCCATATGTGTGAAACAGTTCGCACCCGGGACCCCACAAATGTGGGAAAAGTGGTAGTAGAAGAAACAGGAAGACGATTCTAGTAACTGACCTAATAATTATAAATTTCTTTACATTAATGTTTAAATCTTCCCTATTTTTGGTAATAGATCTAACATATTTTGTCTTTTGTTTCAGAGTATCACAGCAAGGAAATTACTTGTAAGTATTAAACTCATAAATGACGTTTCTAATTATAAATATTATTGATGGTTATTAACGTAACACACTGCTACATCGTCCGGGTCCATGGCTAAATGGCTAGCGTGCTGGCCTTTGGTCACAAGGGTCCCGGGTTCGATTACCGGCAGGGTCGGCAATTTCAACCTTAATTGGTAAATTTCGCCGGCAGGGGGCTTGGTGTAAGTGCCGTCTTCATCATCATTTCATTCTCATCACGACGCGCAGATCGCCTACGGGAGTCAAATCCAAAGACCTGCATCTGGAGAGCCGAACTTGTCCTCGGACACTCCCGGCACTAAAAGCCATACGCCATTGCATTTTACTGCTACATGGAAAAGGAAAGTCCCAGATGGACCATAGAAATAGTCCGTGTTTGGTGCTTCACGGAAAGGGCTTTGTAGGTTTTTTTTTACTCAGAGAAAACAAATATAGCGTAAGATTTTTAACAATAAAAGGTCTTACTGGATATGTGAATATGATCATTGCTCTATCAGTGTAAACCCATTTCTTGTGAATAACACATTGTTACATCCAATTGTGTTTAGCCGGGATGAGGAGCTCAGGCGATAGAGAGCTGGCCTTCTGATCCCAACTTGGCAGATTCGAACCTGACTCAGTCCGGTGGTATTTGAAGGTACTCATATTCGTCAGCCTCGTGTCGGTAGATTTACTGTCACATAAAATAACTCCTGCGGGAAAATTCCGGCATCTCAGCGTCTCCCAAAACCGTAAAAGTAGTTAGTGGGACATAAAACCAGCAATATTAATTATTCCAATTGCGTTTATTTAAATATAGTGATCTTCAACATCTATATATACCGCAAAAAGTCCATAGTGCATTCTGTCCAGCTGTGGGTCTATCTGAGGATTCTTAGTAACTTCCCGATAAGGTAGGAGCTTCAAACTTTGAGTACGTATTCGCTATAGATAGCAGTTGTGGGAATTTTGACGAAAATTTCTTGAACAATAAGACAATTTTCGTATGTGTCTCGGCCTCTCATTTCCTACTCACTCTGTCTCGCTCACACGAAAACACCTTATCCTGCCCGCTTTCCTATTCCCTGAGACTACAGCCAATGTGATTCCTCTTCCTCGTCAGGTGGCCCTGGCTCTAGCTGAAGCGAGTAGCCTTACGTCGATTCAGTTCGAGGCTATAATTCTTATTCTTTGCAGTTCTATGCAGTTCCTTACATTTAGAATTGAAAGTTGGTGCTTTACGCTATTCATTCGCTTAACTGCATTGATGAGGAGGTTGTCACCTAAATGGGCTCTTAGCTGTAATTCTTATACGTTATTGCTCTGAGTACGTACTTACTTTATCAAGAATTGAAAGTTAACGCCTTGTGGTATTCATTTTCTCATCCACATTTTACTGAAGTATGAAGGCATTAATTCTCGAAACATTTCCTGTTGTAGTCAATAAAATTGGAAGGCCGATTGAGAAATAATCACAGAAGAAATATTCTTCCTAAGCCTTTATTTTTACTAAAAAAAGTGATAGTGAGCTAATATGCTTATTTTTTTACATATCCAATTCAGTTGAGACATAATATGGGGCAGAAAAATATTGTTATTTTCACTGATCTGTCAGTCTCACCTTTGACTTTGAAGATGTGAAAGTGACTGAGGTATGAGGAATGCTGGTAATGCCACTCCCTGTTATGCGTGGCGTGGAATGTCACTAAATGCGTCGGTTGATGTGTAAATTTAAGTAGGCTTGGCAGACTAATATGTAATCTCCTAGCTCAGTGAGGACAGCAACGGGAAACTCCCTCATGCCCCATTTCCCTAGTACGACTCTTGAAGGACACCTTGGATTTCTATGACCGCTTGGGAGTCACTAAAGACAGTTTGTGATTCACAAATAGATACAGCAATTTCCAGGATTAAAAGTATCTACAACAGGCTTTATAGCATCTCACTATAGAACCTAACAACTTATGTGCATGTTCCCCACCTCGTTAACACTGGTTCTGTGAGCAGTCGTATCTCTGGCAATTGCTGTTTGTAAGTTAGCACTTGTGCGGCTTTTAGAAAAAGCATTTCTTCTTGTTCCTGAAATTATATTCACTTGTGGAAACTTAGCTCTAATTTCTTCGGCAACAAGTTGCAGTCCATGAGCCAAGCACGTAAAATGGAACATGTGTTGCAGCATTAGAATACATCACTAATACCTTTTCCTCTTGCATCTTTATTGGCCACAGAGCGTTTAGGCATCATTCACAAATTTCGCAATGTTTGAGTGATTTGTATAATCCAACTACTTACAGTGTATCAAACACGGCTTTGAGGCGTCATAATTGTTCACTTCCCCACCACAATATATGCAATAAATCTACCCCAAGCATCCAATGTTTCATCAACAACAATCCATATGAGAGCATTTCCTATACACTGTCTTGTGTTGTACATAGCTTTGTCATAGCAGACTTGAAGATAATCCTTGCGTAGTGTTGATAGGTGATGAACACGTTACTTGCAGTATTTTTTCCAGAAAAGATGTTAATTCAGGCACTTCACGTTTATACCATGGAATATTGGCTGCAATCATTGCATTGCGTAAATCTTTATAAAAAGGATACTTGGAGGTGAAGGCTTCACCTGTGTTAAAATTATTTGTTTCTACTGTAGACTTAATTGTTGTTTGTTTATATGCAGAGCACTTCGTGCATGTTGTTCAAGCTGGGAACATGCGATATGTTTGATGTATGCTTGACAAATCTCTAGTTTGCTATCAGTTGTAACGGACTCGTCAACTACAATCCATGATTTTAACTTTGAAGCCAGCAAGGGAACAACTGGTGCCAGACTGACTCTAAAGAAAACTGATGTTATTTGACGATATGAAAGTGACTGAGGTATTAGGGATGCTAGTAATGCCTCTTCTTATGGAGCCATGCGTTGCTTGGAATGTCAGTAATTGTGTCGGATGATGTGTAAAGACACGGTCTTGAGGCGTCATAATTCGACGAGTATTTCAACTATTTAAAAGAAACTAAATTCTAGCTGAGACATTTCAAAAGAATAAATTTGTAAATTCCGGTTTTTAAGTAGCACGAAATAGGTTAAACAAATATGTTTAGAAAAATGTTTCCGGAGACTTCAGTATACAATTGGCTAGTTTAAAAGCAGTCTACTCTAATAGGGATGAAATATGTAAAGATCAGCACATAGTGCCTGGTATTAAAGTAACTGTTTCGTTGCAGTTAATTGGAACCTTTGAAAACACCGATTGCACAGATATCTTTACCTGCACTTGCCATCCTTTCAAATATCTGTCGCTTATAATTATTCTTAATTCCCCCTCCCCCTTCAGAGGCAAATGAAAATTGCCCCACATTAAGTGTGAAACTTCAACACAGCAGTTTATATAATATGAGAAAATGAAACTGTTAAAATATGAAATTTTATGTAATATCACTAAGAATATGTAGAATACCTACGAATACGAATAAAATATGTAAAATGAAATTCGGTTAAAATAACCCTAATATAGTAGATTGCGAACATGTAAAATTTCCCAATGCCTTTGCTGGCAGGACCTAGTGTTTACAATGCACTATGTCTTCTGGTATAGGCTAGAGCAATTTTGTTACTCTCATAGATCTGTCTCAGTGTTACCCTTGGCTTTGACAATATGAAGGTGACTGAGGTATGAGCGATGCTAGTAATGCCAATCCTTATGCAGCCAGTCCCTGCTATGAATTGTGTGAAAATGTTGCTCATAGGGTCGGTTGGTGTATGCATTTCAGTGGGCTTGGCAGAATGATATGTAATAGCAACTCTGGCTTGGTGAGGAAAGCAACGGAAAACTACCTCACTCATTTCCCTAGTACGCCTCTTCAGTGATGCCTAGGCCATCTATGACAGCTGATGGCAGAGCTGTTGAGGATCCCACCAGCGGGATCGCTGACGGACTGAACATGCATACAAAATTTCCCAGCATCTAAATAGCAAGGAAGGGGCTGCCTGGCCGAGGCGGTAAAGGCGTGCTTAGTTCGCCCGGAACGACGTGGGTTCGAATCCCCGTCAGGAAGTGTAAAATTTAAGAAACGAGATTTCCACTTCCGAAGGTGCATATGGCCCTGAGGTTCACTCAACCTACACCAAAAATGAGTACCAGGTTAATTCCTGGGGATGAAAGCGGCCGCGCGTTGAGCTAACCACTCTACCACTTCACGTGTCGAGGTTAACAATGGTGGAAGCCTTTACCTTCCACTCCTCCAAGGGCCTTCATGGCCTGTACGGAGGTGACTTTGCTTTGCTTATATAGCAAGGAAAAAATTTGTAAATACTTAGAAATTCCAGCTCTGGTCATAAGAGTGAAGAGTTTTTTTCTGAAAAACTGTAAACGTATTTAGATGGACGTAAAAACCCAATAACATTAAAGAGATTCTATATTCTTATGATTGCATGTATATTGAATTCATGTACTAATTTCACCTATCATTCATCTTAGTGTAATGTATGTCAACGTATCAGTAATTACTGTTGCCCTCTTCTTACGAGTGCATTATTTATGTTGTCAGGTTCAACGAAGTTTTTGGTTCCTCGTCAGATTGATGATGTGAAGAAAAAATTGTTAGAAGATGGCGTGCCTTCGCAGAATACGTCCAACTCAAAGGAACCCCATCGCAAACACAAAATTTTACGATCTAAACGTAACAACGATATAGCGGTGTCGTATAACGAAGCAGTTTCTAATGTATGGATACCGACCTCTCCTCCGGGTAACAATGGCATGGATTCCACTACTACCGAAAGTTATCTCACAGCTTCAAATAACATGGAACTATCAGGTGAAGAAAACGAAATGCAACCAAGAAGTGAGGACAAAATTATTCAAGAGAGCATGAAGGAGGAAACGAAGGAGACTGGGGTGTTCGACGAGTATTTTAATGGTAACCCGGAACTAAAATCCATAGTAAATAAATATCGCACGCGAAGCAACGCAGCTCATAGGGAAAAGTTCGAGAGAGTGATGCTGTATCCTAACCAGCGTAGGAGCAGGCCGTATCGTATGAAGTCAAGATCTCTGAAACACAAGAAGAATCTGATACATCTTATGACGACCACGAGGCCTGGAACTAATAATTTTATTAGTGTCAACAACGCTGAAATTTCCAACATCACCAAACTGTATGATCATTCTTACCTGGATGTAATAGACAAGGTTTCATCCAATAAGCTTGGAAGTTTCCTTGACTCGGAAATTATGGAAGATTTTTGACTGGATTATCACATTTCATGCGTAGGTCTTTATATTAGCTTATTAACAAAACAAATTATTTTTGTGGAATAACATGATGTCTTAGAACGACTGTCACACTTCATAAGAGCTTACTTCATACCTACAACAACATGCAACACTTCTAGGTTGATCACAAAGTTACTCGTGATTTTGAAACACCAAGGCTGAAATCATGGGTATTAATCGGGTTGACATATGTACAAATGAAATCGGGATAACTTGTCGGTAAAGTTAGAATGGATAAACAGTAGCCTACGTACAAATAAAGTACAAAATCACGCTTGTCTTGTCTTGTCTTGTCTTTTCAGAGGATATTTTGATCATTTTCATAGATTTGCAGGGAGAACATTTTCTCGGCACACAAAATGGAAACAATGCAGATTTTTTTGGGACGTATGATGGCAATCCCAGGCATTAACAGGTTCGTTAACTTCTATGTTGATCCATTCAAACAACATAACGATCTAAAGCGACTTCAAAATATGTTTCACTGCATAGATATAAAGTGTATGAAGTGTTTCTGCAATGAGTTTTGGAATGCGCAACGTATTGTCCACATGTATGGTATGTGAATGAAAACTGCTAAATTTACATCGACAAACAGTAATATGTGAATGTAGAATTCATGAAGGGAATAAATTGGATCTCATCTGTAATGTGTGTTTCAGTTTATACCTGTTACCTAACAGATGGGAAATAATTCAATTTTTGAACCAAATTGATCTACTTTTCTGGTGTAATTTTATGACAACAATTCTTACCTTTAGTTAACTTAAACAAAGAACAAGTCCCAATGCCATAATGCCATCTGTTGAGTTACAGCACAAACATACGTAATAAGATCTATGGCCATCTTGTCCTTTGTTTCATCATCATCATCATCATCATCATCATCATCATCATCATCATCATCATCTGTTTACCCTCCAGGTTCGGTTTTCCCTCGGGCTTAGCGAGGGATCCCACCTTTACCGCCTCAAGGGCAGTGTCCTGGAGCTTCAGACTCTTGGTCGGGGGATACAACTGGGGAGTATGACCAGTACCTCGCCCAGGCGGCCTCACCTGCTATGCTGAACAGGGGCCTTGTGGAGGGATGGGAAGATTGGAAGGGATAGGCAAAGAAGAGGGAAGGAAGCGACCGTGGCCTTAAGTTAGGTACCATCCCGGCATTCGCCTGGAGGAGAAGTGGGAAACCACGGAAAACCACTTCCAGGATGGCTGAGGTGGGAATCGAACCCACCTCTACTCAATTGACCTCCCGAGGCTGAGTAGACCCCGTTCCAGCCCTCGTACCACTTTTCAAAGTTTCGTGGCAGAGCCGGGAATCGAACCCGGGCCTCCGGGGGTGGCAGCTAATCACGCTAACCACTACACCACAGAGGCGGACTTGTCCTTTGTTTAAGGAATAATATTATTTCCCTCAGTTTCTTCTTCCCTTACAGGTAATCACCTGTTCCTCATTCGACCACTTGAGAGCCAGTCATATGGTAGGTAACATATAAAACACGATTTTTTAAATTATAGCCTTATCAGAGTTCAGTGTAGGGATTCTTTGATGAATTTTACATCCCGGGGAAATATTACTGGAGGGAGCCCAGACGATATAGACAGAGCATTCTAGGGATATTCACGAATTCATCTAGTTCATAGGGAATTCTAGGGGAACAATGTAAACACTAGAGATGATACCGGTCATTCTAATTACAAGGTATCATAGTTTTGATTGTAGAATCCGACAGGTAATTTCCGGAGGGTGTCGTGTATTCGAAAGGAAGCGACCATTTCTTTGGGAAGGGGTTCATTTCGAATATAAAAAGAACAAGAACGGAGGAATAGGCCACCAGAGCTATAATAGTGTTAGGGCAGGTTGGAGACTAGTAAAATATTTCAAAATTAGCCCTGATCTTAAAGTCAGAGTTAAAAGATTAACAAGGAGTATAACGAAAAAGGAAGTAAACTAGTGTCCTCATCCCGAGGTGGTGAAGCTCTTTTCAATGGAGGTGAGCTGTATGTACCATTTTATCCACATACCAGCCCTCTTGCCAGTTTTAAATTCCTGGCAGTACCGGGAATCGAACCCGGGCCCCCGAGGACGGCAGCTACGAAGGCGGACAGTATAACGACATGAAATGGTGATACTCTCAATATAAGTGTAGAAATACAATTTTGAATAAAAGAAATGTCCATAGACTTCGTTGAAACGTTCAAAGCTGGGTAGGTAGGGTGAAGAAAGTGCACCCCCTGAGGGTGGGGGTAGTAGAATAACACCCACGATATCCCCTACCAATCGTAAGAGGTGACTAAAAGACTAAAACGGCCCCAGGGATTCTTAACTTGGTAGTTTGGATTGGCGACCATGGGGCCCTTAGCTGAAATCGAACTGCAGATGAAAACACGACATCGAACAGAGCTGAATTCCTTGTTTCGCTTGAAAAAAATCACTAGTATTTGAGGAAGCACACTGTATCCCACCAACAGAAGAAATGTGTGTCGTAGAAATCAGACGTATTGCTACCAATTCGTGAGTGCTGGGAGTGTTTAGGTTAAACCTGGAAATGTATTATTCATTCTGGTGTGAAATGCTATTGGGGGAAAACAAATTATACAGTCCAAGGATAAATAATAAATGAAATTCGACTGTTAAATGTAAATAGAAATGTATACAAAATGAAGGAAAACATTAATTTTCATGAACAACATCTTCATTAATGAACACAATTTTATCGAATCCAAACGCAGACACAAGGAAATATTAGGGTAATAGGAAGTTCCCAAACGATCGTACAGAATACAATTTTCCCTAAAAGATATACCATCATTTCCCAAACTAAGCAGAAAGAACACATTACAAATGGAAAACGATAATCTTCCCATAACGCCAATCATGATCCGAGCATATCTATTACACTAATACCAGAAACAGGACGTATGATAGTTCAAAAATTAGCAGTAGAGTCGAAAAGTAACCGAACTGTGGCTGGATCTGCCTTCCTATGTAGATAACATCTCCGCTTTGATCAACGTAGAGTACAGCCTATGATAGTGATGGGCAGTCTGAGATGGGTTTTCGAGATTTCTCGAGAATAGTGTAAGCAATGCTTCTCGCGAGAAATTTCGAGAGATCTTGAGAGCGTTGTCCCTTCATTGTGCGGCGAGCAGCGTGTCGTGGGTCTTCGGGTAGACGGAGCCGAATGTTGCTTGTGCCGAGTACCCGAATAGCCAACCACGGGCCTTCTCCATTCCGTAAATACGTGTCAACAAGCGACTAGGGCGTTCATTTCCTTCATTTATGCCAAGTTCTACTTTGACGCAACATAACATAATTATAATAATTTGACAATGTATGCAGTGGTAAGTACAGGAATGAGTAGGCTAAGTACAGAAACTGACGGCTACTGTAAGTTTACATCGTTATCACTCGTAATTAATCAGACCTTGTAGTTACCGACATTATGGTGACGAAAGAAATAATTCATTTCAATGTTATAGAGTATTGGCGTCATAATTAGGTACTTTGGTATATGACGGTGGAATGTGTACTTGTGTTTAATTGTACGCGACAATGTCCAGAACGCAACGTAAGTCGTGAACGTGGAATTATTTTGAAGAGATGCCGCTGTGTTGTTTGTTCAAAGGAAGTTAAATTCGTCAGCAGATATATTTCTAGGATCATCCGGCACTTAGAAACACAAATAGCTTTGAATGGGAGTCGTTACAGAGAACACCTCCGGCCCGGGCTGCATCACAAGAAGTTACCCTGTCGACAACAATTGTGAGGAATCTAGGTAGGTTTACAGACGTGCACATTAATGGTGTCCCGTCATAAACAATCAACACTGCCCCACTCCAGTACTGAAAAGAAGGGGAGAGAGTAAAGGGGTAGTGTTGAAGGCACAGTGACTCATCTTCTCGCTTAAAGCATGGACTGCATGCAGACAGCCCGCTACAAGACTTCGTTGTGATCGAAATGGGCACAGTGGCGGATGTTTTGAAGTACAGCATTAGGTTACTTACTCGTCCGGCCCCGTGGTGTACGGGGCAACGCGTCCGGCCGCCCCCGGTTCGATTCCCGGCCTGGTCAGGGTGTTTTAATTGTAAATGATTATATCCCTGGCCTGGGGACTGCGTGTTAGTGTCGTCCTTAACGTTTCTCACATTCAACACTCAACACTTCCGCAATTCCAATTACATGCAGGTTCATATATTGTGCAAGTAGGGGCAAAAGAACTCTATAGGTCGACGCCCCGAACAAATAGCATTTTAACATAAAAAATTAAAAAGTAGCCTACTCTGTTAATTACAGTATTAAGAGATAAAGGAAGTTTTTAACCGAAAAGTATTTTATACTAGTTAGGAATATTTTGTAGCTGCGTTGTATCGGGTCTACCAATCCTTCTTCACCTCGTTCTTGCCATATTTCTATCCATCTCCAAACTGTATTAAGAGTGCATGGTACTGCTTGTGCTATTGCTTGGGGGACCATGTGAGCCTCCCACATGCCAATAATACGGCCTCGATTCACCTGTGATAGGATAGGAGCCATCTTATTACAATGTTACAGTATAACGCCGCAATACACACACTGTGTATTCAGCACTACCTGTTCACTCCCTTTCCCCCCTTTTCAGTACTGGAGTGGCCTTCAACACTATCCCTTTACTCTCTCCCCTCCTTTCCAGTACTGGAGTGGGGCAGTGTTGATTGTTTATGTCGGGACACCATTAATGTGCGTGCGTGTACATCCTATCTACAGTTATTCACAAATTATGCAGGGTTATTCAGCTAAGATGTCCACTTCAAATAACTCGCGAATAGTTTGAGATACTGACTTTGTTTTCACTTTCGTTAAGTGTATTAAGGGGCCCGTAGTTGAATATGCAGTACTTTTCCAGGCTTTTTACAAAATTTATCGGCACACACGTTTCCATACGAGAACGTAGTTTCACGCAATTACCGCTGATGGTATACTATCAAACTTATGCTGAGACGTCATACAGATCGCAGCACAGGAGAATCGGTATCGAGATCCTCGTGAGAGTTTCGAGCCCTATGACGTCAGTCTTGAGAGTCTTGAGCGAGAACATTTCCCTTCACTAGCCTGTGGTCGCAGCCGGTTATGATCAAATGGAAAAGTTATGCTCCAAGTGTTGTTCATTATCTAAGGATGGGTAACACTTCGAATGCATTCCTGAAGGTCAACCTGTCACTAAGGAGATGAATGTTGCCATTCTTTGGTGTCTTCCTGCTGCAGTGCGAAGAAAAATTCCTCATTTGTGGCAAGGAAGAATTGGGTTCTCCATCACGATAACGGCTCTGTACACCAGTCGCTCCATGTGAGCGAATTCCTCGCAGAAACCTATCCTTCCTCATACTCCGTATTCTCCAGCGGATTACTACCTGGTTCCGAAAGTATAAACGCTGCTCAAGGGTCTGAGGTTTCGCGTCGGCTGAAGACGCGAAGACAAATGCTACCTGCGCTCTGCGGATAGTGACCAAAGATAGATTGCAGGACTGATCCGAAAAGTGACACGGACGCAATCGGAATTGTATCACTGCCCAAGGGGCTTCCTTTGAAGGTGGTGAAGGTGGCGGCTGATGGCGGAGCTGTTGAGGATCCGACCAGCCTTGGGTCTGAGGACTGAACATACACATACAACAACGACATTTACAGTAAGATACAAAAGTTAAAAACTAGAAAAGCAGTTGGAATTGATACGATTTTGGGCAATATACTAAAGACAATGGGTTGGGATATAGTACCATATCTGAAGTACTTATTTGATTATTGTTTGCATGAAGGAGCTATACCAAATGAATGGAGAGTTGCTATAGTAGTCACTGTGTATAAAGGAAAGGGTGATAGACATAAAGCTGAAAATTACAGGCCAGTCAGTTTGAAATGCATAGCATGGAAGCTTTGGGAAAGCATTCTTTCTGATTATAATAGACACGTTTGTGAAATTAATAACTGGTTCGATAGAAGACAGTTCGGGTTTAGGAAAAGTCATTCCCCTGAATCTCAACTCGTAGGATTCCAGCAAGATAGAGCAGATATGCCTTATCTAAGGCATTTGATAGGGTAGATACTGAGTGACTACTGGCAAAAATTAGGAAATGGTATGTTCCGAGCTGCCACTGGAGAGATGGCGTGGAATGACATCAGTAGACAAATAAGTTTGAGTGGTGTCTGTAAAAGTAGGAAAGATCACAATATGAAGATAAAGCTGGAATTTAAGGGGAAAAATTGGGGGAAATATTCATTTTTAGGAGGAGCCTCCGTGGCTCAGACGGTAACGCGTCGGCCTCTCACCGCTGGATACCGTGGTTCAAATCCCGGTCACTCCATGTGAGATTTGTGCTGGACAAAGCGGAGGCGGGACAGGTTTTTCTCCGGGTACTCCGGTTTTCCCTGTCATATTTAATTCCAGCAACACTCTCCATTCTCACTTCATAGCATGTATCAGTCATTAATATATCAATTTGGGAGTGGCGACCCCATCGTACTAACAGCCTATAACCGGGCGAGTTGGCCGTGCGCATAGAGGCGCGCGGCTGTGAGCTTGCATCCGGGAGATAGTAGGTTCGAATCCCACTATCGGCAGCCCTGAAGATGGTTTTCCGTGGTTTCCCATTTTCACACCAGGAAAATGCTGGGGCTGTACCTTAATTAAGGCCACGGCCGCTTCCTTCCAACTCCTAGGCCTTTCCTATCCCATCGTCGCCATAAGACGTATCTGTGTCGGTGCGACGTAAAGCCCCTAGCAAGAAGAAGAAGAACAGCCTATATATGCTTCATTCATTCCATCCCTGACCCGGTCAATGACTGGAAAACAGGTAGTAGGTTTTCATTTTCATTCATTTTTAGGAAGTGGAGTTAGGGATTGGAATAATTTACCAAGGAAGATGTTCAATAAATTTCCAATTATTTTGCAGTCATTTAAGAAAAGGCTAGGAAAACAACAGGTAGGGCATCTACCACCTGGGTGACTGCCCTAAATGCAGATCAGTAGTGATTGATTGATTGATTGATTGATTGATTGATTGATTGATTGATTGATTGATTGATTGAAATCTCTATATCGTCCATAACAGAAGTTTCCACAAGTGTTCATTTACTTTTCGACTAGCCTGGTTTAAACGTAACCTCCTTTCTGGAATATCGCCAAACATCATCTTAAAACATGTATGTGTCGTGAAGTTGTACATGTAAGTATTTGTAACATTCAGCATACGTGTAAATGTGGAGAACATGTTTGTTTCCAACACTCACAGTGACGGCTTTATGCACTTGCATTCTTGAAAAAACAAATACAAGAATAAAAGAAACAACTCATTCTATTGGATGAACGGCGTAGTTAACGTGAGGTTGGGCACTTAAATATTTTGGAATAGTTACCCAATACATATGGCGTTACAGGAATAATAATTATTTAACCTCTGTAATATACCACCGTATAATCACGCGTGACTTGCTGAATATTGTTTCTGAAGTTCCTCTCCAGGGAGAGGGACCGATGCCTTTCAGAATTGTAGTAAATGTGATGGGATGCATAAAACTGGATCGCAAGGGGCTGGTGGACCACTCTGTATTTAGAGCAAAAATAAAGAGAAGCAATTAATAATAATATGTCCTGGTATTCGGCTGTGCGGGGACCTGTGTTGTCAGGCGGATACTACTGCACGGGTATATAGCGCTCCCATCTGAAGGCTTCCCGGGCTCACGAGCGGGCGTTCGGGCGTAATCGCAGATGTATAAGGCCATCTCCGAGCAGCATGTACATCAAAAATTTTGAATCGGTCTACAACTAACCCTAAAAAATAAGAGAGAGCCGATGACCACATGCTCCTTTTAGTCGCCTTCTACGACAGGCAGGGATTACCTGTTAATGGATTAAGCCCCTCCCATCAACTGTACAATCCATGTCCGTGCCTAGCTCGCCCATTTTAATCGTTCTTACGACAGGCAGGGTATACCGTGGGTGTATTCTTCACCTGCGTCCCCCACCCACAGGGGGTAGCAAGTGAGTACATTCTCCTTTGCACATAGGTAATGATGCACATTTTTGAGTTAAATGTTTCTTGAGCCCCAATCATGGAGCAGCGGTAAATTTACAGATTTTTCTTTCTTATTACTGTCCACAGCTGTATATACCGCGATATTCGTCCGAAAGGGCATGGAAGATTTGGCGCGAGAGTAAATCAACCGACCTGCGTCGGCAAATCAAATCCGCTGACTACTGTTCGCATCAGCTGGTCTACAACGCCTAACATACAGTATATTAATATGCATATTGTTTAATTAAGAAGTAAATTACCACTCCTAGCTAACTGAGCATGCAACAGTTCTTCTCTTCAGGCGCTGTCCCTTCGTGGAACGTTCGCGACCCTCCTGGAGTAACTATTTTCCCATTTTATATTTCCCGTATCGAGAATGTCGAACTACTGTCGGAGGTTCCGCGTTCAGGATAATGTTCTTCACTCAGGTCCACTCTATCTTGCCTTCTATGATCAGTCGCACCAGGCTGTGTTTGTCATTTCAGCAGGTATTACCGAAGTAAGGTGCTTTCCTGCGTTTTGAAAAGGTTAAGGATTATTATTATTATTATTATTATTATTATTATTATTATTATTATTATTATTTTACAATTTCCTTTACTCGCACCGACACAGATAGATCTGAGGGCGCCGATGTGATAATAATGAGCTAGGAGTGTGAAGGAAGTGACCGTGGACTTAAAGTGCAGCTCCAGCATTTGCCTTGTGAAAAAATAGGTAACCAAAGAAAACCATCTTAGAGCTGTGGATAGTGGGGTTAGAATCCACTATCTCTTGAATGAAAGCTGTTAGATGCGTGACCCACACCACGCAGCCACTTAAGAATTCACGTGGTTTCCCGGCTCGATAAATTACTTCCTCGTTACTGACGTAGTTTACTCATGAGATATTGAACATTCTATAACACTCCACATTTCGAAGGCCTGCAGTCGACTCATTGACGAAGCATTTAGTGTCCATCCTAGGACAATTTAACGATTCCTATTCTTAAACTGCAACCTAGTTCCTTCAATTGTGACATTATTTCAATTGCTTTTTCTTCGAATGTGATTACAGTGTCTGTAGTTTTCTGCTTGCTGATTGCTAGAAAGTTTGTTTTCTAGATCTTTATTTTAAGGCAAATTCCTTAATTACATCCTTGATACTGTTCAGAGGCAAGTGAGCATCTTTAAATTATCAGCAAGTATCACGAGTAGTAGAAATTGATTCTCTGAAATGTATTCAATAAAGTATACGATGGGATACAACCACGACTTAGG
Organism: Anabrus simplex; assembly: GCF_040414725.1. Lineage (NCBI taxonomy): Eukaryota > Metazoa > Arthropoda > Insecta > Orthoptera > Tettigoniidae > Anabrus > Anabrus simplex. The sequence continues at coordinate 235,607,102 of NC_090269.1, read as the reverse complement.
TATAAGAAGCACTCACGACGTCGGTACGATAGAATAACAATGATTGTTCTCTCTACAGAAAACACCACATGGCTAGGAACCATCACCAAACGATTTCTTCTTCTTCCTAATCTGTTTACTCTCCAGGGTTGGTTTTCCCTCGGACACAGTGAGGGATCTCACCTCTACTGCCTCAAGAACAGTGTGCTGGAGCTTCAGACTCGGGGTCGGGGGATAAAACTGGGGAGGATGACCAGTACCTCACCCAGGCGGCCTCACCTGCTATGCTGAACAGGGTCCTTGCGGGGGGATGGGAAGATCGGAAGGTCGAGGCAAGGAAGAGGTAAGGAAGCGGCAGTGGCCTTAAGTTAGGTACCATCCTGGCATTTGCCTGGAGGAGAAGTGGGAAACCACGGAAAACCACTTCCAGGATGGCTGAGGTGGGAATCGAACCCACCTCTACTCAGTTGACCTCCCGAGGCTGAGTGGACCCAGTTCCAGCCCTTGTACAACTTTTCAAATTTCGTGGCTGAGGCGGGAATCGAACCCGGACCTCCGGGGGTGACAGCTAATCACGCTAACTACTACACCACAGAGCCGGACCTACCAACCAATTTGATTAGATGTTGATAGCCAAGCAGGCATCTATCTATTTTTGGTAGTGAGACAAAGTCTCTAATAGTGCATTGGCACTGCCGGTGGCTACAATTAGCCTACGCAGTGGCCTCCACGGTATGTGTCTTGATAGATGTGTTAGGTACCAACTGGTGAGCCCAGCCTAGCACACAGGGGCGAAACGCTGGCAACCAGGAATGAGTTAGCTGGAAAATTTATAATGTTCAATAGCGGACCATTTATGTTGGTATTACCAACCAATTTACTCACTGAAATTACAAACACTACAGCAAGGAACAATAAACCCTTCATACAGTGTATTTGAATCACAAAGAAAGAGAAATATTTTTATCGGGATACTACGGTCACATCAACATTCTCACGCCAAGGGCGAATTCTAAGCATCTCTTTGTGCGTAGACATCGTTACTAGAGTCGTACATGATCGAGTATGATGATCATGCGGTACTGTGTCTATAGTTATTATCGGCAAATTACCAAAACGTTTCTGTGAAACAGTGTCGTATAATACAACCTGGTGTGAAAAATCCGGCCGGATATGTTTATGTTCGGTCCTTTCTCTCTGTGTAAAATGTATCCCTTATGGTTTCGTTTCTTTGTCATATAATCGTACTACCATAACAACCACCACCACGAAGAAATTAGTCATACTGCATTGTGTTTTTCACTGTTTCAACTGCCGTGATGGGTGAGTAAATAATTTTGCTTCAGTTTTTATACACTAGTTACTAATTAATATAACTTCCGTGGTTTCCCATTTTCACACTAGGCAAATGATGGGACTGAACCTTAATTAAGGCCACGGCAGCTTCGTTCCCATCCCTAGGCCCTTCCTGTCCCATCGGCGCCATAAGACCTATCTGTGTCGGTGCGACGCAAAGCAAATAGCAATAATAATAATAATAATAATAATAATAATAATAATAATAATAATAATAATAATAATAATAATAATAATAATTGTTCCGGGGTTACCCGTGGAGCAGAAAGAGGTTAAAGAAGGTGCTGGGGTGAATGGGTCTAACTACAATATCAAGAATTGAATTAAAACTTTAATTATTTAATTATTTCTTTAGAATTTCAAAAATTAAAAAATAACAACATGACAGGTACAATTAGCAATCTTGAAACAAGATTTGGAAAAATCCAAGATTCAGAACCTTAACAATTCTGCGCTTCAAGCACCCAGGTTAGAAATTTACAATTTGAAGTGGAATTATTTAGGTAAGGGCAGAAAACCCTTAATTCCAGAGCTCTTGCTCCCTAAAATTACAATATCTAGCCTTCCAGAGGCAGCCTTCACGATTACAAAACTTTGAAAAGAGCTTACATGCACTCGATTTCTTACAGCCCACTCAGGGCAACATCATATCACAATCTAGCCTCACAAGGCACGAATTACAAACTGGAATAATCTTACACAGGGGTATCTAGTACCCAACCTAGCGGGCCTTTGCGAAAAAAGAACACATTAAATAAACGGCCCGAACACAAACTGAATGGAGGCGTACACTGCGCTCCCAGATAATGAAAACTAAATCCCTACAGGGCTCTCGGCCAAAGAAACTGGGGCTAGTCCCAAACTACTGAGGTGGCTCGTATGGAAATAACTTTAATACATTACAGGAAAGGTTACAAAACGTAGTCACCTCAAACGAAGATGAGGGGATCTGAAGAGGGTAACTCACTCTCTATCCCCGATTTACAGTTAAGGAGTTTGGGAAATTTTACATTAGCCGAAAGAAGGTTTACATTTTAGAAAAGTTTGTTACATAGTTCAAGATTCGGACCTTCCTCTCGGATTACTTGGCGGATACAGCAAGAAAGATATAATTTATGTGGCCATTAACTTTTAAATGTTCTGCTGGCCGAAGAAAGAGGCGCCTCGCCTCCTGCCTTAACACACACTTAGAAAGTCGACGATCAATTGACAAGGTACCCAGAAAAGCCGCAGTTTATATACCCTCAGGGAAGGTTCGAGAGAAATCAGGATTAATCCGGACAGAGCTTCTCAATTTTTATTGGTTAATTCAAAGTGAACAAGAAATGCGGAATTGGTTGAAAATTAATTACAAAAAATTCCTGATTGGCTAGATTCAAAACTGGCGGAAAGAAAGAGAAGTTTTGCCAACCCAAAATGAATGAACATACATTCAGTTATGAAAACCTAGAAATACTAAACTTCTTTAAGTTCCTTCACCTTGCACCAGAGTGCATGATCAGAGTTTTTGGGTAGTGACATCTGTGGAAAAATGTCCAAACTTCTTGATGTAGAGCAAAACAAAACAAGGAGAACTTCAACCAGTTTAGTAAACTTCACAATAACACAATCACTCAATATTTCAGTGGCGACATCTTCTAATTAAAGTTCCAACTGCATATAGTATCAGTTTCACCTTTTGATCGATAGAGGCGTTCATCAAGGCGCTAATTTTGAATGCGCGGCGTTGAGGTGTACCTCCCGGTATAATAATAATAATAATAATAATAATAATAATAATAATAATAATAATAATAATAATAATAATAATAATAATAATAACTGTAGCTTATTAGGCCTTTTCAATCATGAAATTACCAGCTTTTCGCCACAGTGTAGCAGTGGGCTCATCAGTTGGATTGCTACACCTTTCCAAGACGCTGGCGGCTACTCGGCCGTTGAGATACTATTGCAAGCCTCCTATGTAGGACAATGCAGTTGACAGTGCACTAGGGGATGCATGTACCTCCAGACAAAAACAAACATCATATAAATGCATTCAGGCACATGTTTGCCCTAGTCTTAGAAAGGTGTAGTAATCCAACTGAAGAACCTACTGCCACAATGGGGCGAAATACTGGTAACTTCACAATTGAAAAGGCCTAAAGTGATTACATATTTTTAACATTTGCAATTGATGAAATTAATTTATGGTTTCCTTTTGAGAACTTGGTGTTTGATAATCTTCTTCTTTATCTGTTTACCCTCCAGGGTCGGATTTTCCCTCGGAATCAGCGAGGGATCCCAACTCTACCGCCACAAGGGCAGTGTGCTGGAGCTTCCGACTCTGGGCCGGGGGATACAACTGGGGAGGATGACCAGTACCTCACTCAGGCGGTCTCACCTGCTATGCTGAACAGGGGCCTTGGTGGGGGATGGGAAGAGTGGAAGGGATAAACAAGGACGAGAGAAGGAAGCGGCCGTGGGCTTAAGTTAGCTACCATCCCGGTATTTGCCTGGACGAGAAGTGGGAATTCACGGAAAACACCACTTCTGGGATGGCTGAGGAGGGAATCGAACCCACCTCCCGAGGCTGAGTGGATCCCGTTCCATCCCTCGTACCACTTTTTAAATTTCGTGGCAGAGCCTGGAATCGAACCCGGGCCTCGGGGGGTGGCAGCTAATCACACTAATCATTACACCACAGAGGTGGACGTTTTTGATGATATAATTGTGTTTATTAACGCAATCCCAGAATTTAACAAATGGGCACTCTTTATCATTTAGAACAAGAACAGATCCACCTGCTTATAGCCCTAATCTCACAGTTACGAGTTTCGAATCGCAAATGCTTGTAGACACAGTCTATATCGTCGCTTAAGAACCAGTACCACATAAGTACAAAATCAAAAGTCTACACCAGAAGGGAAAACAAACAAACAAATAAACAAACAAACAAACAAACAAACAAACAAAATTCATACAAAACTGTAAGCTGTGAAATGATCCAGAGATCTTAGGAATTGGTCTCTTATGATTAGGGGATGCCTGACCGAGGCGGTAAAGGGGTGTTCGGTTCGCCTGGAAGGACATGGTTTCGAATCCCCGTCAGGAAGTCGTAAATTTTAAGAAACGAGATTTCTATTCCGGAAGTGCACAAGGCCCTCAGGTTCACTCAGCCTACACCAAAAATGAGTATCAGGTTAATTCCTGGGGTCAAAGGTGGTCGGCCGTGAAGCTAACCCCTCTACCCCACCAAGTGCCGCGTTTACGGATAGTGGAAGCCTTTACCTTCCACCCCTCCAAGGATCTTCATGGCCTGTGCGGAGATGACTTTGCTTTGCTTTTTTTTGCTCTTATAATAACTTATAAGTAAAAGAAGAATATTTTTGTACGTATTTTTTCATGTCAGCTGCGAGACAGTGAACCACCATATGTGTCGTCCGGCTCCATGGCTAAATGGTTAGCGTGCTGGCCTTTGGTCACAGGGGTCCCGGGTTCGATTCCCAGCAGGATCGGGAATTTTAACCTTAATTGGTTAATTTCTCTGGCACGGGGGATGGATGTATGTGTCGTCTTCATCACCATTTCATCCTCATCACGACGCGCAGGTCGCCTACAGGAGAAAATCAAAAGACCTGCATCTGGCGAGCCGAACTTGTCCTCGGACACTCGCCGGCACTAAAAGCCATACGCCATTTCATTTTCACCATATATGATTCCATTCCCTTACCCACTCGGTGTTGTTTCTCAAGTGACAGTATATACGGGAACTTGACCGATCCATAATGCAATGTTCGGCCGAGTTCAACCTTCACATTATGTCGCTAACTGGTCGAAGTAGAACTGAATCTGAACCAGTTTATGTAGGACTCTAATCGAGAACTTACGCCTGGTGACTTCAGTGGTGAAGTCAACTCTTCTTTCTCAATATACTAGGTTCGATCCTGGTCAAGTTCGTTGGTGTTTCATCATCAGACAACTTAAGGGACTCCTGAAAGACAAAATACCGACACCCTAGCATATCTTAAATCTACAGCGACTGAAGGAGGAAAAACAAACATAACTGGTCGATTACGAGCTGAATAATTGTGCGATGAGTCCACTGTGGGACGGCTAAGTATTAAGAGGATTTATACACTAAGAAATTATGAAGTTTGACGTTTAGGCTTCTTTGATTGATCATCTATTCTTAAGTCTTTATTCCAATTTTGACGCAGAAGTTACCTGTGGTGTCTTGGCAGGGGCGTAGCCAGGGAGAGAGGGGTGTTACTGGGGTTTAGAAACGTCCCAATGGAATTCTTAAAAAAAAAAAAAAAATACAGAAACTGACAATAAACAAATTAAATAAACATTCAGATACATTATTGTAGAACCAAAAGATCTGTAAATCACTCATATCAGTTCCCTTATAATGACAAGTCATGCATGCACTTTCAATGTGTTCTACCATCAGTTTTTAATTATACCCCCTCCTCCCCGCAAACGAGCTTGGCTATGCTACTGTGTCTTTATGTATTTGATTTTGGTGAAGGGATGTTTTCTCCAGTCAGAATAGTGGATGCACCTTATGAGTTATGAGTAAAACATCATTCTATGCCTCACATGACGTTTGTTTTTTGAGTTGTCCTGGTCAATTAATACACACAAAATTAAGCTATATTTTGATATTATACTGTATTTTTATTACTTAGAATAGTACAGAATTCTTGAGAGGTAGCTGTTTTCGTGGATGAACCGAAATGATCAGATTTCAACTATAACTGAAGGGGTTGAAGGCTTAATACGACCGGGAGAGTTGGCCGTGCGGTTAGGGGCGCGCAGCTGTGAGCTCGCATCCGGGAGATAGTGGGTTCGAACCCCACTGTCGGCGGCCCTGAAGATGGTTTTCCGTGGTTTCTAATTTTCACACCAGGAAAATGCTGGGGCTGTACCTTAATTAAAGCCACGGCCGCTTCCTTCCCATTTCTAGTCTTTTTTCCTGTTCCATCGTCGCCATAGTGTATGTGCGACGTAAAACAAAAGAAAAGGCTAAATACGATAAGAGAATTCCGTACTTTTTAGTATTTTGAATTTCTTACAAATTTATACAAACGTACCCGTTAACCTCATGGAGCTTCATTCTCTGGGAATAAATCTCTCCTTTAAATATTTTTTGAAGGTATATTAATAACCGATCAAATCACTAAATCAACTTTTCATATCGTACAATAATATAGGTAACTATAATCTAAATTTTCAGGAAAATTCCTCAAATAGTTGCAGATATATATATAATATTTTCTGAAATGTGCTTTCCATAGTGTATGAATCCCATTAAGCCATTTTATGCGGCATGTGTTACAGATTAGAACATGCTGCAGGGGTCGCCGAGACTACGGCTTTGTTTGTGAGGCCGAGACAAAGGATATTTTGATCCTGAGCTGGTACGGACTCCTACAGACTTGGTAGGCGTACCTGGCACAGTGTTTTCTACCAAGCCGCTATCTACAACAGCCCCAGCTAAACAAGAGGAGTGGAGCCACAGTCACGTCCAGCTAGTCAGCATGCTGCGCCTGTTCCTTGTCTTTCTGTTAACAGGGTGGATAAGCGGCGAGGGTGATGATGGCCCCTCCCCGGAGGATGGTTATAGAGGTACCGTACTTCATAACAATTTAAAGTGTGAACTGCTGTCATGAGGACCTAGAAAGATGCAATGTAGAGAGCATTATCAGAGTAGATTCATTATTATAAAGAATAACACGCAACACTGATTAACAACACGAGAATCAAAGCTAACATTGCCTACACAGTAAGTTGAAAATACATTCTTCTTATTCAGTAACAGAATTTTTTTTTGTATATTCCTTTCCTTTAGACATCATTTTCGTTATGTTTATTCATCCATCGAAAGAGAGAGCGTAGTGCTACTAATGGCTGCGTCTTCAAATACCGCTAGTTACTAAGACTGTAGTTGAATATTTCTCACAAAAAAAGTCCCTTAACGACCGTTCTTTCCGCTACCGGTATCAATACACGATCTGCCAATTTATTCCACCACTATAAATTTTCAGCTTTCATTTCAAAATTTTTCATCAGTAACTACCTTGAAACAAACACTCTCTTATTAAACTATGTTCCATCCATACATTCATACAAGCATTTTCCACGTCTGGATCGGTTTAGTGTAGATCGACCATGCCACCCGTAACGATTTGTTTACTAAATTATTAATTATTATTTTTTGGACAAAAATTTTAATATCGTTTACTGATACGTAGATTTAATATACACACATGTATGAAACCATAAATATAAGAAATATTAGTAATTTGAGTAACTTGAGATTTTAAAGTCCCGACAGGATTGACGGGAATATTTTCAAGGAGCATATGAATAGCAAACCACTTCATTAGCCAAGAAGGAACTGTAAGCCTGAAAAGGAGTAAATTTCATCCGACCGTGGTACCCGTCTCCATGGCTAAATTACTAGCATGCTAGCCGTTGGTTGAAGGGGTTCCAGGTTTAATTTCCGGCCAGGTTGGGGATTTTAACTTCCACTTTCTCTGGCTTGGGGGCTCGCTATTTGTGTCGTCTTCATCATTAGAATCAATTTAGGTCGGATCCTATTGCCGTGGTCACGCAAGTTGCCTATAAGGTGTCAGCTCAAAAGACTTTCACCAGTCCTCTACTCAGCCCACGCTTCATTATTATTATTATTATTATTATTATCATTATTATTATTATTATTATTATTATTATTATTTAGGATCGTTTCAACCTTCTATGGGTTACAATTACACAAATTCCTTGACTGTTGATGTTCTTTCTTTTTACGCAAAACTCCTTCATTCTCCGGCTCGCTTTTGCTTATTATTATTATTATTATTATTATTATTATTATTATTATTATTATTATTATTATTATTATTATTATTATTATTATTATTATCTGACTGTGGTATTAACAGTACTAGAACAGTACTAGAAATTGTAGTAATAATTATTTAGCCTTATTCCAGCAGCTGATTGATTAGATATAGATTGCAATTCGTATGAAGTCTGCAGTCAAAATCTTTTCCTGCTTTTCATTATTATGGATCTCTACAGAAAACACCTTCTCACTATCATTGCTAAATTCACTAGGAATACCGATGTTATCAGATATATTTTTCTAGCTCATGTGCTATATCAGTTACTTTGAGGCATTTTCTGTAGATAGCCGTAATGCTGAAACGTAAAAAAGGATTTTTACTGCAGACTTCGTTCGAGTGATTATAAATATCTGAACACTCAACTGCTGTAATAAAGCTAAAGGGCGATTTCTATTTGGCACTGATGCTATTTACTACGAATAATATGTCCAACAACCAGGGAATAATAATGTAGTTAGCAAATTTCAGACATAACCTCAACCACTAATTGTTATCTCTGGTACCTGACGGTACTTCGAAGTCCCCAGTATTTCATAAGACCAGACTTGCACAATGCTTCATGAAGACTAAGTTTATAGAGAAGAATATGTAATTTAGGTATTCCTTTAGCGGGGAAAATATGTTAGCTTGCCATTTGAGCGGTATAAATGCTATTAAAAATCAAATGTTCTTTGCACTCCAGCATTCACCAAAATGGCTTCATCACACATTTCAGCCAGATAGCTGCTGTATATCGTATGCGATCTCTTACTACATTTCTAAACTATTTCTAAAGATTACTGCGCAGGTCCCGTCGGATTACCAGGTAACGTGCAATTCCTGTAGCGAAGTTTAAAAGGTGGGACTTTAAAGTCCCGTCAGTAAACACAGGGTGAAGAGGGACACTCACCAGTGAAGTTTCAGCTTCAGAAATCCCGATATACTTTTTTAAATTTCAAGCCCTGTTAACACTATTCTTCGATATTTTTATATTCTCACTCTGAGTTATTTCTTCATCATGTCTGTCTGTCTGTCTGTCTGTCTGTCTGTCTGTCTGTCTGTCTGTCTGGTCATCAGCCCAGAGACTGGTTGGATCTTCAAATAGCACCACCAAAGGCTATGCAGCTATAGGTAAACCGCAAAAACCAATGGCAGCACTAAAATGAGGCGTGCTAGGCAAGATGAGGAGTGAGTTAGTTTGCCATTGCTTTCCTCACTGGGCCACAAAGTGCTATTGTAGCACGACTAACCCTATGAGCAACACCTGTCATAACAGTCAGACACACTGGTTGTGCTCTGAGTGTCATTACTCGGAACCACTCATACCCCAGCGGCTTCCATATTGTCACAGCCATGGATGAGACTGGGACTTCGGTGAAAGCTACACTTTACTCTGGCCTGTGCCAAGAGATGGATGCAAAAGTACTGTATCCATCAAGAAATGACAGCAGGTAATATCATTTAATACGGTAATAAGAGAATCCGCTTTATTACTTACAGTTTCGAATTTAAGGTTAGATTTAGGAATAGTTTGTCCCAATAGCACTAAACGTCTCTGTCATTAATTTTATGATAACATAACATTTAAAGCAAACGTGCTTGTGGTTCTTATTCCTCGGAATTGGCATTCTATTCATTCTGAGTTAATTGCTGTGTCCATAAAGAGCCAGTCTCCTTTCTTAGAAAGAACTATTTTCCTATGATGGGTAGTCTGCCTATCGTGAATTAAGGTTCTGAATTTTATTCTATCCTGAATGGTTTCTTCACAAATGCCAATTTAATCTAGGTCCCTGATTTCGTTTAGCCAACTAATGTGATTTTTCTTTGATAAGAAAAAGTTTAAAATTTTCTTTGTGAACCTATTATTATCCATTCTATGCAAGTTACCATTAAATTGTAACCGCCGTTTCCTGATTGCATCTGATATATTTTTTCTGTAACTTGATAGATTTCATGTGATTTCTTTTTCATCCAACTTCCATTTTCGCATTTTGGACCTAAGATTTTACTGAGGATTTTTCTTTCTAGTTTTTAGATTGTCTTTATTTGAGATCTACCGCCAATTACAATAGTTTCAGACGCACGAATTGCTTCTGTGTTATAATGCCGTAATTTTGCCTTTTTTGATATAGTTCTTTTCTTCTTCTTCTTCTTCTTCTTCTTCTTCTTTTATGACCACATAGGATCACTTTAGTCAGTCCGTCGTTCAGGTCTCTTTGAAGGGATTGTTCGGGCTTTGCGGTCCTCCCAGTACTTCTTCAGACGCTCCGATCTTCGTGCCCTTTCCTCAGTTGAAAATGTGCGTGTTGTTGGTTTGTTTTGTGTAAGGGTAAAGCGGAGGTTTGTATTCTTGAGTTTTGTATTCAATTTTATCTTATTTTTGGTGTCTTCTGTTGTAAGGCCTATTTCCTTCAGATCCTCTCTTACTTCTCTGATCCATTTACATCCTGTTGTGGTATTTTTTGAGACGAGATTGTGTTGTACTAGTTGTTTCAGAAGTCTCGAGTCCTGCATCCTCATGATATGTCCAAAGAATCCCAGTCTCCTCTTACGCATAGTATCTGTAATGGGTTCTAGCTCTTTGTACACGACTTTGTTAGGTATTAACCGCCACTGTCCATCTTTCTGATATTTTTTGTTGATACAGGTTCTTCCAATCCTCCTTTCAATTTTCTGAAGTCTGTCAGTCTTTGATTGTTTATTCAGGTAAAAGAGTGTTTCTGCTGCATATGTAGCTTCCGGTTTTATAACTGTGTTGTAGTGTTTTATTTTTGTATTTATTGATAGACATTTCTTTTTGTAGATATCCCATGTTAATTTTTGTGCTTCAGCTAATCTATTTGTTCTTACTTGGATTGAGATTTTTTCATTTAAGTTATGTGTTATTACTTCTCCAAGATATTTAAACTGAGTTACTATTTTGATTTTATTACCATTTATGGTGACTTCTTTTAGCTGTGTTGGTTTTTGGGGCATAATTTCTGTTTTTTCAAATGATATTTTGAGGCCAATTTTATTTGCAATGTTTTGAAGTTCTGATATCTGGGTTTTTGCTTCTTTTATGTCCACTGCTAGTAATGCTAAATCGTCAGCAAAACCCAGGCAATTTGTTTTGATTTTTCGGCCAATCTTTATTTTGGGGGGACATTTTCTAAACCATTCCCTCATTACCATTTCTAGAGCACAGTTAAATAATAGTGGTGAGAGCCCATCTCCCTGCCGTAGTCCAGTTTTAATTTCAAATGTCTCTGATGTTTCCCCCCTAAACTTCACTTTTGACTTGGTATTGGTGAGAGTCAATTTTATCATGTTTATTAATTTGGGGTGTAGTCCAAGGTGCCTTAAAATTTTAAACAGAGATTCTCTATGGATGCAATCATAAGCTTTCTTGAAATCTACAAATGTTATCACCATATCTCTGTTTCTTCTCCTGTTATAGTCCATTATCAACTTAAGACTCATGATCTGATCAGGACAGCTCCTCCAGGGTCTGAAACCTCCTTGATATTCTCCTAGTTTTTCAAGTTGTAAACTTATCCTATTAAGGATGATTATTGAAAATATTTTGTATGTTATGTCTAGGAGAGAGATTCCCCTGTAGTTATTAGGGTCGGTTTTGTCCCCTTTTTTGTGCAGAGGATGAATGAGGGCTGTTGTCCAGTGTTCTGGTAGTTCTTCTTTAATCCAGATAGAGACAAGTTGTTGATGGAGGGCAACTTTTGCTGAGGTTCCTGCATATTTCCAGATTTCCGCAAAGGTCTGATCTTCTCCTGGCGCTTTGTAGTTTTTTAATTTATTCAGAGCTTGGTAGACTTCCTTTATTGTGGGGGGATTGATGTTTTCTGGTGATGTTTTTATCGGGGTGTTGGTGTCCAAATGAAGGAGTTCTGTAGGTTCCTCACAATTTAAAAGCTTGTTGAAATGTTTAGCCAGAATTTCCGCATTGTCTTTATTGTTATGGGCCAGCTTACCATCATCATCCTTCATCAGTAGGGTCGGGGGTTCATATTTTTGGAGCTGCTTTCTGAAGGTTTTGTAGTAGTCCCTTGATTTAGTTTTACTGAACTGTTCTTCAATTAACTGCAGGGTGTCCTTATGATGTTGTCTTTTTATTCTTCTTAAGACTTGGGTAGTTTCTTTTCTCTGTTTTACTAGCTTTTGATAGGATATTTCTGTCTTTTGGGACTGATGTAATAGCCATGCCTGATGTCTTTTCTCCACTGTTTCATCACATTCACTGTTCCACCATTGGTGTTTTTTACGTGGTTTAATTGGAGCTAGGTCTTCTGCAATTTGTTTAAGGTTGTGTACTAAGTCTTCAAGTTTGTCTGTGATTTTTATTTTTTCAGTTGCTTTCTGGTAATTTTTGTTGTTGATTAGCTGGGTAGGATCTATTTTTCTTTTAGTTTTAAGGGCTTGCTTTTGTTGTCTCCTGTGGGGAGTGAGTTTAATTTTAATTTTAACTACGTAGTGATCTGAACCTGTGTCTATTCCTCGGAGGACTTTGACGTTATAGATCTCTTTGTGGTGGTATTTGTCCATGCAGACGTGGTCCAGTTGCCATTCTCCTTTAGTGTAGTCAGGGTGTTTCCATGTTTTGAGTTTTTGAGGTTTCCTCTTAAAACATGTAGATTTTGAGATTAAATTATGGTTTCTACACAGGTCAACTAGTCTCTCTCCATTTTTATTTGTTTTCTTGTGTGCTGGCCATTTTCCGATGATGTCACGGTATTTTCTTTCTCTGCCTAGTTGAGCGTTGAAGTCGCCTATTAATAATTTTATATGGTGTTTGGGGATGTTATCTATGGTCTGGTCCAATAGGTCCCAAAATTCTCCTGTTTCCTCCTGATCTTTTGAGGAGTTGTTTTTATCATTAGTGGGAGCATGGGCATTTATTATAGTATAGATTTTATTAGATGCCTTTAAGGTGAGCGTTGAGAGTCGTGGAGACTGTGATCTGAATTCTTGAACTGAGTTTATTATTTTAAGGCTGACCAAAAATCCTGTTCCAAATTGTGGGACATTCTTCATCACTCTCTTCCCGGGTATACCTTTATAAAGTCTGTACCCTTGAGATTCCAAGGCATCCTGGTCAGTGTTTCTAATTTCCTGTAATCCCATGATAAGAATTTTGTGTTGGTCCATTATGTCGGTGATCACTTTTAGTTTACCGGTTTGCATGAGTGAGTTTATGTTGTGTGTAGAGAAGTATGTTATCTGCTTTGGTTTGATTCTTGATTTTGTCTCATTCGTGTATGTAGTACTGGGGTATTTCCGTGCCTCCGACTTCTTTTATATTATCGATTCCAAGTAATTTTGTATGCTCTTTGAACTTTCGCATTCTTCCTTCATTAGCTTGCGGATTTAAACCTGCTGGTTCAGTCATTTCACCTAGATACTTACTTGAGCGATATTTCCATATTTGGCGATTAATGGTTGACTGTTGAAACCTGATCTAGCCCCTTCCATATACCTTGCCTTTTCGTGAAAAGTTTGGAGTCCTGTTTTGGCTACTAATTTATGGAGATTTTCTACAGACTGGATTGCTTTCTGTCCCTTGTTAGATATTATTATTATTGTTCCGAGGTATCTGTGGAACAGCAGAGGTGAAAGAAGGTGCGGGGGTGAACGGGCCTCAAAATACGAAATTAAAGTTAAGATAAAATTTAACAAGGTTATATTTTCTTTGAAAGATCAAGAAATCACAAATAGAACAGGTACTCAGTAGCCGAAACACAATTTGAAAATGTACAATTACAAAGATTACAGGATTTGGGCTCCGAGAGCCAGACACATAATTCTTGAGCAATAAGCTCAACCTTATGGTATACAAGATTCAGCCAAGGGGCAGTAGACCCCAATCATGCCCAGGAGCATTTACTCCTCTTTACACGGTAAAGCCTCCTCGAGGCATACAACAACTCAATTTTCAATAAAGAGCAACCCGCTCTCAAAATTTAAGCCTATCCAAGGCCACACCAAATTCTACTTTCAAGCTGTCCTCTAAGGACATAAACACAGGGGTAAAATACCCAACCTACTGAGGCCTATTAAGTGAGAAAAGGTTAATTACATGGCCTCTAAAATACCAATTTGAGAGGAGGCGATCTGCACTCCTAATACATTTGTTTAAAACCTAATCTGGCACTAGGCCGCTAATGCAAGGGCTAATCCCATACTAAAGAGGTGACTTTAGAATGAAACAAATTACATTACGCTAGACAGGAAGAAACGGTTGAGAAAATAAGTTCACCTCAAAGCAACGTGAGTGGGAGCTCGAGAGAGTTAAGCACTCTCTACCCCAATATGTAGCTTAAAAGAGAATAGATACTAAGAGGCTTTACATTTTAGGGAAAAGTTACATGGTGGAAAAGCTTCGGACCCGCCCCGAGAGTTAAACTGCTGAGCTAGCGAGAAAGGAAGTTATTAAACGGCCATTACCTTATGGATGAACTGCTGCCCGAAGAAAGAGGCGCTTCCCGCTCCCTGCTACGTACTTTACACACAGAAAGATGTTACTGAAGTGGCCCGGAGACCCGAAAATCAGCAGTTTAAATACTCTCGCGGAAAGTTCGAGGCGTTTTAGGAATGAGAACACCCTCCCACAAAAACTTTATTGGCTAGGGTTAAGCAGCATATCCCCGTTGAGGAAGATACACCTGATTGGTCATAAATTAATTAAAGAAATTCGGGATTGGCTAAATACCAAACAAGGGGAAAGAAAGGGGTATACAGCCAACTTAAACAATAACAGAAATAAATTTAACAAGGAACAAACTTTTGAAATAAAAATTTCTCCAAAAAACAAACAAACAAAAAAAACAGTTCTTTCACTTCGCACTAGGGTGCACCATTGTAGTTCTTCAGTAGTGTCCTCTAGAAGAGAAAGTTCACACTTCTTACTACAGTCAAAACAAAAATACATCGAAAACAACCCAGTTCAGAAACTTCAAAATTTCCAAGTAGTGACATCTTCTGAGAAACTTGAAAATTAACTCATTAGATCAAGTTCAGACTTCCTCCAGTAGGGGGGTTTCAACTGGCGCAAAGTTTGAATTAGCGACGTGGAGGTGTACCACCCGGGACACATGAAATTTGTTTGATAATAAGGTCCAAGTTATGATGTTGATATGGAGATTAATTGCAGAAGAATTTATAAAAATTTTCTAAATTTGGGTTTGATCCAGTTTCAAAATTCTTTATAGTTATTGCTGATGTAATGTCTTTATGTTTGTAGAAGTTGAATTCAGAAGGAAACTTTTAGTTTTTAAAGTTGAAGAAAAATTTTCTAAGTCCACCAGATATTGCAGTAAAATCCAAAAAAAAGGTAGTAATGTTGAACAGGAATGTCCATATAGCTGGATATGTACTTTAAACATTGATCAGTTTGACGGCCAGACCAGCCGCCGCTGCTTGAGTTCAGAGGAGGCCGCTCGGACCCCTCAAGTACCCTGAGATACCGCTCGCCCGCACTATGAGAGGAGTAGTGGTGTTGAAGCCCGCCGCGCCCGCGGCGAACATGCAGGTCACGGGCCAGTTACAGGTTGTGCGCCGCACATCAGCCTTGGCCGGGAGGAGGACTCCGGCTCGCCGTACACAGGTTGGCCTCACTGGGGAAGGGCGGGCCCGTACCCTGCCTCAGGAGCGGTACGACGCCGCGCTGCTGCGGGGGCACTGAAACATTAAAGCTCGGCGGCAGAATTTTGTTGGACCATAATCATTTTTTTTGAGGGCACAGGCTTTGTGGAGAGGTTGAGGGGCCAGCGGCGTGAAGATATTCATGGCATATGCAAGCCACTGTGTGTCGTGGAGCAGGAGACGGGAGCGTGGTAATGGCCGTGGCAAGGACAGGATGGCAGTTTAACTAATCGGGGAAGGTTTACAATAAATGGTTACACACTAAGGAAACAGATTCCAAGGGCAGAAGGCCTTAAAAGTGAAACCCCCCAAACAAAATATAACCTTCATATTTCCTTCAAGATTATATGAAAGAAGTTAGCACAGAAATTATACAGGTTTCACCTGCGACAGGTGAACCCTAAATATCCTCTCGGTGGCTGGATTGCTTAATAATAATGTGACCGGCGTAAGAAAATCGAGAATTATGCACGGCCCATGAAATCTGGGGGCAAGCTTGCCCGCGGGAACAAAATTCTTGACCATCACCTGGTCGCCTACCTTCAAATTGGGGGGTCTCCGTCCACGATCATATCTTTCCCTAACCTTTTCATGAGACACCTTAAGATTGGCTTTAGCCTTCTTCCAAAGATCTTTAATGTTATCTGGGTCTATTGTCTCAGGTAGAATGTCACTCAGAGACCAGAGGTTAGAGAGCGGCGTGTTGGGAACAAACTTGAACATCAGCGAAGCTGGAGTAAACTTGTGAGATTCATGAACCGCCGATTTCAAAGCAAAAGCTAACCAATGCAGGGACGTGTCCCACCTAGAATGATCTTCATGGTGATAGGCAATAAGCGCGGACCTTAGATTACGATTAACCCGTTCGGTCAAAGATGGCTGAGGGTAATAAGCAGAAGTTGTCACATGGGAGATGGACAGGTCGAAGCAGAATTTACGAAATAAATTAGATGTGAAAGCCTTAGCATTATCAGACACAATATGTTGACACGGACCAAAAGAAGCAAAGATAGAATTTAGACAAGTAATGGTGGACTGAGCGGTAGCCAGCTTAGTCGGAAATAACCAGGAAAATCTGGTAAAACCATCTACGCATACAAAGATGAACTTGTTGGCATTTCCCTTTGACTGGGGGAAGGGTCCTACATAATCAATATACAGGCGTCCATGGGGCGCGACGCTTGATGAGAAGACAAAAGGCCTACCTTGGTGGACATGGTTGGTTTACTAAGCAAACAGGATTTACAAGCCTTTACTAGTTCACGGATTTCACCGTCCATACCTTTCCAGATGAACCTTTCACGAATCTTTTCACGAGTTTTAAAGATTCCAAGATGCTCCCCTAATGGGGTCTCATGATAGTACTTGAAGATCATAGGTACAAGAACAGCTGGAACGACAACTTTCATCATCTTATCATGCCTCGAAGGGCAACATAAAACACGATTCCTCAGTACATAAGGGACGACATGTTCCCCAGAAGAAAGGGTTTCCATTATCGGAGCCAGCGTCGGATCTTCACGTTGGTATTTCTCTATATCCCTAAAGAGCATGGGAGCATCTGTTAAGATGGCATTAACATCAGATAGCACGGACTCGGGAGGTGATTAACTATCGACCGGTTCATGGGTCTCAACGTCGTTGGAAAACATACCGCTGAGTCCATCAGCAACAACATTTTCGGTACCTCTGATATGCCTGACCTCGAATTGGAAGGCAGAAATACGAATGGCCCAACGGGCTATACGACCGGTACGACGCGGCCTACCTAAGACCCAGCTTAAGGCTTGATTATCTGTCTCCAGGTCGAATTTGACATGTTCCAGGTAGAGACGGAACTTTTCTAAGGCAAATAAGACTGCCAACCCTTCGAGCTCATAGATAGAATACTTGGCTTCTTGAGCCGATAGAGTCCTAGATGCATAGGCGATGGGTCGCCTCCCTAGTTCAGTCTCTTGAAGAAGGACTGCAGCTACCGCCGACGACGACGCATCGGTTTGGACGATGAATTTCTTTGAGAAATCAGGCATAGCAAGGACAGGGGCATTACAGAGAGCTAATTTAAGATCTTCAAAAGCGGCTTGTTGAGAAGGTCCCCACTCAAATTTGATGCCTTTCCTACGAAGAAGTTTCAAGGGCGCCGCTCTATTAGCGAAGTTAGGAATAAACTTCCTGAAGAAATTCACAATTCCAATGAACCTGGCGATACCTTTGATGACCTTAGGAGGTTTAAAATCACGGATGGCCTGTGTTCAAGAATGATCGACTGCAACACCATCAGGTGACACAATATGCCCTAGGAATGACATGGAGGGCTTAGCGAAGGCAACCTTGGACAACTTAACAGTTAACCCAGCCTTACGAAGGCGATTAAGAACTTCTCGCAGATGATCTAGATGTTCTTCAAAGGTCTCCGAAAATACGACGACATCATCCAGGTAGTGATACAAGTACTCAAATTTGATGTCGGAGAAGACCCTATCTAGCAGCCTAGTGAGTACAGCTGCTCCCGTGGGGAGCCCGAAAGGCACACAGTTGTATTCATACAAATTCCAATCCGTGGCAAACGCTGTAAGATGTTTAGACTCTTCCGCTAGGGGAATTTGATTATAGGCCTGATTCAGGTCCAAGATAGTAAAGACCTTGGCCTTACGAAACCATGAAAAGCAAGAATGAAGGTCGGGAAGGGGCACAGATTGTAACACCACCTTCCGATTGAGAGCCCTATAATCAATGACAGGCCTGAAGCCACCTTGGGGTTTCGGGACTAGAAAAATAGGCGAAGAATACGCCGACTTAGAGGGCCTAATAATACCATCCTTCAACATCTGATCGATGATTTCTTTCAGAGCCTTCATTTTAGGTGGAGATAGCCTATAAGGTGGAAAACGGACCGGAATCGAATCCGTGACCTCAATTTTGTATTCAATAAGGTCAGTAACACCAAGAGTATCAGAGAACACCTCTGGAAACGACTGACACGACTTACGAATACTATCAGCCTGCTCCTCAGGTAGATGTCTAAGGTCTAACAACATCTCATCCTGGGTAGGCGAAATAGATGAACATGATGCAGAGTTACATTTCAATAATGGGATTTTACAATTAGACGCAAATTTGAAAGTGCACGCCCTACTCTGAAGATCGAGCACAAGACCAGTGTGAGAAATGAAGTCGGCTCCCAATATAATGGGGCAAGACAAGTGCTTAGCCACAAACAATTTGATTTTCCATGTAAATTTAAAAATACGAATTTTGACATGTAAAGAACCTAGAATTTCTAATGGAGATGAATTAGCCGAAACATATTGGACCGAAGACGAACAATAGTCCGGAACCTTATAAACAGATTTCAATTTTGCATACCATTCAGCCGAAATAATAGAACAAACACTGCCTGAATCTAATAGAGCTGTTATAGGCTCATTATTTAACTCAATTTTGAGAAAAGGTACGGGTGCGGGGGTATCCGCCGCAATCCTAAGACATTCTTTGGGGCATTCAAAAGATGAATTTGAGGACTGAATTTTCCCTGAATTTTCGACCTGTTTACTAGGGGCTGAGCCTCGGGAAGATGGATTAGTCGACTCAGCCGAAGCCACTAGTCACCTTTTATTATTGGCATTGGTGGAATTTGCACCAGAAGTTGAGCAGGAGGGGGTGCTTCCTGAATTTGGGCAATTCTTGGCGATATGTGAGAAAGCCCCACATTTAAAACAGCCTTGTGATGAACCAGCTCCATTATTTGCCCTACTAGATTTGACCAATGGACATTTATTGCGAAGATGGTCGGGCGACCCGCAAGCATAACATTTACGGGGTGTAACTGGTCGGCGAGGTGGAGGCCGAGGATTACTAAAAGAAGGCGGGGGTTCTTTCGCTACACGCAAGGAATCGGCGTATCTAACTCCTTCCGCTGAGACGGCCAATGCTTCAAGTTCAGAGAAGGTTTGCGGGCACGCCGCGAAACACAAATATGACCTATAGGATGGCGAAATGCCTTCCACAATAGCCTGTACAATCTGATCTTCAGGGAAGTGAAGAGCAAACACCCTAGTAAAGAATTTAATATCTTGGATGAAATCTGCCAAGTTTTCATCCAACCGCTGTACACGATAATAGTACTTCTGAATAAGTGAGGACCTTGCCCTAGCCGGGATGAAGTTAGCTAGCAAGTGGGCGTGGAATTCCTCAATAGATGATTGCTCGGCAATGGCTCTTACTATTTTGTCTGAGAGAATACCAATTGCATAGGGATAGATGATTTGCAAAATCTGACATGGAGAGAGAGAAAAAACAAGAGCATGGTCCTAGAACTCAACTAAAAACCTTAAAAAAGAAATAACTTCACTGGTGGTATTAACAGAAAACTTAGAGATACCTCTGAGCAACATTGCCAATGGATGAGGCAAGCTGCTGAACCCAGGTGACATAGTAGGTAAAGGTTTAAGTGGCAAAGACGTTAATTCAGAACGTACATTATTCAATGAGTTACGGCGTTCAGACTCGTTGTCCAATGGGGCAGAGGTTGTTTGAGCTGCAACGGTTTTCCTATTGACATCTCGCTTAGGAGGCTCTTCCTCGCTACCTACATTCACCGTGGTGGGTTGATCGATTTTGGGAGGAACTTCCCCAGTTAACAATTGGGTAACCTTACTAGATAATTCAGAAAGATTTTCAAGAACCATACTAGCTTCCTTCCTCTGAACGTCATTCAACTTTAGAGACAACAGATCGTTAACTCTATTTGAAAAATGAAATAGCCTGGCTTGCACACGCTTAATTTGATTAGGAGAAGGATCATTTTCTTCAAAAAAACTAACTACAGATGCTAGCTCAGTAGTATTGTCAGTGATTGTGGAAAGAGAGTCGTCAATTTCTTTCTCTCCCAAAGTGGGGATGGAAATGGGACTCATGGTACAGAAGGTTTAAACGAACGGGTAATGCTAATGACTTTGAAAATTACCGCGTTCTCCGCAACAGGGTTAAACAGTTAATCAGAAACAGTAAATATAAACACATATGTCAAGTATCGAAATGCAAGAACTCGACAGAAATATGGAAACAATTACGAACGATGGGTATAGGTCGAACGTTATCAAAGCAGGCGCCGAATGTATCCCTTGATGACTTAAATTTACACTTCACGTCGGCCGAATCCACTGTAAGAGCAAATAATAATAATAATAATAATAATAATAATAATAATAATAATAATAATAATAATAATAATAATAATAATAATATTAATAATAATAATATTAATAATAATAATAATAATTTTCATAACTGTACAAGTAATAATAATTTTTATAACAGTAATAATAATAATAATAATAATAATAATAATAATAATAATAATAATAATAATAATAATAATAATATTCATTTTATGCCAATTCAAGATACATTTGTGTTTAAAGAGGTTGGTATAAATGACGTAAAACGAGTTATGTATTCTCTCAGATCAGATGCTGCTGGACACGATGGCATACCTCTGTCTTTCTACAAATATATCATTGGTGCCATCCTGCCGATCGTAACACACATTATTAACTACTGTTTAACCCAAGGAATTTTCCCTACGGCGTGGAAGGATGCCC
Organism: Anabrus simplex; assembly: GCF_040414725.1. Lineage (NCBI taxonomy): Eukaryota > Metazoa > Arthropoda > Insecta > Orthoptera > Tettigoniidae > Anabrus > Anabrus simplex. Next base: position 235,585,654 of record NC_090269.1, on the reverse strand, counting down.
TCGTCATCCCAATCCCAAAAAAGGATGGACCCAGTATTCCTTCAGATTACCGACCAGTTTCTATCCTACCACCCCTGTCCAAAGTGCTGGAACGCCTGGTACATGAGCAAATCCTTACGTACTTACATAAATATGCTTTACTCGACTCTTACCAATCAGGCTTTAAGAAAAAACATAGTACCATGACAGCTCTGCTGAAAGTGACAGATGACATTAGATATGCAATGGACAACAAACAAGTGACAATACTTACTCTTTTAGATTTCAGTAGCGCATTTGATACTGTCGATCCTAGGTTGCTTCTTTCCAAATTACAGTCCTTAAACTTTAGCCAGAAAGTGCTGGAATTTTTCTATTCTTACCTCACAAACCGCCGGCAGTGTGTGGTTGCAAATAATAATAAATCAACGTGGCGAACAAAAAATATTGGTGTTCCACAAGGGTCAGTCCTAGGCCCTCTCCTATTCACTTTATATATAAATGATATCACCAGATCAATTAAGCACTGCAAGTACCATCTTTATGCTGATGATCTGCAAATTTATTACCACACTAGAACTAATAATATACAACAAGCAATATGTAATGTAAACGCTGACCTTGAGCAATTAGATAGCTATGCAATTAAAAACAACCTTAAATTAAATCCCCATAAAACGCAAGCCATTATCATCGGTACATCAAAGAATCTTCACATTTTAAAACAAAATTGCATTCCTCCCGTAACTTTAAATAGTACTGTTATACCTTATTGTGAATCAGTTTCTAACCTTGGTGTTATTATAACGGAAAATCTAAACTGGTCAGCGCAAGTTAAGAATATCTGCAAAAAGGTTTATTGTGGCTTGCACCCCTTAAAACGTTTCAGAAATGTATTCCCTCGATCACTAAAAATTCAGCTTGTTCGGTCATTATTATTTCCCATTTTTGACTACTGTGATGTAATTCTTACGGATATAACAAAAGAATTAAGCTTGAAACTACAACACACTCAAAATGCTTGTCTTAGATATGCTATGGATTTACGGTATGACGCTCGAGTTTCTCCCTACTATAAACAATTATCTTGGTTACGACTAGACGACAGGCGTAAACTACATGCAAATACTCTTATGTACCAGGTACTTTCGGAAGACATCCCTGCTTATCTCTCCAGCAATTTTCGTCACCTTGGTTCTTTACATCTCCATGATACTCGCTCAGTGTCCCTCCTAGAAATACCTGTCCACCGAACAACCACATACCATCGATCATTTACTATCACCGCTTCGGGATGGTGGAATGCTCTTCCCAAAGACATCAAGGATGCTGCATCAAAAAGCATATTTAAAACCTCCTACCAGCAGTTCCTCGTTAAGTGCTTCCAGCAAGGTACAGTACCTGTATGAGTGGAACGAGTGATTGTGTGTGAAAATGATATGAGATTATTGCACAATAAATTAAATATTGGTTTAATATAATAATTTAAATTAAATTAAAAACATCCACATTGTATTTACGAAGTAGAAGTAGTCTAAAAATAGCTAGTAGTAAGTACAGTATTTAACTTAGATCTAGTCTTGCAAGGATACAATTAGTTAAATTTTCATTTAGTATTTTTATTAAGCTTATTAGTATTTTTACATTCTTATTTCTTTTGTTGTGTATTGATTTTTTTTTCTTTTTCCTCAAACCTGTATTATGTAGGCAGTTACCTTTTCTTTCATTCTTCTTTGCATGTATATATTCATATTTTTGTCTTAAAAATTAGTGTTATTTGTAGTTCTTAGTATTTTAAGTTAATGTCATTGTATGGAATAATAATAATAATATGTGTGTGGTTAAGTGTAAGAAAGGGCCAAGAGCCCTAACTTCGCCACAGAAAATAAAGGCTTTATCTATCTATCTAGATCAACTCCTTGCGCAAATAGTTAAGATGGAGAACATCGCAAGGGCCGGGCATGATGACAGAACAATTTTGAAAAAGGAAAAATCAAAAAATTCCAGCAACTGAGAAAATTGTTAGAGTTCGGATCAAAGCAATGTTTAGCCGTCAAAAGGGGCTAAATTGAGACCCATTCAACCACGCTCTGCTACCACTTGTTACCGTGGTTTGGTGGATTAGCAGAGGTGAAAGAAGGTGCGGGGGTGAACGGGCCTCAAAATACGAAATTAAAGTTAAGATAAAATTTAACAAGGTTATATTTTCTTTGAAAGATCAAGAAATCACAAATAGAACAGGTACTCAGTAGCCGAAACACAATTTGAAAATGTACAATTACAAAGATTACAGGATTTGGGCTCCGAGAGCCAGACACATAATTCTTGAGCAATAAGCTCAACCTTATGGTATACAAGATTCAGCCAAGGGGCAGTAGACCCCAATCATGCCCAGGAGCATTTACTCCTTTTTACACGGTAAAGCCTGCTCGAGGCATACAACAACTCAATTTTCAATAAAGAGCAACACGCTCTCAAAATTTAAGCCTATCCAAGGCCACACCAAATTCTACTTTCAAGCTGTCCTCTAAGGACATAAACACAGGGGTAAAATACCCAACCTACTGAGGCCTATTAAGTGAGAAAAGGTTAATTACATGGCCTCTAAAATACCAATTTGAGAGGAGGCGATCTGCACTCCTAATACATTTGTTTAAAACCTAATCTGGCACTAGGCCGCTAATGCAAGGGCTAATCCCATACTAAAGAGGTGACTTTAGAATGAAACAAATTACATTACGCTAGACAGGAAGAAACGGTTGAGAAAATAAGTTCACCTCAAAGCAACGTGAGTGGGAGCTCGAGAGGGTTAAGCACTCTCTATCCCAATATGTAGCTTAAAAGAGAATAGATACTAAGAGGCTTTACATTTTAGGGAAAAGTTACATGGTGGAAAAGCTTCGGACCCGCCCCGAGAGTTAAACTGCTGAGCTAGCAAGAAAGGAAGTTATTAAACCGCCATTACCTTATGGATGAACTGCTGCCCGAAGAAAGAGGCGCTTCCCGCCCCCTGCTACGTACTTTACACACAGGAAGATGTTACTGAAGTGGCCCGGAGACCCGAAAATCAGCAGTTTAAATACTCTCGCGGAAAGTTCGAGGCGTTTTAGGAATGAGAACACCCTCCCACAAAAACTTTATTGACTAGGGTTAAGCAGCATATCCCCGTTGAGGAAGATACACCTGATTGGTCATAAATTAATTAAAGAAATTCGGGATTGGCTAAATACCAAACAAGGGGAAAGAAAGGGGTATACAGCCAACTTAAACAATAACAGAAATAAATTTAACAAGGAACAAACTTTTGAAATAAAAATTTCTCCAAAAAACAAACAAACAAAAAAAACAGTTCTTTCACTTCGCACTAGGGTGCACCATTGTAGTTCTTCAGTAGTGTCCTCTAGAAGAGAAAGTTCACACTTCTTACTACAGTCAAAACAAAAATACATCGAAAACAACCCAGTTCAGAAACTTCAAAATTTCCAAGTAGTGACATCTTCTGAGAAACTTGAAAATTAACTCATTAGATCAAGTTCAGACTTCCTCCAGTAGGGGAGTTTCAACTGGCGCAAAGTTTGAATTAGCGACGTGGAGGTGTACCACCCGGTACAATTATTATTATTATTATTATTATTATTATTATTATTATTATTATTATTATTAATTTAAAATGCTTCATCGTTGTTGTTCTAGCCCCTGAAGTAACGGACGAACCTTACGTGGAGAAGTTCACGTCTTCTAACAAGGAATACATGTTCGTGAAGGTGAAGGAGACGTGGGAGCGATCTCGGGCCTTATGTCGGTCACATGGTTGGAAGCTTGCAATGCCCAAGACGAAAGAAGAAAGGGAGTTTATAGCTGATGCTCTGTCTGAGACTAATATTGGTAAGTAGTTCTTCTATGCAGAGAAGTGTTCATCACACTAACATCTTTCCCTATGATCCCAGTCATGAATTAGGAGGATACCAAGTCTGCACTGAACGACTTGGTTCTATGAACCTATATTTTCAACCAGAATCATAATTACGGTTCGGATGTCAAGGAGAAGTCATATTTCATTCCTGACGTCATTTTAATAATAATAATCATAATAATAATAATAATCATAATAATGTTATTTGCCTTACGTCCCACTAACTACTTTTACGGTCTTCGGAGACGCCGAGGTGCCGGAATTTAGTCCCGCATGAGTTCTTTTACGTGCCAGTAAATCTACCGACACGGGGCTGTCGTATTTGAGCACCTTCAAATACCACCGGACTGAGCCAGGATCGAACCTGCCAAGTTGGGGTTAGAAGGCCAGCGCCTTAACCATCTGAGCCACTCAGCCCGGCTGACGTCATTTTATCCAAAATCTGAAAAATAACTATGAATGATGGATTCCTGGCCCCGTTTAATGCAATTTTATGTTATATACTAGCAAATATACCCGTGCTTCGCTACGTTGTATACGAATATCGAAGTAAATTACTGTACCGGTACATGCAGTGAATTTAATTTGCATGTCTGTTAGCGTTATCCAGAAACAGCACGGGGAGGTTCCCATACGTTGTTTCCAATGTAAAGTGCGAGTTGCTGAGTTGTGATGATAACGGCAGGCTCACTTGCCTACTACCATTCACAAGCATAATTTTCATTATAATGGGAGGCCGCATTACCTAATGCGCAGCCACAATCGATTTTGGGGAGTTTTCGTCACAATGGCAGGCACCCTTTCCTACTTCCAGACAGATTAAAGTTGAGAAATTTTTATTATAATAGCAGGCACCTTCTCTACTGCCAGTCAAAATTGAATTGTGCTGTTATCACTATAATGACAAGCCCCTTTTCTTAATGACAGTCACATCGAGTTGGTGAGTTTGCGTTATAATAGTAAGGCCATTATGCCTAATGCCAGTCACATTTTAGATGGGTAAATTTGTTTATAATGGCGGGCACACATGCCTGCTCCCAAACACCATCGGTTAGGGGAGTTTTGAACAAAATTGCATGCTCCCTTGACTTCTGTCAAGTCAAATCGCGAAGGGAATTATTAATTAAGAATGGTAGTCCCTCTTTACTAATGCTAGTAAGAAAGGAGTAGAAGGATCGCATTCCTACTGCCGGTCAAAGTCGATGTGGAGAGTAATGATTACAATAGCAGACGCCCTCCTGCTGAGTCACTATCGATGTAAAATATTAATTATAATGGCAAACATACCATTTCTACATCGCCACAAATCGACTTCAATGAACATGTATATAGATGGACGTACGAAGTATATGCATCTTTAAAATATTGCAAACCTTCATTTACAGATTAACTGCTGCTAAACGATACATCATATCAACAAACGGATTGTACTATAAGACGACTTATTTAGCGGTCTAAATGGCTGGTCTTAAGATGTTTTCTCCTGTCTCATCTATTTATGGGTAAAATTGAGTTACAAACGTTGAATAGGGTGAAATTTAGATAAGGGTTTCTCATTGTGCATTACTGTCGGGTACTAATATGACAGCTACAAACATACCGCTCAGTTTTAATTACTGCGTTGTTGGGGGTGAAAGTTCCTTTTGGGGATCATTATAAGTATCTAGGTGTTAATATAAGGAAAGATCTTCATTGGGGTAATCGCATAAATGGGATTGTGAATAAAGGGTACAGATCTCTGCACATGGTTATGAGGGTGTTTAGGGGTTGTAGTAAGGATGTAAAGGAGAGGGCATATAAGTCTCTGGTAAGACCCCAACTAGAGTATGGTTCCAGTGTATGGGACCCTCATCAGGATTACCTGATTCAAGAACTGGAAATAATCCAAAGAAAAACAGCTCGATTTGTTCTGGGTGATTTCCGACAAAAGAGTAGAGTTACAAAAATGTTGCAAAGTTTGGGCTGGGAAGAATTGGAGAAAGAAGACGAGCTGCTCGACTAAGTGGTATGTTCCGAGCTGTCAGCGGAGAGATGGCGTGGAATGACATTAGTAGACGAATCAGTTTGAGTGGCGTCTTTAAAAGTAGGAAAGATCACAATATAAAAAGATAAAGTTGGAATTCAAGAGGACAAATGGGGGCAAATATTCATTTATTCGAAGGGGAGTTGGAGATTGGAATAACCAAGGGAGATGTTCAATAAATTTCCAATTTCTTTGAAATCATTTAAGAAAAGGCTAGGAAAACAACAGACAGGGAATCTGCCACCTGGACGACTGCCCTAAATACAGATCAGTATTGATTGATTGATTGATTGATTGATTGATTGATTGATTGATTGATTGATTGATTGATTGAATTTAGCTCACGGATGGATACTGGGTAGATCGATGTTCGTGTAGAATTATATGATTCTATATTTCGTACTAGCAAGATACCCGTGCTTCGCTACGGTATTATACTGAAATTTATAATTGAATGCTTAACGTTTTATATATAATCCGCAGAAATTCGCGATCTGACTCGTTTTCTGAGAGAATCCGCCAAAATTCGCTATCTTACTAGTTTTCTGAGAGATTACGGCAAAGTTCCTCCCATTTTTAAATCTTTTTTTCCAGCAATCGATTTCGCACTTCCCGGGCTAGGTCCAGGTATTCCACCCGGTCAGTTGGGTCCCTAAATCTTTTCCATCTTTTCCTGTAAGCATTTTTAATATAGATCAAATCCTTGAGGAAATCCGGCGTGGTGTCGTCTTGGGTGCCCTGGCGGTACTGAAGCCGCAGCCGGACTGAATTCGTAGTCATTACCCGCCCAGGACCCGTTTCCAGTACTGTCCGCACATTTTGGCGACTGTCATGAACATCATCATCATTATTATTATTATTATTATTATTATTATTATTATTATTATTATTATTGATGCTCTGTACCCCTCGGCAAGATACAACACCGCTACTTGGCGGTAAATTACCTCTCCTGCCATTGTCATTGCTGACAATGTGACCAGCACATTTGTCGTGCGTAGGCAAGTGCGCGAGATTTTTGGCGATACGAACGATATACTTCCGTGAATTATTGACGTTATTAAAGAGGTAAACAAATGCACGATCAATATCATTCCTATCGTTTATTTCAAAAATATAAACACAATTTTTTATGTATATGCCAGGATACTCTACTGTAATCTAATTTTAAGTTCTCCAAAGGAAAAGATGGCTCCTGAAAACGAACCCAGGAAAGATTAAAATGATCGATTTATGATCAGAGAGCCTCCGTGACTCAGACGGCAGCGCGTCGGCCTCTCACCGCTGGATACCGTGGTTCACATCCCGGTCACTCCATGTGAGATTTGTGCTGGACATAGCGGAGGCGGGACAGGTTTTTCTCCGGGTACTCCGGTTTTCCCTGTCATCTTTCATTCCAGCAACACTCTCCATTATCATTTCATAGCATTTATCAGTCATTAATATCACCTTGGGAGTGGCGATGCCATTGTAATAATAGCCTATATGGTTCATTCTTTACATCCCTGACCCGGTCAAAGACTGGAAATCAGGTTGTAGGTTTTCTTTTTTTTTTTTTTTCATTATGATCAGAATAAGTACATTATGAACAGTAAAATCAATTGGTCTCAACTCCTTTTTCTCCCCACCGCCGTTAAGTTGATTTACACCCCCCCCCCAAAAAAAACAGAAGGCGTGTTTCTTTATGTTTAAAGGAGATTTCAATTACCAATGGTCACGTCTCTTACCTTCAGTTTTGAAATATAAGCATCCCCATAAAAAGAATTCTCTTTTTCTTCACTTCCTTTCACACTCCCCACCTAAAGTGAATTTTTCGGCAAGAAGTACTTGTTTCTTTAATAGTAAAGGATCTTCTAAATACAAATTATCACGACTGTAACATCTTCAGTTTTTGAGATATGTGTCCTCATAAAAAAAACGCGTTTTTCATTGTATTTAAAGGAAATCAAAATACCAAGTTTCACGTCTGTAACAATTTTAGTTTTTATTAAATGTAAGTGTCCTCATACAATTAATTCAAATAAATTTTCAATTCTTTCACCTCCCCCCCCCCCGCCGTAGATTGTATTTTTCGAGAATACTTGTTTCTTTACTTTTAAAACAGATTCCAAATGCCAATTTTCACGTCTGCAAAATCTTTCATTTTTGAGATAATAGTACTTTCATACAAATAATTCAACTAATTTTCAATTCCCCCACTTTAAGTGGATTTCCGAAAACAAAAAATACGCACTTCTTTATTTTTAAAGGAGGTTCCAAATACCAAATTTCACGTCTTTAACATCTTCAGTTTTTGAGATATCAGTATCCTAATTAAAATAATTCAACTCCATTTTCAGTCACCACACAAGTGGTTTTTCCGAAAACAAAAACACATGCTTATTTATTTTAGATAGAAATGAAAAATACCATTTTTAACTTCTGTAACATGTTAAGTTTTTGAGATATACTGTAGAAATGCTCATTTTAAAATTTCACCCCCATTTTAGTTCACCTTAACGGAGTTCCCAAAGACAAATCACCTATGTTTCTTTACTTTTACATGAGATTCCAAATAGCAGTTTTCACGTCTGTAACATTTTACGTTTCTGAGATATACTGTAGACATAATCTTTCTAAAAATTCACCCCAATTTTTCACTCCTGTTTAACCTCCATTAATCGGATTTTCCAAAAAACAACAAAAACGCGTTTCTTTATTTTTAAAGGAGATCCCAAATACCAATTTGCAGGTCTGTAATATCTTCAGTTTCTGAGATATACTGTAAGTATCCTCATTAAAGGCATTCGACCCATTTTCACCTTTCTTCACCCCTCCTATTGTGATTTTCTGAACACAAGAAAATACGTGTTTCTTTATTATTAAAGGAGATTCTAAACACCAATCTTTACATGTAAACTTTTAAAGTTTTGAGATATAGATACACTCATTTAAAAAATTCACACCGCTTTTCACTCCCTTAGCGTCGGAACATCCAAAACTCCTCCCTTAGCGAGCACCTACCTTGCAATATAAATGTATCCTCAAAATTGCATTTCTTTATGTCCAGTAGTTTTGGCTCGGCGATGATGAATCAGTTAGTCAGTCTGTCAGGACATGTTCTGTTATATAGATAGATAAGTGATTCGAACTACAAAAAATGCGTGTTCAAAGAGCAATGTAGGTGTAATCGAGAAAAAGAGACAAATCTAACATATAAGGAATAGACATACTACGAAACGTCATGGGACCAAAGTTGTAGATCACTCCAAATTGAATAGAATCTCTGTCTGTGTCATCCGTTTTGTGATACGACTCACTGTTTAGCCAACAAATACCTCAAGAAGAACGTCTGCACAGTCATTAAAATTGCGTCCATATTTCGATATTTTTCGGGGGTAAAAAATGTAAACATCTTAGCATTTTTCCGTCGATTACAAGGTAAAACTATAATTTCGCCAAATTTCAATTTTCTAGCTCGTCTGGCATATTGTTCTGCCGTCTTGATTTGGAGGAAAGTAGAATAAAATTAGGAAATTCCTGAAAATTGTTAAGCCCACGAAACCTATAGGTTGTCGCTTTGGATAAATTATGCGACTACGTTCTTATGCTGAGCTCAACATTTGAAGCTCCCCCCCCAGCATGCCCCCTTCAGATAATTTTGAGAATTTTCGATTTTTGTGGGGATCGTGGAGTCATCAGCTTCTCTAGTACGAAGTTTCAAATTTTTGAGATTTCTGGAAGTGCATAATTAATTCACGTCTATTTTCATTTTTATACCTTTATATAGATCGCTCCAGACCGACTTTATTTTATATAATTATATAGATGATAGATAAGCATGAGCACGTTTAAGAGTGCAGACCTCCCCTTCGAGATTCACTACTCCTAAACGGTACATGATATCAACAAACGTTTGCACCATCAGACGCGCCTGATTTCTTTCTGTATGTTTGGTTCTGAAACATTTTCTCGCATCTCCCATACTTATGGGTTAAATTGAGTTAGAAAATTTGAATAGGGTGAAATTTGGATACATTTATAACGTTTTACATTCTTTTTTTCATAATTATGTAAGCTAGAATCATGAAATTTGGTCCACATATGGCTTTCGATTGTATCAATGCGCGCACCAAAATTGATAACTATCTTTCCCATAAGTATGTCAAACAATGAGATATAGTGTAAAAATCACCAAATTTACGAATAATGCAGAAATACAGCCAAATCTAAGGTATGAGGGAGAGAGATGCGACAAAAAGTCATAGGACCAAAGTTGTAGATCACTCCAAATTGAAAGAGATTGTGTCATCCGAATTGTGATACATCTTCTTGTTTAGCCAACAAATACCTCAAGAAGAACGTCTGCACAGTCATTAAAATAGCCTCAATATTCCGAAATTTTTCGGGGGTAAAAATGAAATAGTTCAAAATCTTGGAATATTTCCGTCGATTACAGGCTAAGACATTTAATTTTGCCAAATTTCAATTTTCTAGCTCGTCTGGTAGCCTGTGCCTCAATCTTGCTTTGGGGGAGGGGTGAAAATGAGGACTTTCAGGAAACTAAAGCTAACAAATATGCAGAAGGTCATTATTACACTTGAAACGGGTAACTGTACGAAAATTTTGCCAAAATAGTAAATGTACAGACACACGGTCGTTACGATTTTATATATATACCGGTATATATAAAATGTGATCTACGTACAACAGCTTTCGGGCTATGTCCGCTGTACATAGCCTGCAAAACCAACCGTTCATGATATCTCTATTATTAATCTTCCTATCGAAAAATGCACATGAGAAAAGGATTTAGAAATGGATATCCATCAAGGTTGGTCGATTACCAGTCAGGTTAGTCTTGTATATATAGTGGGAATGTAAAATCACTATTCCGGTTCCCAATAAACCCCCAGTCCATTCCGGGAATTTGAAATGGTATGGATCTCAAAGCCTACCTTTGGACAGGTGGATGCTAAATATGAAGTTTGGTTGACACATCTCCAGTAGTTTTCAAGTTATAAGAAATCGGCTTTACACGAACCCGCTCCTGAGTTAAGTCCGGTGGAACTTGTACCGAAAAACGGTCCGTTAATGATATCTTCCTATATGAGAAAAAAGGTTTAGAAATTTATTTTCATCAAGGCAGGTAGATTTCCATTACGTTTGGTTGGGTATATTTTGTGGGAGTGCAAAAATCACGGTTTCGGTTTCGTATAAACCCCCAGTGCATTCAGTGATTTAGAAACAATATTGGCCGTAAAACCTACTCAAGGACAGGTGGATTCTAAATATGAAGGTTGGTAAAAATATATCCAGTATTCTTCAAACTGTTTGTAGACAGACAAACAGACACCAAAACTAAAAAAATATGCCGATGGTCATTATTACACCTGAAAGGGATAACTGTTCGGAAATTTCGCCAAAAGAGTCAATGTGCAGACACACGGTCGTTGCGATTTTATTTATATAGATAGGTAAGGAATCTGCTCCACGTACAACACATTTTGGTTTATGTCCTCTGGACTTCGCCTGTAAAATCGACCTTTCATGATATCTCCCTTATTAATCCTCCTGTCGAAAAAATGCACATGAGAAAAAAGTTTTAGAAATGAATTTCCATCAAGTTTAGTCGATTTCCAGTCAGGTTGGTCTTGTACTGTATAGGTATATTGTGAGAGAGTAAAGTCACCATTTCGGTTGCCTATAAACCCCCAGTCCATTCCCGGAAACTGAAATGTTATTGACCTTAAATCCTACTTTTGACAGGCGGATGCTAAATATAAAGTTTGGTTCAAATATCTTCAGTAGTTTTCAAGTTATAAGAAATACGCTTTACACGCACCCGCTCTTGAGTTAAGTCCGGTGGGACTTGTACCGAAAAACGGTCCGTTAATGATATCTCCCATATTAATCCTCGTATCGAAATGATGCACATGAGAAGAAAAGGTTTAGAAATTAATTTCCTTTAATGCAGGTAGATTTCCCTTAAGTTTGGTTGTGTATATTTTGTGGGAGTGCAAAATCACGGTTTCGGTTTCGTAAGTTCATGGATTTAGAAACAATATTTCTCTCTGCTATGGGCTTTACGTCGCACCGACAGAGATAGGTCTTATGACGACGATGGGATAGGAAAGGCCTAGGAGTTGGAAGGAAGCGGCCGTGGCCTTAATTAAGGTACAGCCCCAGCATTTGCCTGGTGTGAAAATGGGAAACCACGGAAAACCATCTTCAGGGCTGCCGATAGTGGGATTCGAACCTACTATCTCCCGGATGCAAGCTCACAGCCGCGCGCCTCTACGCGCACGGCCAACTCGCCCGGTGAAACAATATTTTTGCCTAAAAACTACCAAGGACAGGTGGATTCTAAATATGAAGTTTGGTGGAAATATATCCAGTAGTTTCAAGTTATATACAAACAGAGAGACAAACAAACAAACAAACAAACAAACAAACAAACACCAAAGCTAAAAAATATGCAGATGGTCACTGTTACACCTGAAACGGATAACTGTACGGAAATTTCGCCAAAATAGTCAATGTACAGACACACGGTCGTTACGATCTTGTTTATATAGATTTCAGCTATTTGTATTGCTTTTGTCATACAATCGAAAAAATGTACAGAGACGTCGCGTTTAAGGACGTATTGGATATAACCGCGAAATCTAACGGTCCCGTCTAAATTCTTTATAAGCAGTGTATTTAAAATATCAGAGCCTCCGTGGCTCAGACGGCAGCGCGTCGGCCTCTCACCGCTGGATACCGTGGCTCACATCCCGGTCACTCCATGTGAGATTTGCGCTGGACAAAGCGGAGGCGGGACAGGTTTTTCTCCGGGTACTCCGGTTTTCCCTGTCATCTTTCATTCCAGCAACACTCTCCATTCTCATTTCGTAGCATCTATCAGTCATTAATATATCACTTTGGTAGTGGCGACCCCATCGTAATAATAGCCTATATATGATTCATGCATTACATCCCTGACCCGGTCACTGACTGGAAAACATGTTGTAGGTTTTCATTATTTAAAATATCACTTAGTAGGACATCGCTTATTACAACATATCGTATTATACGACGTGTTTTAATCACCTTTTCGGAGAAATGTATCGGCTATAACGCCCAATGTTGATTTTTGTTTGTTACGTATTTAGAAATTGCTGACAACAATCCAAACCACTGATGCGAAGAGGTGATAGTTAGATGGCGCCGGTCGGGGAAGTAGGGCCAACGGCGGGTGCGGAAGGATATCCCATCCAAGCGATTTCAACGTGTTTATCACTGGTTTTGCTGTGTGAGACCGCGCATTGTCGTGTAACAAAATCACTTTGCCATGTCTTCTGGCCTATTCTAATCGTCTTTCAATCAATGCGTGATTTAAATTAATAATTTGTTGGCGATAGTGTTGTACATTAATGCAGTTTTCTCCCTAGGACCTTTTTAATGGGCGCACCACCCTGCCATTTTTAGAGCCCGCCCGGCTAATATAACCTAGATATGTGCTAATTTCATAATATTAATAGGTACATGTTTGAGTCATTGTGTGCTCCAAATTAACATGTAAATACCGTAAAACTGTTAATTTAAATTATAATTTATTATTAGCATAATTGCATGAATTGCATCGGAGATCAAATGTTTAGCTTGACCACTACGTAGTCGCGAATGGGGGTCTGGATTACCGTGGATTCGCATGCGAGCCCTCTATTCCGCATGACGTCACAAACCAGTATGGCAGTCCACATGTCCGCAGCAACTGAGTGGTAGGCCAAGTCCTCTGTTACATTATTCGGAAGGAGCAATAGAACACTAGAAGTTCAAAATACTATGTTATGTCTTGTTCGTGATAATAACACTAAACTAGTTCAATTTTGCAGTTAATGTTTACCTGTCTGATATTTTTGTTAACGCCTTGAGGGAAATGAATTGAAATTCTTTTCATGTTCGAGTTTTACGTAGTATTCCCCGCCCAGCCACTCATTCTTGCCACCCGGCTGACAAAATTTTTTGGGGAGAACACTGATTAATGGTTTCGCCGCTCTGGTTCCACCAGAGACAAAGCATAGTCTTCTTGTCGTACCATTGTCCGCTGTCCATCTCACAACATTGTTTAAGCCCCCCCTGCAGTCGTTCACTATCCTGCAACTCATCTGCTGCTCTATAACTTACAGCATAACATCATCCGCAAATGGCCTTCTCTGTGATTTTCTTTACTCGTATATATAAGAAGGTCCAATAATACTGCACAGTGGGACCCCCCTCTTAATCCAGAGGCCACACGCTATTATTAACATATTGTACTCTAATGATAAATGCTCTAAATTGTGTCGAAGATCCCTTTGTTGGTTGCATCAAGAAACTGCAGTAGGCTACCGTACTTATCCAGTTTACTGTGTTTGGAAGACAGGGCGCAGTAAGCTGAGTACTTGTAGGCTACAATATTTATTACTACTTTCAAATAATGTTATTCGCAGTGTTATTGCCAATTAATTCACGGACTACTGTGGAATTAGCCGCACTATTCTTAAAATATATCCGCACTGCTTCGGTTTTAACGGAAGGATTATAGTTACCTTTAAGCGAATTCATTTGGAAAATAAATTTATAATATTTTTGGAAGTCCTAAATAAATAAAACATAAGGAACTGTTGTTTCTGAGCATTAATATTATTTTTGACTATTTAGCTCATAGCTTCAATGGGCAATTCGGTAAAAGAATGTCAAGAACTTCAACCGATGAACAGCTGTTTATCACCACGGTATTATCATTTTCGTATTATCGAACCCATGTTCATTTGTGTTTATATAAATTCATCAGAATTGCGTGCTCAAACATCTTCATAGTTTCTTAGCTCTATTATCATGATTCATGATATATTAAAAAGCCATACTTTTTACTGTAGACTCAGTTAACGTAACATTAAAGCCTTTCACTCTATCAAAAATAAATTCTAACATATGTAACACCGTAACATACATGTAAAAAACACAGTATTAAACGAAGATTGGCATGTTTCGTTGCAGGAGAACATACTTAGATTCTATCAAATCATGTGCATTTATGTACAATGTTGTTTATGTTGCGTGAACGTGTCGATGATTGTGAATTGGTGATGGTATGAACAAGTGACACAAATTCTGTTTGTAGTCGTCGTCCACTCTCATCTTAGCAACTTTGAGAGGATTTCTTGTACGTAGGACTAATCATGTCATGCTTTGTCTTATAGTATTTTTACAGGTATAGCCTATTATAGTCTAATTAGTGCCCGGCTCCATGGCTAAATGGATAGCGTGCTGGTCTTTGGCCCAGGAGATGCCAGTTTCGATTCCCAGCAAGGTCGGGGATTTTAACGTTCATTGGTTGATTCTAATAGCTAGGGGACTGGGTGTGTGTGCCGTTTTCATCATCAGATATAATTCATCACAGGTAGGGCCTCATACTCATAGACACGCAGGTCGCCTATACAGCGTCAGCTCACAAGACTTGCACCAGACCTCTTGGAGGCCACACGCCATTCGTATTAGTCTGAATAGTGTTTTAGACAAACTGAAAAGATATTTTGTTACATTAATGTCATAATTAATTTGTTTTCAATAACACACACTACGTCACTGTGTTATCCCGATCAAGCCGATAGCGAGGTATTTGTAGACTGCCGCCTAAAAGGCTTAAATTTAAAAAAAACGAAACGGTATACTTCCGTGCTGAAAGTTTTATTCTCTGTATAGGCCATGAATGTGTATGGATTTAATTTGTTTTATATTTATGAACGTTTGTAACATAAATAATTTAATTTTCTAGTTATTCTCTAAATAGTCAAAATAAATACAACCGAAACTCCAGGTTATCTCTCGATAAATTCTCGATCTCTCGTTATATTACTACAGATAATCATTCTCAAGTGCCTCATACTTCCAATTTTGTCTTTATATTACGTATTTCCATTTTAAAGATTCGTGTTTTACTTCCAGTGCAAGATCTCTGGGTTGGCGCAAAAAAGTCAGGGGAAAATTATCAGTGGGATGACCAGGAGGCGATGGACGAAGACTCCAAGGAACTATTCAAGAATACGTCACTCGTACCTCCTCCATCTGTATCCGTTGACGAGCAATGTATCTCTTTCCAGAGAGTTACTCACAACCAGCCTACGTTCGGTGAACTGGACTGCAAGCTACCACGAGGCTGTATCTGCGAGAGATGTAAGTACTGTAACGTACATCTTAAATGTGTTTCGCAATTTCTGTTGTATAATTATTGTAAGATAAGTATCAGAATTACCCGTTCTTCGCGTTTTTTTTCCTTGATACAACTTGGTTCTCCTTTTACATATAAAAATACATCTTTCTTGGTTCTGTGGACGCCCCATTCATAGAAACGCCACAAGGAGGTGTCCATGATTTCCTTTTCTTTTACACCACATTCCGTAGTACCCTCGAAAACTAATACAACTTTGAATTAGACGATGCCATGCATCATCCGGATATATCACTTATGCAGATGTCAGATTTGCCTCTACTAATAGGCTTCTAATGTAATCACCCGCATACATTCCAGCGTCAGTGGGCAGGGCTTGTCACATCCCACTTTGATGAGTCCAGTATCAAGCCTAATCGAAACGCCAGTTTTATAGAGCAAACGCCTGAAAAGCCTTACACCCTATTACATGAAAACATTCTGACATATGGTTTGGAGTGCTGGACGCTGAAGGAAGGACAAGCTGTGGAAATGTATGTGTTATGGCGGAGCAGGAGAGATACTCACCTGGATCGACTGAGGAATGAATAAGTAAGAATAGAGGTGGATGCAGATGAATCTGTTATAGATAGGTTTGATGCTACAGCACTGAAATGGTATTGACATGCCGGATGGACGGAGGAACAGCGATTACCACAGTGTTTGCTCAACTGGCCTGCATCAGGGAGAAGATGTCGAGGGAGACCAAGGGGAACCTGGAGGGAAACAATAGCTAAAGCCATGGAAAGGAGAGGTCCATCCGAAGAAGATTGGCAGGATGGGAATATAGGGTTTCTGGACCAAGCAAATGCTGAAGTAGAATTTCCAGGGGGCAAAACCAGTGGATGTCTCTTTATCAACCGAGGAACAGTAACTTAACAAAGAAGAGAAGGCAACATGTCTGCGTGGACTATAGCCAGTAGAGCAACGATGAATTAAAGCCTTTTGGCATATTTAGAACAGTTGTCGATTAGGAGTGAAACCTCAAGTTTAATAGCAGTTTGTATCGTACGTCTATATGTAATATATAATGCTAGGACCAATCATTTAAATCCTGTAGCAACCCCGGCAGTACAAGGAAATTGGAACATGCTGAACACCCATCGAATTCTAGATTATCTTGTTCTAGCGTGCACCCCTCACGTTCATCGAGATCGATATCTGAACTATGGCCTCCACAAAGGGCACTAGGAAAGTTTTGCAATACGTAAAAATACGTAAAAACAATACGTAATTCTACACAACCATCTCCATGTTAGAAAGGTTTGTTCCCTTTGGGTGCCTCATACACTTTCAGAGGAACAAAGGGCACATCGAGTGAAATGGTGCCGAAAAATGCTAAACCGGTCTAGAAGACGGCAAGGTGCGACCTTCACACCAGTTGTTACCAAGCAGTGGGATTTAAAGCAAGTTAAGATGCCATTGTGGTCTAAAAGTGAATATCGCACAATTATCCACTACAATTTTGCTCGTGGATTAACTGTTGACCAGTGCCTGGTGGAAATGACTCCTGTGCTGGGGAAATACTGTCCACATCGGACAACAATTTTCCGCTGGTACAAAGAGTTCCAGGCGGGAACTTTTGGGGTTGAAGACGATCCTCGTTCTGGGCGACCGTCTGAATCAGTGACTGAGGAAAACATTGAAGCTGTGACGAAAATGTTGCAGTAAGAGAGACGATTGACATATCGGCAGGTAGAAGAGACCCTCCACATCCCTGCACCAGCTATTCATTCAATTCTACACGACCATCTCCATGTTAGAAAGGTTTGTTCCCTTTGGGTGCCCCATTCACTTTCAGAGGAACAAAGGGCACATCGAGTGAAATGGTGCCGAAAAATCTCAAACAGTTTGAAAATGGGACTTCGCGTAACGACAATAGCATCGTTACAGGTGACCAAACTTGGCTTTCTTATTACGATGTCCCAACAAAATCCCAGAACAAGGTATGGCTGTTTGAAGATGAGGGTACTCCTGTGACTGTGCGAAAGTCAAGGTCAGTGAAGAAAAGGATGATTGCAGTATTCTTCACTGAACGGGACATCCTGACTCGGTTGTGCTAGAAATACAAAGGACAGTTACTGCGAAGTGGAACAGTGAGACTTGTCTGCCTCAGGTCATCCAGGCTCTCAAGCAGCTCCGTCCAAGGTCACGGCTCAACACTTGGCTCTTGGATCACGACAATGTTCCAGCACATCGTGCTAATGTAACAATGGATCTTCTTGCCAGATCAGGGTTGACTGTGCTTGATCACCCTCCATACAGTCCCAATCTTGCCCCAGGTGACTTTGCACTCCTCCCAGATGTGAGGATGAAGCTGAAAGGGCGGCGTTTTGCATCCGACGAGAAGCTTCTGGCAGCAAGGGATCAAGAGTGTGTTACGCTTATCACGAAAGCCTGTAGATTACGAAGTGGCGCGTGGTCAGCGCGTCGAATCATCTCAGTTGTTATTCTTCGCTTTCTGGACCGTAGCGCTATTTCACCGTCAAGCAGCTCCTCCAATGTTCCCACACAGGCTGAGTGGACCTCGAACCAGTCTCACATGCAGGTAGAAATTCCAGACCTGATCATGAATCAAACCTCAGTCGTTCGGGTAAGAGGCAGGTTCGCTCTTCAGGAAAAGGAAGCAAGATCGTGGCTTAAAGCTATTCCGTCGACCAATATAGACACATTTACGGATAACACAACCTTCAACATTACAGTCGGCTTACGGCTTGGTTGCAAGATATGGCTGTCATATGCACACTAAGAGAACTGTCCTTGACGTTTACGGCCGTCATGTTAAGTTGCCCTAAGAGCAAAATCTCCCTCATGGGATTCCACTTACATTCACATTTTTAGCATTTTCCATCTGGCTAAAACACCTCAGCTTGCTGGCTCTGCTATGGTATCTGCCGTACGCAAAACAACGAACGAATGTATTAATTAACAATTATGTCGGTGTGATGTTCACAATGAAAACAATGGGACCGTGGTGTAAAGAGATCAAAGGCCTCACTTTAGATATCAGCCAAAAACTAAACTCTGTCAGACAAGGTTACTGGCTTTACGTACCACTAACTAATTTTATGGTTTTCGGAAACGCCGAGATGCCGAAATTTGATCCCGCAGGAGTTCGTTTACATGCCAGTAAATCTGCCAATTCGAGGCTGACGTGTTTGATCAGCTTCAAATACCACGGGACTGAGCCAAGATAGAAGCTGCCAAGTTGGGGTCAGAAGACCAGCGCGGCACTAAACTCTGTCATAAGGAAACCCACGTTGCACGGAATTCTTGCGACAGCACATTGGAATGAATTGTGACTGAACGAGCGAATGCGACAAGAGTGATGGGTACCTTCCTAAACATCTTCCCACTGGAGGAAATGTTATCTCCTTTGATTTTTTACTGAACGGATTTGGCAATAGTATCGTATTTTTAGATTTCAGGACCTGAGAACGTAGCTGCAACCCAAACACTAATCCACGAGTGTGTATTGGTACTAAAGTATATAAATATGAAAATTCTCCTTTCACGGCAGACGTTATTGTTTTGGCGTGAGAATTCACAGCCATAAACCTCAAGACAGTTGTTTTTGGTCACTCTTGTCCACAAGTGGGAAACAACACTAATGGTGTTGTGGTTGTCACGATCAATAATGTTTATCATTGCGCTGAAACTTCTCAAATGGGCTAATTAACTTATGTCCGGCTCCACGGCTAAATGGCTAGCGTGCTGGCCTTTGGTCACAGAGGTCCCGGGTTCGATTCCCGACAGGGTTGGGAATCTTATTTAAAGTTAAAAACTTCATCACTGATCCGTATTGAACATAATTACAATGCTAAAAAAAAGATGTTCCACCTATTCAATACAGTAATATTGTTGCACGAATTAATGTTGCAACATATTTAATATGTTATGGGACCGGTTGTGACATATGTCCATGCCATCATCAGCCGATATCTATGATATCTATGATATATATACCACTATCCACCTTTTGAAGTATTAAAACAAAATCATATCATTTGTTACCTAGCAAGAAATGTTATTCCTTGAACGACAAAAATTGTGAACTATACTGCATCATTTTTTAACCTCAAGATATACAGCAAGAGTGCTCAAGAACCTCTACATGAACTTCTATTTTTAATTCAAGAAAAGTGTCATAAGTGTTACAATTGTGTTGACTTCTTGCCATTCTTATGTCGGCTGATGTTGACATGGACATATGTCGAAACCGGTCCCATAACATATTAAATATGTTGCAACATTAATTCGTGCAACAATATTATTGTATTGAATAGGTGGAACATCTTTTTCTTTTTAGCATCGGAAATCTTAACCATAATTGGTTAATTATCTGGCACGGGGCCCTGGGTGTATGTGTCGTCTTCATCATCATGTCAAATCAAAGGACCTGCATCTGGAGAGCCGAACTTGTCCTCGGACACTCCCGGCACTAAGAGCCATACGCCATTCCATTTTTTTTTTCATTAACTTATGATGCACTGAATGCATTTCAAGGTTTTTTTTTTTTGCTAGGGGCTTTACGTCGCACCGACACAGATAGGTCTTATGGCTACGATGGGATAGGAAAGGCCTAGGAGTTGGAAGGAAGCGGCCGTGGCCTTAATTAAGGTACAGCCCCAGCATTTGCCTGGTGTGAAAATGGGAAATCACGGAAAACCATCTTCAGGGCTGCCGATAGTGGGATTCGAACCATTTCAAGGTTTGAAACAGACCAATACTTCGTCTGGAATTCGTAGTGTTTCCCTTTTCAAGCCTCTGAGTGTAATTTAGGCTCATATACACGTTTTGTATTGAGAAGTTCTTTGTTTGATTGTATGAAAAGAGGAAAATATTTCTTAGCATACAAATTAGGGGTCCCCATACTAAGAAAATCGTAAAATTAAGCAATTTCCTCAATTGTGCTGAAAGGTAAAGGGCTAAAGAGCCCGGAAAGCTTTCAAATTGTGAGTCTTGGATATCTCTATCAAACTAAAAAGAGAAAATTTCGAAAATCACTTCCAGCCTAAATGCATTTCTGGAAAAAGAGCATAAAATCGCTTGTTTCTTTACTAGATTCTTTTTTATTCAAATCCTAGCTAAATTAACTTATTTTACATAATTCTTTCTGAAATGTGTTCCTTGGTTCAATACTATCAGGTGTTTGCTGATTTTTCGAAAAATGTCTACACCGAATGTAGTTATAAGGGCTTAAGTGAAACTCTACATTGACTCACATTAGCACACTTAGTGGTGAAAAAAAAAAGGCAAACTGCTAATCTAATCGACCGGATAACGATGATTAAGAAAATTATTGTAATTTTTAGGAATAAATACTTTTTGTTAATTTGCTTTACGTCTCACCGACACAGATAGGTCTTATGACGACGATGGGATAGGAAAAGCCCAGGAATGGGAAAGAAGCGGCCGTGGCCTTAATTAAGGTACAGTCCCAGCATTTGCCTGATGTGAAAATGGGGAACCACGGAAAACCATCTTCAGGGCTGCCGACAGTGGGATTCGAACCCAGTATCTCCCGGATGCAAGCCCACAGCTGCGCGCTCCTAACCGCACGGCCAACTCGCCCGGTAGGAATAAACAAAGAATATATTCTCATACTTTATTACATTTTATTTACCTAAAATTCGTAGCACATACCCGTACGATATTTTCAACACTGAGTTGATTGCCTGAAGGGCTAGAACAGTGGATATGTTTAAAAATAATATAAAATAATTGAGTTAGCTTTTATTATCAAGGCGCACAACTTTTTTGCTCTATGTTTAAACGTACTTCAGTCAAGTTATTCAGGTATATAATATTTAAGTTCATATATTTGCTCTTTTGAACTGAAAGAAATTCAGAATTTTGACAGAGTGTGAGAATTGGATAACTCCATTGTCATTTTTTATTAGTACTACTCTGAAGAATAAAATAAGTGGTATGTTCCAAGCTGTCAGCGGAGAGATGGCGTGGAATGACATTAGTAGACGAATAAGTTCGAGTGGCGTTTATAAAAGTAGGAAAGATCACAATATGAAGATAAAGTTGGAATTCAAGAGGACAAACTGGGGCAAATATTCATTTATAAGAAGGGGAGTTAGGGATTGGAATAACTTACCAAGGGAGACGTTCAATAAATTTCCAATGTCTTTGAAATCATTTAGGAAAAGGCTAGGAAAGCAACAGATAGTGAATCTGCCACCTGGGCGACTGCCCTAAATGCAGACCAGTATTCATTCATTCATGAAAATAATCAATATTTACTTGAACGGTATGATATGTTAAAAGATATCTGCAAATTTTCAGTCGATGTTAGAACAACTCAATGGTGAAAAATAAGTGATTAACATTGTATTTTACAATTATGTGAATAGTAATGTGCTGATCTTTATTTACATATCATTCTCAGTTCTTCAGTTACAAAAGTTCAGTGTAAATACTATGCCACATGATGAAAAAATATTATACGTTTACTTATCTATTCTTGTCTATTATTTTAGGTTTAGAAATGTCATAGGGATGAAAGAGCCATTTTCTATTGTTTACATCAGAATACTTCCTATTTACAGCTAAAGCTAAAGAGGCAGAAAGTGAAATCCTAGCTCACAACGAAACGCTCTCCACTGGGGGCTACATCTACGTAATAGTACAAATACTGAAAACATGGGAAGAAGCTAACGAATACTGCTTACAGCGGAACATGACTCTAGCCAACGTGGAGGACATGGATGTATTCAACAAGATCGCCAGAAGAATGTTGCGCACCCGACCAGGTGGGTTATATCATTTTATTTTTACAATATTCTTTACGTCTCATGACACAGATAGGAATTTTGGTGACGATGGGATAGGAAAAGACTACCAGTGCGAAGGAAGCAACTGTGGCCTTAATTAAGGTACAGCTGCATCATTGGCCTGATGTGAAAATGGGAAAGTACGGTAAACCATCTTCAGGGTAGCCGACAGTCGGGTTCGAACCCAAATTCAAGCTGATAGCTACGTGACCAGAACCGCGAAGCCACTTGCTTGTCATTTATCGTATTCTAGACTGACTGAAGATCATATGGTCACGACCCACAAAGTCACAAGATCAAAATATTCAGCGATAAGATTTGAATTAAAACATAGAAATAGTCCTATTGTCAAACGATATGACTTCTATGCGTTCAAATAATGTTACTTGTCCGATCAGATTTTATGGAACCGCAAGAGGATAATTAACTAAATGTATAATTTTATTTTCCTGTTATTAAAGAAATACATTAATTTCCTTGGCTCAATGGTCAGTGTAGTTGCCTTTAGTTCAGATTCCTGACAGGCCCGGGGGAGTTTTAACTGTGTGTGATTAATTGCTCTGGCTCGGGGACTGCGTCTCTGTATTCGTCTTGATACATATCTCTTCATTTACATACAAAACACAACACTATCAACCACATCGAAGAACACACAATAGTGACTATTGTCCGCGCACCTTTTAGCGATATTTCTTTGTACTGGGCGGAGGCGTAAGGAGGGAGCCCTACGCTTCCGGTAATACTGCCAACTGAATGGAAATGAAATCTGAATTGAATCGATAATATGATCGATCGATATGAATTACCTAAACCTTTATTATCTTCAGCCAACAACTGTGTCATACACACTTTATATAACATTGTATAACATTTCTCGATGCGAATCTTGTTCCCAGCATGAATTCTATAGTTTGGCTTTGCTGTGTAAACAACAACAGTACTAGTACGTAAAGCGTACGCCAGATGTCGCACAGCGATGCATAAGCGATTCATAGTTTGTGTTTCAAAGGTTGCCAGTGCGAATCTCGAAGATACCCGAGGTCGACCTATTCAGCACTAGGGTGTCCATGTATCGCTAGACGGTGAGCGTACGATACATATATACCTCCACGTAGGGTTGGCATCAGGAACCTCAGCAAATCCACACACTGTGCCAACCCCCAAAATTGGATAATAATAATAATAATAATAATAATAATAATAATAATAATAATAATAATAATAATAATAATAATAATAATAATACGTTGCTTCATACATATTACTGCACATCCTGGTTATCCATATTTTCCATCTATCTCTGGGGAGATAGGTGGTTTGTGTCCTACCGATTCCGGTGTCTCTCATCGGAGCTCCTCTGTCGGTCTGTAATGAGTGTATGCAGGTTGTGTATTATTATGTGAATTTTAAACTAGTTTAGTTGGTTTTAAAACAGTTTATGTGCGGGTGGGTGGACACCCATCAGTGAGTGACCACGCCCGATATTGCTTAACTGTGAATTACTCCCCCCCCCCCCACACACACACACACACATGTTAAGAAGACAGATGTACTATGGTCGTCGGACGAGAAGTCGCCTGCATGCGGGGTAACGTGTGCGGAGGGTAAGCGTGGCTGGTGCGCATGTGCCAATTTCAAGTCTCAATGTCTGACACTAAACATCGGCTCCGTCCGCGGTTTTTCTTGTGAACCAAGGTGCTGCGTCCGCCTCTGTGGTGTAGTGGTTAGCGTGATTAGCTGCCACCCCCGGAGGCCCGGGTTCGATTCCCGGCTCTGCCACGAAATTTGAAATGTGGTACGAGGGCTGGAACGGGGTCCATTCAGCCTCGGGAGGTCAACTGAGTAGAGGTGGGTTCGATTCCCACCTCAGCCATCCTGGAAGTGGTTTTCCGTGGTTTCCCACTTCTCCTCCAGGCAAATGCCGGGATGGTACCTAACATAAGGCCACGGCCGCTTCCTTCCCTCTTCCTTGCCTATCCCTTCCAATCTTCCCATCCCTCCACAAGGCCCCTGTTCAGCATAGCAGGTGAGGCCGCCTGGGCGAGGTACTGGTCATTCTCCCCAGTTGTATCCCCGACCGAGAGTCTGAAGCTCCGGGACACTGCCCTTGAGGCGGTAAAGGTGGGATGCCTCGCTGTATCCGAGGGAAAAGCCAACCCTGGAGGGTAAACAGATGATGATGATGACGATGATGACCAAGGTGCTGCTGTGAAGTTTCAAATTGGTAGTGCAATTACACATTTACTGTAAGTACTGCATAATGAACAGTGTAATCATGTCCGGCTCCATGGCTAAGTGGTTAGCGTGCTGGACTTTGGGTCATAGGGGTCCCGGGGTCGATTCCCGGCAGGGTCGGGAATTTTAACCATCATTGGTTAATTCAGCTGGCACAGGGGCTGGGTGTATATGTCGTCTTCATCATCCACATCACGACGCGCAGGTCGTCTACGGGAGTCAAATCAAAAAACCTGCACCTGGCGAGCCGAAGTCCTCGGACACTAAAAGCCATACGCCATTTCAGTTTAATACTGAACACGTATCTCTTTCAGAGAGGTCACATTGTTTATCACGACTAATGTTTGTAGCTTAGTATAGTATCTGTTACTCATGCCGTACCTAAAAGATGCTGCGACTGCTTATGAGACGCAGATAGTACAGAATGACCCAAAAGTTCGTTAAAATTTGAAGAGGCGATACTTCACGGAATATTACAGGGAGAGAAGTAATCATTAACACACATGATTGGCATGACGTGGGGTTTTATTGACACCAAAATAAAGTACAAAAATAACCAACAGATGGCGCTTCATACGATACACAAGCAACAGTTAGCATAACGATCGAGGTTTTTCGCTAGGGGTTTTACGTCGCACCGATACAGATAGGTCTTATGGCGACGATGGGATAGGAAAGGCCTAGGAGTTGGAAGGAATCGGCCGTGGCCTTAATTAAGGTACAGCCCCAGCATTTGCCTGGTGTGAAAATGGGAAACCACGGAAAACCATCTTCAGGGCTGCCGATAGTGGGATTCGAACCTACTATCTCCCGGATGCAAGCTCACAGCCGCACGCCTCTACGCGCACGGCCAACACGATCGAGGTTTAACAAAGACGAAATTCTTTATAACACATGCTCAACATGTCGGCCGTCATTCATCAACAATGGTAGTCGAGGGACAATGTTGTGAACAGCACTATACAGCATATTCGTAGGTATGGTGAGAAATTGCCGTCCGATATTGTATTTTAGCATCCCTAATGAGGTCGGACGCGCGGTAGACTTGCGACTTCAGGTTACCCTACAATCAATAATCACACGGATTGAGGTCGGGGACCAGGACAGCAAAGCATGACATGTAGCGATTGCAGGCACATCTGACACCCTATCTCACGATAGCTCCTTTTATAACGTACACGGGTCACATGCAGCATCTCTGAAATGTTGCTGTCCAACGCCACCTGTTGGCCTGTTTGTGCACTCGTTGTTGGTGTCGATAAAACCCCATGTTACATCAAGCATGTGTGGCCATTTTTACCTGACGCGTTGCTGCCCAGGGCCATCTGTTGGGTCATTATTGTATATTTTGGTGTCAATAAAACTCCATGCCATGCCAATCATGTGTGTCAGTTATTACCTCTCTACCTACAATATTCCGTGAAGTACTGCTGCATCAAATGTCTACGGACTTTTGGGTTACCTTTATATTGAAGTCTAATTTTTTTTGGGGCCGTTTAACTTAACTTCGTGAGGATGAATATCAGAATGTGGCAGGCGAGTTTCTGAGGTAGTTTTTGTGAGACTCACTTTCATTGACATTTTGAAACATTACCATAATTATGTTTACTGAATGCAAAATCTAGAATAATCCGATGTGTGACAGAAACTTTGTGCAACTTTCAAACACTAAGCAAATTTGAACTTATCACTTGGAGTGCGGTACTGCTAGTCACAGGCTGTACGGATACATTTTTTGAAGTCAGTTAAGACACTTCTCCCCCTCTCATAGTTTATCAGATTCCAGTCGATGGACATCGCAATCAACCACAGTATTGTTCATCATGTAGTGATATCAGGCGAAAGCAATTCACATAGGACAGTTTTCTCATTGTCTAATACACCTAATCCATTATGTAATTTGCGCCCTGTATTCTCTGTCCAAGACCAATTAATCCCAGCATTTCGGTATGCTGTGACGCGATGTTCAACAGTGTCTGTTCCTCCATAGTACCGGCAGATTTTGCCCTCAGCCATGTGGTGATGGAACTTTTTACTAGCTGTTGGAAATGATGTCGTTGACAACGGGGTATAAGATTGCCTTCCACTGTGTTGGCAATCTGTTGTGGCTGATACATTGCCACATTCATTTCCGCTGTCTTTGAGGGAATTGATTTCCTATCGTTAGAGGCTTCCTTTGTCCTTACAGCATGTATTTGAAAAGGTTCTTCGTTATAAGAAATTCTTATTGCTCTTTCCTTCCTTGTTGCAAACTGTCAGTGATGCCAATTATTGTTCAGACGGTGGGATGAATATGGCTGAACCTCCTCAGGATTAGACCAGTTACTGGCAACTAGAGATTTCCTTAAAATTCAATAGACTTGTAATTTTCCATTACGCAGTAGTAGTTCGTATTAAGTATATTTTATATTTTAGGAAACTCTAAATTGAGGATAGATTGATTAGACTGCCCTGTAGTACCTCTAAGGATGGTACTTCCCAACAGGGCACGGGATTTTAAGTCAAAATATACGATATCGAAACCTCCTTGGTGGACTGTGAATAAAGTTGGTCCCGAGCTACTCTATAAAAGCGTCCTCTCCAAAGGTAATGTCCAATACACGATTCAAATCGTTGGCTGATGAGTTTCGTCGCGGGAAGGATTTGTGCTAAATACCATATCTTACACCATTGCGAATACATTAATGTTCAATACCTTTTGGATAAGATTAAGCGAACGGGTACCTTGTCCCTGTAGAGTGAGGCGTACTTTTATTCCCCAGGTATCATTAATGATATCGTCGCTACGCAAGCAGTACCTCGTATCCCACGATTCTCTTCCCATCAGTTATTTTCCTTCAGACTGGTTACGCCTCTCGGCGACATATAGATATGCAGTCCTTGAGAACAATGTTCATTGTCTTCATTTTCTTATGCCAGTTTGGTAAATTTATATTTTCATGGAGTATTTACGCATTCCTACAGTACAATGCATTTAAGGTGCGTTTTCCTTTATACAATAGCACAGGAAAGTGAACGCAAATAACGTTATTCTGATGGACTGCATAGCCACGTGTGGTTGGGAGCCGGGACCAGGATAATGGATAGGAAGAGCATTGTAGAATAAGACGTATTGCTCGCGCAGCGACGATATGTTAAAATTTTCTTTGAAACAACGATGCTGAGAATCTTCACTTAATTTACTATAGGTAGCAATCGTTCGGTGCAGTCTGAAAATGGTGGCTGAGTAGAAGCATTGTCGACTATTCCACATTAAGATGGGATTCAGATACATCCTGGAATTCGTAGATTGTATTAATCGTAGAGTAGGGTTGCCATAAGGTTCAGCATGAAGTTCAGGAAACCCAACATCGACAAGTTCCAAACATAGGCGCCGACTCCACAGGAGCACCTTCCCCCATGCATATAGTGGTACGGGGACGCAATAGTGTTTTTGCTCCCGTACAAATATTTGATATATTTGTCCTTGCCCCCGTGCTCAACACCAAAAGGTGGCGCCTCTGGTACTGTATTTCGGTAATTCCATGTGAACTGTCCCATCCATTACCAAAAGACACACTTGTTATATGACGTTAATGTTAAAAATCAAATAGAGAAAGAATAAGAAAATCATACTTTAAGTAAAATTCCTACTTTACAGACCAGTCCAAAATTATATAATATTCAAAGTTATTTGCATTGACTTTTAAGTAACAGATGAGACATTCCCTTTCAAAAGCATTTGAGAATTTTTAAAAATAATTTGCTCTGATTATTCAAATTCAGAACATTTAGGGATTTTTAAAAATCCGTCACGACGCCGGGACACACGCTCAAATTGAGGACAATACAGCTTTTCCAGAACTATAGCAACCCTTTCATACAGAGTTCATGCGAAGGAGTTTGTAATGATTGCGTATACATCATCGGTGTATGCCCCTGCCATTACTTTCTAACCATTAACAGTCAGTCCACTGATATTTGTATTCATGCGATGGGAAAAGTTTTCCAGAGCGATGATGAAGAGGATCATAGATAATGGGCAACTTTAGTGTACTGATTTACCCAGTATATTGGGATTTGGGGTGCAAGGTAACCATTAATGAGGACTTTTGATATCTCTGTAATTATAACACTCTTATGCATTTAATTAATAGTGCAGAAAACCTAAATACTGCTGCTACTATTTTACTTTTTTTTTGCTAGTGGCTTTACGTAGCACCGATACAGATAGGTCTTATGGCGACGATGGGATATAAAAGGCCTAGGAGTTGGAAGGAAGCGGCAGTGGCCTTAATTAAGGTACAGCCCCAGCATTTTTCTGGTGTAAAAATGGGAAACCACAGAAAACCATCTTCAGGGCTGCCGACAGTGGGATTCGAACCCGCTATCTCCCGCATGCAAGTTCAAAGCCGCGCGTCCCTAACCGTACGGCCAACTCGCCCAGTAATATTTTACTAAATATATTATTATAGTCTGCGTTTAAAAGAACAATTGGTCGCAAATCATATTTTCTCTTTGGGATAGGTACCTTCGAAATTAATATTATTATCCCAGAGAGAGAATCGTGGAGGGTTAAGAATTTTTAAAAATTTGTTCACGTCTTCCTTTATTACACCCTACATTCATTTAAAAAAATCCATACAGTAAGCCATCCTCACCAGGAGAGCGGTGAGGCTGGATGGTAGTGAGAACTTCGAATGTCTCTCGGCGTGTAATGGTAGTAGTCATGTAAGTCATTATTCAGCATGGGTTGTACTTGGCGTAGGTTGAACCTTGATGGGGCAGTATTTGGAGAGTCGTCAAATATTCTGTGAAATAATGAAAACCCAGGTAAGAGAGGACCTTTGGACTTGACTGCAGCTCACCCTGATCTTTCTCCCACCATTACGTTTTTCCATTAAAATACAAAACCAGGACACGCGTTCTTCATCGATGACTGTAGGGTTTCTTGCTATTACACTGGTTACTTTGGAACGTTATGTTGAATGTTTAAAATTAAATGAGGCATCTAGTATCAAAACCGGCCAAGTCACTCAAGACATATTTTACAGTATGGATGAAAAACCTCTAGAGACAAAGCAGTGATGGTCAGAAAAGATTTTTTCACAGTTATATCCTTAATGGTTTAATATTTAAGTTCCAATGTTTTGAGAAATCTAACTCATAATGAACCCATCTTTTTTGTTAATATAAATTTTGACTTGGCCGTTTTTGTTGCAATTTGTGTAATTTTAGTTTTTTGTAAAACTGTATTCTTTTTAAATTCCAAACTCTTGTGAACAAAAGCCAATTAAATGAAAATAAATTGACATTGCAATAAAGAAAAGTAATTACAATTTTAAAAAAGCATTTCAGCATAAGTGAGATAATAAGTGAAGCAGAACATCAGAAAGCTTAGGAGAATACAAAATAGGATTTCTCTCTCTAAAAGTTTGTAGGTTACTTAGATCTTGAACACAGTAAAAGAAAATGATCAGCAATAATAGTCACTTATGTTAATAGAATCATTATTAAGATACATATTGTTCACACATACTAAATAATATTATTGTTGAAAGTCTTCATTTTGCTCTCATTTATAATACATTGCTCGTGGACTGTTGATGCAGACTTCAGAGATGGTGTTTGAACTCTCATGACCAATGAAAGCTGTTTCACTTGCTAATCTGTAGTAAAATAAAATGAAATATTATTCTTACCGCTCTCGCTTTCGGTGTTGTCATTCCCACTGTGATGTATCTCTTGTTCTCTTTCTTGCACTTGATCTGGGAGTTTCATCTATTGACGTTTCCATTATGTAGCACAAGGTACGGTATGAAAGTAAATTTTTCAGTTCACCACTCGGAAAAATATCCACGTTACAGCACACAATAATGACAAAATACGAGCACACAAGTAATAGGATTGCTTTGGTGCAAATGATGGTAAGAAGCCCGCGGGTACGTAGATGAGTGTTGCAAACGAACAAAATACGAAATATTATGACTTCAAAGAATATACATCATAAGGAACGATTTTCCCTACTGATATTATCACATTGTTGCATAACGTAACAACATAAGATTCCAGACAATAATGCTGCATCATGAAGATTGTCGCTCGTTCCTTGACATGGCCAGTTTTGAATTCACTGCCTGCATGACTTGGCCGATTCTGCTGCACGACCGAGAATTCAGTGCTCTGTAACGTAAAGAGATGGACGGTTTTAAAGCATATTCTTGTTTCACCTGATAGTGCTTTTACTTCAAATTGATAACCTTAAATCATTTTCGTAAATTTTGTGAGTTGGCCGGTTTTGATACTAGACGCCTCAAATGTTTGTCTTCCTTAATTATATATATACCGAACTCGATAGCTGCAGTCGCTTAAGTGCGGCCAGTATCCAGTATTCGGCAGATAGTGGGTTCGAGCCCCACTGTCGGCAGCCCTGAAGATGGTTTTCCGTGGTTTCCCATTTTCACACCAGGCAAATGCCGAATTAAGGCCACGGCCGCTTCCTTCCACTTCCTAGGCTTTTCCCATCCCATCGTCGCCAAAGACCTATCTGTGTCGGTGCGACGTAAAACAAATAGCAAAAAAAATATATAGATATAATTTTAACTGAAATAATCCACCAAGTTATATGTTTGGAATACATAGTTTTTGCAGTATGCAATTTTATCCAGGCATCTCGGAAATAATTTCAAATGTTTTGATTATGCAGCAGAGAATATTCAGTTTCTAAATCGGAGCACTATCTAATCATCAGTTGTTCTTAAGTAGGCTGAATGGACTTCTAACCATCCCTCAGATCCTTATAGAAACGTCTGACCTGCCCGGTAACAGAACTAGGGATCTTTAGGTAAGAGGCAGACTCGCAAATCCTAGACCACTGGTCTGGTACGCTTTTTAATCCAGATATCATAATGTCTTGAAAAACAGTCAAACATGAGATTAATATGTTTCTTGACGGATATGGGTTAGGTGTACCATCTATTTTCGACACTGACTACGAATTCAGGGAGTGCCAGTTCTCCACATCAACATTGGTACTGTGGATTGAGTATAATTAGAAGTTAGAAGAAGGATCCGCTTTAAAACATCTTGGAGTGCAATGTATTTTTTACTAGCATTTCTGCGTGGCTTCACATGCGTGGAATTCCTTCCAGTTTAATAAGAATTGGAAACAATAATAGCTCTCGCCCGGTTTCCCGCAAGAAAATGGCAGTGACCCAGCACCCCATAACAACAGTTTGTGAAGCTCGTCGGTATGATCGTACCTAGCGTATGTGGTACGCATGACAGAACCTCGAGCACCCAGTTGAGGGAAATGTGAGGAAGTCCAGACCTTCTCACCTTTAACCTGACTCACTACACAAGTAGGAGGAGTAATGCAGGTGTAATCACTGGTTTAAGAGGAAGTACAACTGGGCAACCATCCTCTATTAACACTAAATCATAGAGAAATTTGGATGAGATCAAATACTTCAAAAAGTGAAGGTATCGACAAAAGAGCCACGAAGGACATGAAAATATAAGATTTCCTAGCTTCTCAATCCTAATACCATCGGATTCGGAAAGGAACAAGAGTAAGACAAAGGAAGGTCGAATTGGAAAAATAAGCGACAAGCCTGGCACAAGTATGTGGAAGCAATGAAATACACATTGTGCCATACATTATAATTATTAATACATTCTCTTGCTTATTCTTTTAGGAAGACCTTGCAGACTTTTACGATATTGGTCCATGCCTTTTACGCACATACTTGCAGACACTGCTCTGGGTGTGCGAATCCTGGGCTCGAAATGTTACTTTAACAAATAAAAGTGCCGTTTTCTGGAAAACCAGTAGGGTTACTAAGGGAATCTATATTAACATTTTTATAGGAAAACTAATTTTAGATCAGGTATGTGTGCTCCTTTTGCTCGTAAGGCTGACAGTTATTGGTAATTTTGGATTGTACCAGATATTTTAAAGTATACTGATATGCTGGGAAAGTGATATAGTTACGCATAAAATGCATATGAAATGATCAAAATAAAATATCACATTCTAAGAACACTTGGGGACTCCTTTCTGTTCAAGCAGCCAATTCACTCTTAAGGGTCCAGGTGAATAACTTTTCTGACTTGTTCAACTCTCTTCATAATGTGAAAATAAAGGCCGAGGGTGTGCGTCCGGCTGAAGACGACAATACTGGTGGAGCAGCGACAATGTGGGCGGGCCAGCAGCAAGGAAAAAAACTTGCGTCGAAGAATTATTGAGGATCTCGACAGGGAAATGGGGAATTGATTAACAATATGAAGAATGTGCCCAGTATGATCTGGAAGTGGAAACAACGAGAAAATCTGGG
The DNA here is from genome assembly GCF_040414725.1 of Anabrus simplex. Taxonomy (NCBI): domain Eukaryota; kingdom Metazoa; phylum Arthropoda; class Insecta; order Orthoptera; family Tettigoniidae; genus Anabrus; species Anabrus simplex. The sequence goes on along the minus strand of NC_090269.1, from coordinate 235,552,188 downwards.
GCCTATCTAAGGAGTGAGCCTGATAAGGAGAAGTCAGTCTCGAGCGAGTCAGTATTGTCTACGTCAATTGTGAATGAACGTAAGCAGTTACGTGCCGTTCACAAGTCCATAACGAGTCATTCAGATGGCTGTGCAAAGTTCAGAGAATCTTGCTAATTGTGAAGTGAACTGTCCTGGAACGATACTGCACAAAGGAGAGTATATAGGGTAATATGAGTTGGACGCCCCCGGAGTGCTGTTTGAATGGCCGAGTGAGTGAGTGAGTGAGTGAGTGAAGAGGTGAACTTGAAAAATCAAACGCAATTTAACTGAATAAATTCAATGGATAGTAAAACAAGTTATCTGTATGAGCAACGATTTTAGTTTTACGGACTGTGATAATGCACAATAATAATAAAAGCACACTGTAGATAAGTAATTATTTTTAAACATATTATTTGAAGATATGAAAAATGGTCTACAACCAAACTAGAATTTTTGTTTACAATCAACAGTAAAATAGTGTTTCTGTTTGTCCCAGTCGTGGAGGCTGCGTGGCTGAGTGCGAAGTGGAATACTGTTGGCGGCAAAGGTGGATACTACTGGCTTAACGGTAACGATGTGACTTCGGATGAAAAATTATGGTTCACGCCACCAAAAGAAAAGGGCTGCCTGCTTATCGACAGACATCTCAGTGATGAGCCCAAGTTCTTGGCTGCACACTGTGAGAGGAAGAGGAAGTTTGTATGTCAACGTAAGTCCCAAATTTTCCTCTTCTCTGTGTGTACTGAACATAATCATCTTATTCCTTATGTTCAACGTAACTAGACCAGGTAAGTGCTCTCCCCTACACTAACCTTGCTTGCCTAAGCTAAGGTAAAGTTTTACAGAGCTAATTCTGTTGCACTGTAGCCAGAAATACTGCACTACTCAGTGCTTCATAGTGTAAACACCATAGCAACCTGTAAAGTTGTGGGCTTTGGGTTTATTCTGCATTCAAGAGGTAGAGTAACCAGTCAATGTGAGGTTAAGGGCAACACACGGAACGGACATGTGTTCGAAACTAGAACTGGTAAAGGAGCGACTACAACCGACGGATGAATCGGATGTAGCGACTGAATCGCTGCTACCGGGAGTCTACTTTACGACGTAAGATGTGGGAAGACGACTAGTCTGTGTGAAAGCTATAGCAATATACAATAGGTCGACCAGAGAGAAAGGTTCTTTTAGCGGGAGAGGTCATGTTACAAGTGGGATATTATCAACTAAACCAGAATCTCAGTGTTCGTTTGTTTTCACCTTCTATTTTTGTACTGACATATCGCTGTTCAGTTTTGTCATTCTCCCCTTTTATCTCGTCACAAAAATGCTACCGAAAAGGATGTCGGATGCGTGGAAATTCTTTGAATCCAATGAAGACAATAGAAATCCAGCTCGTTGCAAAATTGTTGCTAATATATGGGAAATGCTGGGCAGATTATTAGTGACAGGAAAAATTATTTGGCACGTGATAGCGTAAATCTGTTATATATTCATTGGAGTTTGATTGATACTGGACTATCCGTTGAATTTGGTTATATAAAATAGTACAAGAGCTCCTTATTTTCGTTGCGTTGTGTGGACAATTATTTCGTGTACATATCGTTTTCTTTCACTGGTTAAGAAGGCAGATATTCTATCTTACATTGCACTAACGAACAATTTTATTTGTCAATTGTAAATAAAAATAATATTTTCCTGTTGTCAGCTTCGAGTAACATGCAAATGGCACTGCTCTGCACTGAGGAGATATAAACATCACTTACACTGGAGGAAAAACAATATCCAAACACCAAGAAGGGGTTGTGCTAGATTAACGAACGTTGGTAGGCGTGTTTATACATTTGAAAGATGGCGTTGATACAAATTTACCGCAAATTGCATTTTCGTGGAGCTAGTAGCGGCCCCATGACGTTGCATATCAGGTTTGCTTTAAATACGGGCTGTACCGTGCGAGAGCGTTAGTTACCCGTGAGACTGGACGGAGTGACTGTGAGTGGGTCAAGAATACAGACATGGACAAAAGTATTCATACCCCAACCCATCCAAAACAAAATGCTTTATTGCTGGACCAATACGGAGTACAGGTCAAAATTACAAACCGAAACGTATACATTGTACAGCATTGTACATCAAAAAGCACAAAATAAACTGGAAGTAAATAACAGTACATAACAAAGCAACAAATTCGTACTCCATGACACTACTTATCTGGACATAAGTATTCATACCGTATTCCAGAAGAGTTCACAACTCAATGAAGAAACAGATATTACCAACTCGATCAGTAGCGCGTTTGTTTGCCTTTCCTGTATATTATTTCATTTAACCTGCTGGGCATTGAGAGCTCCAGTTTCCGTGTTAGTTCAGATGAAATGTTCCCCATTCTTGTTGTAGTAACTGTCTCAAGTGTGTTTTACTTGTTATGTGGTGTTTTCTTAGTCTGGACTCCAATTCATTCAATAGATGTTCGATTGGGTTGGTATCCGACGATTTGGGAGGTGTTTTTAATGTGTGCGGCGTGTTGTAGAGTATCCACAAACGAACAATTTCTGCCGTATGTTTGGGGTCATTGTCGTGTTGGAAGTAAAACTCATTAGCAATCTCAAGCTCTTCAGCGCTTTTGCGAACGTTTCCTTTCAGGATGTTCAAATATTGAAATCTGTCCATAAATACCAACTTCCCGACACCTGAAGCGGCCATTGAGCCTCACACCATAATCCCACCCCCGCCGTGCTTCACAGTGGTAACGAGGTTCTGCTCATCGAGCTCTGTGTTGGGGCGTCTCCACACTAAAATGCGTCCATCGCTTCGGAAAATATTAAATTTACTCTCATCTGTAAACATCACTGTCGATCAAAACGCATTATCTTTCGTCACATATTATTTTGCAAATTGTAGTCTCTTCCGTTGATTCACTTTCGTAATGTGCGGTTTCTTTCTTGGGACCCTAGATCGATACCCAGCACGATGAAGGACCCTCCTTACTGTTTTGTTTGACACTGCATGATGGAAGTATTCTGCCAGCTGCGATGCTATTGCCGAAGATGTAGTGTGTGGTTGTTTTTAATTGTGTTTACTATGAACCTTTATTTTCGTGCGGTCAGTTTCGCGGGCGTCCACTTCTTTTCTTGCTTATAAGATCCTGTCCTTTTAACCTTTGTATGATGCTCTGCACAGTTGGTTTACTTCTTCCAATGATGTTTCCGATCTCGGAATACGATTTTCCTTGGTGGTGAAAGCGTAGAATAAGTCGTCTCTCTTCAACAGACGTTTCCTTGGTTTTCCTCGCCATTGGTCTAGTACCGTCTATGACCAGCTGATCGGTCCAACTCTGTCTGCATCTACTACACAACTAATGCCACGGAAAAAGACAGGTTCCTCTTTATTCGTTCAAACCCCATTTTTACACGTAGGGTATGAATACTTATGTCCAGACAAGTAGTGTCATGGAGTATGCATTTGTTGCTTTGTTATGTACTATTATTTACTTCCAGTTTATTTTGTGCTTTGTAATGACCACTGCTGTACAAGGTATACGTTTGGGTTTGCAATTTTCACCTGTACTCCGTATTGGTCCAGCAATAAAGCATTTTGTATTGGATGGCCAGGGGTATGAATACTTTTATCCATGTCTGTACCTTTACGGCGACTAAGAGGCTCACTGTAGTTGAACGAGGTCGTATAATAGGGCTACGTGAAGGTGGATTTGCCTTCCGCGCTATTGCAGAACGACTTGGCAGCAATGTCTCGATTGATAATATCAGCCGGTCATCAGTCATGTGTATACTGCATAACAATAAATTTCACCCATACCATCCGCAGTGACACCAGCAGACGTGATTTCGATGCCAGAGCAGCATTTTTTCAATGGGCATTACGCAGGATGACCAATAATGCAGCCTTTTTGTCAAGAGTCTGTTTTCAGATGAATCACGATTTCACAACAGTGGCGTTGTGAATCGCCACAAAATACACTATTGGGTAAGATAGGGCCCATTTCAAGTGCATTGGGGAGTAAATGTTTGGTGTGTGATCTTGGGTGACTATCTCATCGGACCAAATTTCTTCGAAGGACACCTAACGGGAGCACGCTACCTTCATTTCCTTCAAAATGAACTCCCACAGTTGATGAAGAACGTGCCACTGCGCGAGCGATTACGAATGTGGTTTCAACACAACGGGGCTCCACCTCACGGATCAGTAGTCTTCCAGAACCATCTTCATGCTTCATATCCAAATAAATGGATATGAAGGGGCAGACCCATTCACTGGCTCACCAGATCACCCGACCAATGCCACTTGACTTCTAACTTAAAGCACGTAGTGAATGCACAGGAGCCTGAAGATCCTGGTCACCTTCGGCAACTATGTCTTTAAAACGTCTGCTGAAATCTGCATAAACCAGGGTGGTCAACATTTTGAACACTAGTTACACTGAATATGCAGGGTCCCCTACTTCCTACCTATAGACCATCCAACCTGGCTAAGTAACATCGGATAAAAACGGTCTTTTTCAGGACCAAGTAAAAATTCGCTGTTTGGAACAGGATGGCATGTGGCCATATTGCAGTCACTGTAAACGGAGTTAATCGAAAAAAAAAAAAAGTACCAGCATCCGAATCGACCCTACTACCAGACAGCTCGACTGATACGACAGCAGTGATGCGTGATTTCGCCACCTTAGGTATCCCGAGCCGTAGTGCACAGCCAGCACGCAGTGTTGCCAACTTATATTTTCAAGATCCACTAAATACTACTAAAAATCCGCTAAAATTCCGCCAAGAAATCCGATCTCAAATAATGAGCAATAAAAATTAGCATTAATAATAATTATTATAATTATTTTAATAATAATAATAATAATAATAATAATAATAATAGCCCGCCTGGTGGCCATGATCGTTAAGGCGCTGAAGTCTAAAAACGGTCTAACACCGAGGTTAGCCGGTTCGAGTCCCGTTGGTCGAAAAAATTTTCACCATCAGAATGTTGGCCGGCAGGGTAGGGGAGGTGGTGGTATACAATTTCTAATCACTAGATTGCATGCCAAAACCCTGGATTAAATTCCAAGCCTCTCCGCAGTGCTCATATGGAGTGAGGGCATATGACGCTGTTGATGGTGATTCGTCCGTCGGATGGGGACGTTAAGCCTTGAGCAGACCCCTTGGTGCTATTCGACAGGAGTAGGCTATGTGCCGGCACCGGGTTTCACCCTCTCCCTACTATCATATATCACGTCATTCATTTCATCTCTCATTAACTCCTCTGATGAGGTTGACGTCAGGAAGGGCATCCGGTCATAAAAAACCGCCACGACAAATTCATTTCACCTCATACCGACCCCGTAGGGAAACGGGACAAGAGTTGGACAAACAATAATAATAATAATAATAATAATAATAATAATAATAATATTACCAGGAAAATGAATTACACTCCTGTGTGTCAATAACGTAACCTCCTTGAACATCTTTGATACTAAGTTGACATGCATAACTGCTTCAAGTAGATACTTAATAATATTATTATTATTATTATTATTCTTGTTTTCGAATAGGTCTACTATGGACCACGTTAAGCATCATTCATTTACGGTTCTTCCTCTTTCGATCGGCCCAGTACTTCTTCATCCTTTCGGAGTGGGCTTCTTTACGTTCTCGTGACCAGTTGTTGCCGGTCCGTTTTTTGCTACTTTGATCTTGGAATCCCTTAATTTTGTTGATGATTTTTCTGTATTCCTGTCTGTTGTATACTGCCTGCTGTGATATATTATTTTCCTCCATATCCTCCTTGACCCCTTTAAGCCAGCTAGTTTGTGTCTTCCTGTTCTCCATGTATTCCAGAATTCGCTTGGCTGTTCTCTCTGGTGGCATTCTTTTAATGTGTCCGTAGAAGCAGAGTCTTCTCTTCTTGAAGGATGTTATTATTATTATTTATTATTATTATTATTATTATTATTATTATTATTATTATTATTATTATTATTATTATTATTATTATTATTATAAATGTAAATGTCTGCACTCACCTGATCTGTGAGGTTCACTGGGATTAACCCCCTGCCTGTGGTTCGGCGAGCTAAAACTTGTAGGCGTCTTAGTGCCGGGTGCAAACTAGGTGAATCCCCTACCTCAAGGGTCACAACAGAACAGGCTAGGGACGGTCTTCCTTCATAGCATAAATATAAATCCTACTCTCACAGTTTCATTATCTGTCGACATTCGTCAACTAGAGATAAGTAACTTTTTCCCCACGCATTACAAATTTATGATACCATGATCTCATTAACATCAAATCCAAATAACGTGTTTTCCTCATGTGACTGCTAGCTCCTGACAAGAAATACGGAATAGCTCGGAGACAGACCGGAGTACAATTTTTGTTTTAGAAAACGTAAAATGGATATAAAATGGATATTACAGTAAATTCCGCTAGAATAAATCTAGAATTCCGCCAAAAAATCCGCTGTCTGCTAAATTATATATTTCTCCGCCGACCGTCGTCTAATTCCGCCAAATTTAGCGGAAAATCCGCTAAGTTGGCAACACTGCCAGCATGTTGTAGTCCTTATAGACACTTCCTGTCTATACATAAGATAGTGTTATTCGCAGCTGTGATCGTTTTACACATTCATTACAGTTTAAATAACAGAAATCGGGTGATCTGGTGAGCCAGTGAATGGGTCTGCCCCATCATATCCATTTATTTGGATATGAAACATAAAGATGGTTTTGGAAGACTACTGATCCCTGAGGTGGAGCATCGTTGTGTGAAACCACATTCGTAATCGTTCGCGCAGAGGAACATTCTCCAGCAACCGTGCGAGTTCATTTTGAAGAAAATGAGGGTAGCGTTCTCCCGTTAAAACGTAGTGCTGAAATCTGCATAAACCAGGGTGATCAACATTTCTGTTACTTACCTCCGAAAACAATAAGAGGCTGGTGAACCACCCGGTATATGTAAAATAAATAAAGAAGACACTTATATTAAAAGCTCGGTATCGAACGGAACTGTCTGAAGAAACAACTGATTCAATGGACCATTTCAAAATAAATGTATAAATATACCGTGTTTTGTCCCATTCACGAAATTATAGAAGCAAATTATCAACAACACCACATTATTCTCGCTTTCTAAACCAGTCTTTTACTCAATGTTTCCCCTGTGTTTTCTTTTGTCTTGGAAGTAAGATTGCAGACAAGTAACTGCGGCTTGTACTTCAACATCGTAATAGTACTGGCCTAAACTATTAAAAATGGCACTGGAAGACAGGCAATTAGTGTTTTTTTTTCTATTTCCTTTACGTCGCACTGACACAGATAGGTCTTATGGCGACGATGGGATAGGAAAGGCCTAGGAGTTGGAAGGAAGCGGCCGTGGCCTTAATTATGGTACAGCCCCGCCATTTGCCTGGTGTGAAAATGGGAAACCACGGAAAACCATCTTCAAGGCTGCCGACAGTGGGACTCGAACCCCGTATCTCCCGATTACTGAATACTGGCCGCACTTAAGCGACTGCAGCTATCGAGCTCGGTAATTAGTCTTTTAGCCGATGCAATTTTGTGCTGGAAAGACTTGAAAATAAGAACACGAGGTGATTGACTAAGCAGAATGTTTCAAGCTGTCAGTGGAGAAAGGGCGTGGGGTGATATAAGTAGACAAATAAGCTTGAGTGGAGATTTCAAAGGTGGCAAAAGTCACAATATGAAGATAAAATTGGAATTCAAGAGGAAAAAATGGAGCAAATATTAATTCACACGAAGAGAAATTAGTGAATGGAATAATTAAAAAAATAAAAGCATTACATTTTTAAATATAGTCAAAATAATAAAAACGGCCTAAGTAAACAATTAGTAGGGAATCTGCCACCTGGACGACAGACCTAAATGCAGATCAATGATGAGTGATCGAAAAGCACCGCATTCTCTATAAACAGCTCAGCAGCCTTACAATTGGGAACATGCATCATTTTCAAAAATATTTTTTTGAAAAGTACACCAATGAAATAGTACGTAAACGTATTACATTGTGGTATGTTGCCTTGTTTTCTACCATTAAAAAAATATTTAATAGTGCCTTTCCGCAAGGCGAGTGAAACGGCCTCTGACGTAAGCGGCGCGCTGTGACGTCACGATCCAGTACCGCATGGAGCTCTACCAGCCGTTGCTAAAAGCCGATTGTTTATTATCGATGATCGCGAATAACTTAGAAATGACGGAAGAAAGGTTCAAAACAGCACAGTCAGACAATCTATCATGTGTAAATGTCATCATTCTTGAAAAATAGTGACTTTTGTGGCCGCAGAAATTCGCGGATAACAAGCCAGTTTGTCAGTGGTGTCTTTTATATACGTGCAATGTACTGTAACCCATAGTATTAGGATAACAACGAACCTGGATAGATATCACATCACTTTCAACATTTCCTTCTAGACTGACTCCCCTATTAAAGAATAACATTACATTTTCGGGCTTTCAGCATTAGTAAAGTAAGAAATCGGATTTCAGCACTAACATAAACATATAGGTAGCATTATAGTACTAGTCCGCTTCTGTGGTGTAGTGGTTAATGTGTGCCACTCCCAGAGGCCCGGTTTCGATTCCCGGTTCTGCCATGAAAGTTGAAAACAAATAGTACGAGGGCTGGAACGGGGTCTACTCAGCCTCGGGAGGTCAACTGAGTAGAAGGGTTTCGAATCCCACCTCAGCCATCCTCGAAGTGGTTTTTCGTATTTTCCTACTTCTCCTCCAGGCACCTAAGGCCACGGCCGTTTCCTTCCCTCTTCCTTGTCTATCCCTTCCGATCCTCCCATCCTCCAACAAGGCCCCTGTTGAGCATAACAGGTGAGGCCGCCTGGGTGAGGTAATGGCCCTCCTCACCAGTTTCATCACCATACTCAAAGTCTCACGTTCCAGGACACTGCCCTTGAAGTGGTAGACGTGAAATCCCTCGCTGAGTCCGAGAGAAAACCAACCCTGAAGGATAAACTGATTAAGAAAGAAAGAAAGAAGGAAAGAAAGAAAGATCATAGTACTATAGGGCTATAATCTATCATTCTCCAAAAAATATATATTTATGGTTGGGACAACTGGCCTACCCACTTCCGGGGCCCATGAAAGAGAATTAAATATCTTTGTGGAGGGAAAAAGTTAAACATGATAAAGATAAATATGACTTCATCTAGTTTTCACAAGTCGGGCTGAGTGGTTCAGACTGTTGAGGTGCTGGCCTTCTGACCCCAACTTGGCAGGTTCGATCCTGGTTCAGTCCGGTGGTAGTTGAAGGTGCTCAAATACGTCAGCCTCGTGTCGGTAGATTTACTGGCACGTAAAATAACTCCTGCAGGACTAAATTACTGCACATCGGCGTCTCCGAAAATCGTAGATGTAGTTAGCGGGGCGTGAAGCCAATAACATTAATTACATTTGGCTTTTAACAAGCTGAGCATATCAGGAAATAAAAGTGTCCTGGTGACATTTTAGTCGCTCAATACAGGAATGTCTTTGGGTGCTGTGACTTTTATTTTTTTGCTTTACGTCACACCGTCACATATAGGTCTTATGGCGACGATGGGACAGGAAAGGCCTAGGAATGGGAACAAAGCGGCCGTGGCTTTAGGTACAGCCTCAGCATCGAGCTCACAGCTGCGCGCTCCTAACCGCACGGGCAACTCGCGCGGTATTTTTACCCTTCGGTTTATTGACTTGGCTTGTATAACCTAAAACTTAGGCTAAGTTGGATAATATTTTAAACACCTACATCACTATTTTCACCTGTGTGCAATTATGTTATTTATTTCATTAATATTATGATAATTATTATAATTGAGCATTATTAACTTATAAGACCCCAACAGACAAGCATTGGTTTTGTGTAGAGTTATACATTTGTTAAATTCACGTTGTTTCCTTTCATGATGTACACGCTATTCTTTGTTACATTATAGAGTATTTAGATATAGCTTAAATTTCTTTACCAATTAAGCTCTTCAATAAAGACATACATAACTGTCCCATGCCAAGATATATTGGTAGAATTAGAGCTGTCAAAATGGTTCATAACCCCTTTGATTTATTATCTTGACATGGATCACCCAAAACATAGGTTAGGTTTGGAGAATACTTTAATAATCATCATTATTTAATGCACTGTTTATTACTTTCATATTCCAAGATGTAATTGAAGCATTTAAATAAAGCATCATACATTAAAATTTAAAGTATTACCACTAGAACAGCTGACATGGAAAAGTGATTTGAAAATTCAAACAAATTCATCTTACGTTAAAAATCTTCAAAAAAATAAACTGTAGACTTTTCCGATATATCACCAGCATTTCTCCAGCTCGCCAAAATCCATTTCTCCCTAGTTTTAGTGTCTTTGGAACGTTTATAAACAATTTGTTTGGTATGCTATTGCACATCGGAACTCTACACCATTTATAAGTGTTCTGCCTCACTGTCTGCGCAGGATTCATTTTAAGTCTAAAATATACCACTCAGATTATTATCCAATGTATAGACCTCGAATTTAACCATACTAGACACTAACGTAAAGTAGAAATACGCGAAGTGTATCCTGCTTCTCACAGCACACTGTGTGTTATTTCGTCTGCTAATTCAGTCAACCTGTACGATGACGTCAGGCCAATGAGATCGCGTACTTGCGTGACGTGACATTTTCGTAGATTTTTATCATGTTTCGAGTTATTATTTGTACACTCTGATCACATTTTTGAATTCTGCATGCAATTCTGAATCAGATTAGCATATTTTTAATTAAAACCCCGGATCATGCATGTTCCCTATTCAGCATTCTTACTTTCATGGTTGTGCAGAATAGAAAACTTCATTTAGCAAGCTTCTTCTGTATAAATCTTGTTAGTTGAGTTAAAAGAAAATATTTGAAAAGCTTGATGTCTTCAGAACCGGAATTCTCTAGTGTTCCTGGATTTACGCGCTGTACATAACTACACGAGAGTTTAGCCTTCCAACTTATCAACGGGAATCGATCGTCGCCATAAGACATATCTGTGTCGGTGCGACGTAAAGCAAAAAATCAACGGGAGACTGTTGCCTTGGGTGGTAATGGACCTACGCGTCCAATGTTGATTGTCAGCCTTCAAACCATTTTCTGTACACTATACTCTATGGAACAAGCGGAACACTGTTCTTTCGAATTACCAGGAAAATGAATTACACTCCTGTGTGTCAATAACGTAACCTCCTTGAACATCTTCGATACTAAGTTGACATCCATAACTGCTTCAAGTAGATACTTAATCAAGTACTGAAAGTTTGGACCAGGAACCAGATCGTGATCATTATTCACTTTTATAGTCAAGTGAGTTGTTTGTGTTACCTTATTGTCGACGTAAGTCTTAATGATCGGAAATATGTATATTGCGTCAAAAATACAATTAGCTCTATTAAATTCAAAATGGCCACTATGCTCAGAGCAGTGAACTGCTGAATGTACAAATGCGTTTCACACGATTTCAAAAACCAAATTGTCGTGAACTGCTAATTTTGAGCTTTGACTGCGAGAATAATCAACCTCCTCCGACTATAGCAGTCAAATTTGTCTAAATAACTGTACAGTGGTGAGAGGTCACTCTAAAGTCAAACTGTCTTGTAAAAATGTTACATTGCATGCTTGGATGGAAATGAGTTTGCCAAGAGTGCAAATGAAATTGAATAAAGCTTGTATTACACTTTAAATAAACTTGACATGAGCAAGTACGGAATGGTTCGCCTTATTAGTGCTAGCGGTGGAGGCCAATTAGAATACGATTTTTATAGCTATTCAGCATTTGTCTCGAACAGTCCCGAAAGTTACAGCCAGTCTCCGATCATAGTTTCTTACCAGCTGATCGAGTGTATAGCTTGATAGAAAAATATGTAAAAAAAATTAGAAACGATTTATAATACTGAACAGTATACTGGTACGATGGACGCCCGAACTTCCTTATGCCTGAAAACTATGACTTAGAGCCTTAGGGCTTACAGGAAAATGGAACTCAAGCATCAATTACCCAAAAAGGTACTTTTCATAAGAAACATGAAAGGAAACTTTCTGGCTTAGGGGGGGGGATGTGAAGAATAAACCTGGAGATTGCAGTAGCTATCTGACAATAAAATAAATCATTTAGAGACTTGTCACCACTTCTTATTACCAAAGGCAACAGACAGCGTCAAGGTGGAAAGGAAGGAGAATGTTGACGGTCTTCTCTCCTAACACTAGGGAGCGAAATGGATGAAAGGTGAGGTTCGTCAGGTTCATCACTGATGATCCAGAATCGTCAAGATGACGTTAAGTGTGATGTTACAGAAGACACTCCAGACTTTTTTTTACATTGAATCTACCTGTTACTGAAATCAGTTTTGAAATGTAAATGTGGTCATAAATCGTTCTTTTGTCAAATGGCACATTTTCCATTGTTTTTCCTTAAAAGTGACTTCATTCGTTTTAAAAGTAAAGTTTTCAATCAATCAATCAATCAATCAATCAATCAATCAATCAATCAATCAATCAATCAATCAATCAATCAATCAATCAATCAATCAATCAATCAATCAATCAATCAATCAATCAATCAATCAATCAATCAATCAATCAATCAATCAATCAATCAATCAATCAATCAATCAATCAATCAATCAATCAATCAATCAATCGCCACTGATCTACAATTAGGACAGTCGCGCAGGTGGCAGATTCCCGATCTGTTTTTTTTACCTAGTCTTTTCTTAAATAATTGCAAAGAATTTGGAAATTTATCGAAGATCTCTCTCTCTCTCTCTCTCTCTCTCTCTCTCTCTCTCTCTCTCTCTCTCTCTCTCTCTCTCTCTCTCTCTCTATCTATCTATCTATCTACATAACAGTTTTCATTAAAATTTGGTATGTAAGTGATCACAAAACAACACTTGGTTAAATATTTTAACAATTTTAATAATTTCTCAGTTTCCTTAAAGCTTTACTAAAATGAAAAATGTCCCTTTTGTATCTGTACCCTAGAATTATCAACCACATTGCCGCACGTAAACACTAATTCAGCAATCCTCCAGTTCTCAATTGTTTTACTTCTCTAAGAGACAAATGAAGTCTGTTTCTGAAGATAAGAGAAGCACAGAAGTGACACTGAACAGATTTGCAATAGTTTTAAGTTAACTAGTGACTAAATGCAATAAAAGGTACTAGACTATTTAATTGTTTATTTCAGGGTCCAAGGTCATCGAGCCATCCTCGGAGCCTATGCCACAGGCTAACTACTACATCCCACCGTACGAGCTGTCGTGGAACATGGCCCAGAAGGACTGTATGAGCAGAGCTATCGACGACAAGCCGGAAAACAAAGTGTACCTGGCGCGAGTGGAGGATAAGCATGTCCTCGACTACATGATCTACATGATGGCCAACAACCCGGCCGGTGAGGAGCAATTGCTTTGACTGGGTCGTCAGAGGAAGAGGCGGTGTTTACATTTAAAAGCTTCCTTATATTCTTAAATTTCTTCTTCGCTCAAATATTCCGATCCGACTATTTGACTTTTATCAGAGCAGCGAAGAGACGTGGATAATCTTTTCTTCTTCACGACAGATCGTTTTTCCCCCGCCAGTGCACATGATGGAGATTTTTCCGACTCATCGGCTATGTCGCGGAAACAGATGTGTAGAAGGGCATAGTTTTCGTCCCGGGACTCCCATGTACTCACTCTCAACAAAAAGAGGTATGGGAGGAAACTCCGTAGCTCAGGCGGTAGCGTGTCGGCCTTTCACTGCTGTGTTCCGTGATTCAAATCCCGGTCACTCCATGTGAAATTTTTACTGTACAAAGCGGAGACGGGACAGGGTTTTCTCCGGGTACTCCGGTTTTTCCCTGTCATGTTCCATTCCAGCAACACTCTCCAATATTATTTCAATTCATCTGTCAGTCATTATTAAAAATCACTTTGGGAGTGGCGGCCCCATCGTACTAATAGCCTATATATGACTCATTCATTACATCCCTGACCCAGTCAATGACTAGAAAACAGGTTGTAGGTTTTTTTTCTGTCAGTCATTAATCGTTGCTCCAGAGAAGTGCGACGGGCTTCGGCAGCCGGCACAATTCCTATCCTCGCCGTTCGATGGGGCTTCATTTATTTAATTCCTGACCCGGTGGAATGACTGGAACAGGCTGTGGATGTTTCATGTGAAGTATGGGAAGTGTGGTTAAGGGATAGTTTACACGCAGACTGTGTTATTGATATACAGTACCGGTCAAAAAATTAGGACCACATTCAGATTACATGAATTGTCAGCCTGAACTCAACTGTCTGTTCTAGAAACACGCTGAAATGTTTTAAGGGCTTCGTAGACTTACTTATTAGAAAGAGCTAACCTCCAACTGAGCGCACGGGTCAACACAGCACCATATTATAACAGTGTGACGCTAATTAATGAAAACTAATAATAATAATAATGTTATTTGTTTTACGTCCCACTAACTACTCTTTTACGGTTTTCGGAGACGCCGAGGTGCCGGAAGTTTGTCCCTCAGGAGTTCTTTTACGTGCCAGTAAATCTACCGACACGAGGCTGACGTATTTGAGCACCTTCAAATGCCACCGGACTGAGCCAGGATCGAACCTGCCAAGTTGGGGTCAGAAGGCCAGCGCCTCAACCGTCTGAGCCACTCAGCCCGGCAATTAATGAAAACTACGTTCCAGATTTAATTTTTTTTGTAATATGTAGCCTCCTCTTTTATATGTCAGTGAAACACAATCGTAAATTAAATACTCTTGGCGATATATCCGTTCTACCCAATCTCTAAAAGCGTCTTAACATTTTTCTTTCCATGTGGCCTCCCCGCCGTCGAGGAACGTAAGTCTACGTTAACACTGAATGCAGTACTGGTTTTTCTTAGTGCTTTTATATGTTCTGAAGTTTAGCTGAAATGTGCTACTTTCAGGTTTTCTTTCTTTCTTTATCTGTTTACCCTCCATGGTTGGTTTTTCCCTCGGACTCAGCGAGGGATCCCACCTCTACCGCCTCAAGGGCGGTGTCCTGGAGCTTCAGAATCTGGGTAGGTTATACAACTGGGGAGGATTGCCAGTTTCTCACACAGGCGGCCTCACCTGCTATACTGTACAGGGGCCTTGCGGGGGGATGGGAAGATTGGAAGGGATAGGCAAGGTTTTTTTTTTTTTTTTTCAGGGCTGCCGACAGTGGGGTTCGAAACTACTATCTCTCGAATACTGGATACTGGCCGCACTTAAGCGACTGCAGCTATCGAGCTCGGTGTGTACATGGATACAGTGCCGCGAAAAGTTCAAGGCCACCATATAAAATGGCTGACATTCTATTATGTTATTGCTATTTGCTTTACGTCGCACCGACACAGATAGGTCTTATGGCGACGATGGGACGGGAAAGGGCTAGGAGTGGGAAGAAAGCGGCCATGGCCTTAATTAGAGTACAGCCCCAGCATTTGCCTGGTGTGAAAATGGGAATCCATGGAAAACCATTTTCAGGGCTGCCGAGTGGGGTTCGAACCCACTATTTCCCGAATAGTGACATATAACACTATCCTCCACCACAATAACACGCAGTTACCTATATACATGGTCCGACTCGTTGGCTAAACGGTAAGCGTACTGGCCTTACTGTCGGATTTTTTATTATGGACACTCGAGTTTAGGCTTTAATTACAAACGAACCAATAGGCCTATTGCAATGCGAGTTATACCGATGTTTTCCTTGTTTAATTCTACATTAGCGTATATAAGACACATTGTTTTCGATGTGCATTAAATATTTTTTATTTGTGGTTATAATAAATATTGCCCGGGTTTTTGGCTTCTTCTCTAGGAAGCGCTCACTTGGGAATATATACAAGGAAAACTAATTGTCTGATGGTAATGAAATTTTTATATGTTATAACCACATGTATTTGTAGTGTAATACTCCAGTTGCAATTTTTTTCAACCACCCCGAAAAAAGTTCTTATCATTTTTCTAAAGCAACTCTTTCTCAGCCCAGGATAAACGTACAACAGCAAACATGGGCTTGTTTTGAAGCACTCAGTCATGGTTATCAGAAACTACAACAACTGTAACCGTACAGTTTGGTACCGAATTTATGAAGAGTAATATTGAAAGGAGGTTTTGTGTATGCCGGACCGTGCGATTAACAGCAGGCCGGGTGGGGAAATCGGGCGCAGTGTTGCCGTGTTCAGTAGTAATCACGCGCGCAACGAACACAGCTTTTCGTTTACTTTCAACCTTTAATTTTATTTCCTCTTATAAATTCCACTTCCCATCACCTTTTCTCATAAGGGCTTTGGACCTTCAAAGTACAATTTTTACAAGAGTTATTTGCATTATTATTTACATAGGTTTAGTAGGTTCAGAGGGTCCCGGATTCGATTCCCGGCTGGGACGGGGATTTTAACCTTAATTGGTTAATTCCAATGGCACGGGGCTTGGGTGTATGTGTTGTCTTCATCATCACTTCATCCTCATCACGACGCGCAGGTCGCCTACAGACGTCAAATAGAAAGACCTGCACCTGACGAACCGAACCCATCCTGGGATATCCCGGCACTAAAAGCTGTACGTCATTTCATTATCTAGACATGGCAGATGCCTCCCACTCTCATCGGAAGGTCTGCCTTACAAGGGATGTACCTGGATAGAAATAGCCACACTAAATTAAAGCTGCGAGAGATCCTTGATCTTAGTGCGAACGACGTTGCAGCTTGTACAGTCTAACTCCAATAGTTTATCCGCCAAGACATTTGGGTTAATCCTCCGTATTATTGTGTTCCCCAGTGGGATCGAGCTTATTGTATTATTAATACTCTTATTAGTATTAGTATTATTATTGTTATTGTTATTCACTTTATGCTCATCTAGTTCTTTTTCCCCCCACAGAAATTGGACACCTGTGGATTGGTGCTAAAGCCCTACCTGATGACAAAGGCGAAATGAAAATATTTTGGATGGACACTACCTCGAATAGAAGTAGTGTCAAGTTCGACAGGTCCCAGTTTGAAAAGGTGATCTGTGATGAAGATTCCGAGCTAGATAAAGATATGGCGTGTATGAACTTGGACCGGGAAAACCATAACCGTCCATTAATGTACGGTCTTCGCTGTGCCCTTAAGCAACATTTCATCTGCTTCAGCGAGAGTGGTAAGTTTCTGGGATGTAAGACATGTTTCCCACCCGGAGCGATCGTTCTTGGTTTAGAAGCGGTCGGAATGATAAGTTTTGCGATGGCAGTGCGCACTTGTGCAAACTTTATGGTGACGTTGACAGCATCGTTAATGAAGCTCATCCAGGCAAATTTTAAGGTGAAAATAGTGTGGATGAAACAAGACCACAAGTCACTGTATACCACGGATTCACATTACGGTTGATTTTCTTTTCTTAAAAAAAGAAATTTTCCTAGAAAACCAACAGATACATCAAAATTGTCAAAATTTTATATATTTTTTCGATAGTCATTTCCACAACGTTCGTTTTCAGAAGAATAAGGTACATTATTTCTAAAAATACTCTATCAATGAACTTTGATATTATGAGATTATTTTTATAGGTTGTTGTGCATTAATCTGTTGAATTGCTCATAGCACTTTTAAAACACAGAGTAGATCTTATCATTGAGCGTTGACTGACAGTACAACACAACGTGTAGTTCACATGCGTAATCTCAACTGTCAACGGGAAATATTGACCGCATAAGGACGATTGAAAATTGACGTTTGTGTGCTAAAATAAGCACTCATTAGGACGATCAAATTTGTGTACGTTTATATTTCAATATCCAGTCTTCAAAAGTGGTTACATATCTTATCGTCCTGAAGTCAACAAATCAGTGCTATGACTTGTTCTTCATTCACTGCTCATGGTGTAGGGTAACATTCTTTGGTGCTATTTCTTATAGATCACCATCTTGCTCTGTCCGACTCGTTGGCTGAATGGTCAGCGTACTGGTCTTCGGTTCAGAGGGTCCCGGGTTCGATTCCCGGCCGGGTCGGGGATTTTAACCTTCATTGGTTAATTCCAATGGCTCGGGGCCAGGTTGTTTGTGCTGTCCCCAACATCCCTGCAACTCACACCACACATAAAACTATCCTCCACCACAATAACACGCAGTTACATACACATGGCAGATGCCGCCCACCCTCATCGGAGGGTCTGCCTTACAAGGGATGCACTCGGCTAGAAATAGCCATATTAAATTATTATCATCTTGCTCTGAGGCAGGAGCTTTTCACACCACTCCAGAGGCAAACTTTTCACCGTTCACCCATGGACAAGATTTTCATTACCAGCTAATATTACGCATTGAACTAAATGTTGTGTAAAAGGGTTACTGAACGAATCGTAACCTATCCATGAATTCATTGTAAATTTTGTGCTAAATGGAGGATAATAATTGCTTTCATGCAAATCAACAGTTAAATAAGCGGTAAGTTAATACATACCATTATTACTAGAGAAATATGCATACGGCGACTATTTCGTTGTAGACACAACTCTCTTCTGTGGAATTATGCTTCATCGTGCTGTCTTTTGTTCCTTGCCGAGGTACAGGGCTAGAATCAGTGTTGCTAACTTAGCAGATTTTCTTCAAAATTTGGCGGAATTAGAAGACTGACGACGGAGAAATATATCATTTAGCGGACAGCGGATTTTTTGGCGAAATTCTAGATTTATTATAGCGGAATTTAGTGTTTTATCCATTTTACGCTTTTAAAATTTGTACTCAAGTCTGTCTCCGAGCTATTCCGTATTTCTTGTCAAGAGCTAGCAGTCACATGAGGAAAACATGTTATTTGGTTTCGATGTTATGAGATCATGGTATCATAAATTTGTAATGCGTAGGGAAAGGGTACTTATCTCTTAGTTGACGAATGACGACAGATAATGAAACTGTGAGAGAGTAGCATTTATATTTATGCTACGAAGGAAGACCGTTTGAACTGGCCTGTTCTGTGTGTGGCCCTTGAGGTAGGGGATTCACCTAGTTTGCACCCGGCACTAAAACGCCAACAAATTTTAGCTCGCCGGCGCGCAGGCAGGGGGTTAATCCCAGTGAAACTCGCAGATCAGTTGAGTGCAGACATTTATTATTATTATTATTATTATTATTATTATTATTATTATTATTATTATTATTATTATTATTATTATTATTATTATTATTATTATTATTATTATTATTATTATTATTGCTCATTATTCGAGATCGGATTTCTTGGTGGAATTTTAGCGGATTTTTAGTAGTGTTTAGCGGATGTTGAAAATATAAGTTGGCAACACTAGCTAGCACTGACGAATGGAAGTGCTATTTCAGTGAATTCTCAATATCTTTGTCCATTATGACTAGCGCGGGCAGTTCAAACGGGAAAATGGAGGTGAGAAGTACATTGTAAGTAACACAAATGTGATTTTTGTTGAAAGAATAATAGCATGATCCCTGGACGTTGGACGTTGTAGAATTCATAGTCGTAATGTAGCATTGTATTTCCCTAGTAATAATGGTATTTATTAATTTGCCGCTAATTTTACTCTTGGTTTCCGTAAAAGCAATTATTATCTTCCACACTGGACAAAAATTGTAATGAATTTTCATAGATACAATTCGTTCACGTAAACGTGTTGCACTTACACGATTTCAACAAGTATAATGCGTTTCTCCTGAGTACCCTTGCTGTTTTGTTTGATCATTATGCATAGATTTATGTACCGTATTTCCTATAAATTTAGTTTCTCCAGCATTATCTGATGTTTGTTTAACCACGACCCTGCCATACAGAACCAAATCTACTCTATTTTTCAGGGAAGTTCAAAATTCGTATAATAGAGCGCAGAATTACTGGAGATTCTGTCGCCTTCTTCAACGTAACGAAGGTGGTAGAAGTTGTGGGAGCCACCGAAGACAAAGTAACGCTTGCAGCAGAGAACTCATGATCTCAATGTCTTTCTCCGCCTTGGGAGTTACTCTCCATTATATCTTATTTATAATGTGCACGTATGTGGCTAATTAAAACTAGAGATTAATAAATAATCAAGGTAAATAATAAGCTGTGTTTTAATGCCGTATTATCCTTGATCTCCACAGCGCTTCAGTAATTTATGCCTTTTGTTCATGTAACACTTTTGTGTGTGAAGTCTTCGCTCACTTAACTTCTTTGTGTTTCTTTGCTTTGCTTTGCCTTGCTTTACTTTGCTTTGCTTTGATGTTATTTGGGGAGGTGAGTTGTCTTGTGCCCAAAACTGTGAGCTTCCATCCGGGAGATAGTGGGTTTGAACCCCACTGTCGGCAGCCCTGAAGATGGTTTTCCGCTGTATCCCATTTCACACCAGGCAAATGCTGAGGCTCTACCTTAATTAAGGCCACGGCCGCTTCCTTTGCACTCTTAGACCCCTCCTAACCCATCGTCGCCATAAGACCTATGTGTGTCGGTGCAACGTAAAGAATTTAAAAAAATAAGACATTAAAGCATTTTGGCGACGCAAGGATGGGAAAGAGAGTGAAAATGGGAAACCATGGAAAACTACTTTCAGACCTGCCGACGGTTGGATTCGAACTCACCATCTTCCGAACTCAAGTTTACAGCTACGCGACACAAACCGCACGGCAAACTCGTTCAGTAAAGAAACAAACACCAGCCTGATGGGCCTTGCCTTACTAAGCAAGCACTGCTCAGCATAAAGATCAGCGCAAGGAGTCCCCCCTCGGCCGTTATTCCTGGCTTTCTAGACCGCGACTGCTATCTTGCCGCCAAATTGCTCCACAGATGTTTTCATTGGTCTGAGAGGGTCTCGAAGCAGTCCCCAGATTCAGGTAAAAATCCCTGGTCTGGATGAGAATCGCACCCGGGTCCTCCGAGTAAGAGGCCGGCTTGCTACCCCTACACTTCGGAAACGGCTATATATCCAGAAATGTGTGCAGATAACAGAAAAACACCCTAAAAAAGACCAGGAATGTTAAATAGCTCAAATTTAGTGTTCCCTTGATGTCCTTTTAAGCACCGGCACTCATCGCATCTTTACTCCTCTAAATTGAAAGTATATAAAATAATCAGCTATTTAATTGTAACACATAGATTCTAATGAATCAATACGCTGTATTTGATTGAGCTTTATGACGCACGGGTGTCTTGTTAGCAAATTTCGCTGCGATACATCAAACTGGACGTTGATGGTGAGTAATAAAAAATGTTCCATGGTATTAAGCTTCGAAATGGTGCGTGATGTATACTTTTCAGAAAGATCCCACTACAGAGGACGGCAGCTGATTACGTGATTGGCTAAAAATCCGCGAAGTGTACCTGCTCGACCCTTCCTAGAACCTTCCTCCCTTCATTGCTTTATCACTTGTATTAGTCTACTGTTTTAACCCATCCCTCTTCATACTCTTTGCTTTTTGCATAATATTCTTAAAACTTCTCGCATCAACTCCTCTCCACAGACCATAACAAAATACCTGATCCTGCAGCACCATGTGTTTGTGCATTCCTGTAGACAGAAAACATTCACCGTTACCGCAGCCCAACAGTGGAATATCTTACCAGTGTACGTCAGAAGCATGTCCAGCAACTCAGTTTTTAAACATGCCTGTGTCGAAATACTAGGTAAACATGCATAAATCATCTAGTTTTGTCCTGAAAACACCTCTTCCTACTTCCTCTTCATCATTATTTCCCAACATCTTTTCACAGATCATTATTTTATTATTATTATTATTATTATTATTATTATTACCGTGGTTTAGTGGATTAGCACAGGTGGAAGAAGGTGCCGGGATGAATGGGTCTAACTACAGAATCAAAGTTAATTTTAAACTTTCAAATAACGGTTTTATTTTTGAATTTTAACAATCAATTAACGACAAAATCTTAACAACTTTTACTTTGGGAATAACAATTTGTAAACAAGACTAGAAATCCAAGATTCCAGAACTTTAACTCGCACGGGCTACACGCCCCTAGTTTTACAAAAGCACAATTTGTTCAAAGGGGCAGAAAACCCCTACCACATGGAGCACTTGCTCCCAACTTTTAACCTCAAGCCTCTCAGAGGACTTCATACAACACCAGAAAAGAGCAGACGCGCTCTCAGTTTTTCAAGCCTATTTAAGGCAATGTCAGACTTTATGATAAATTGCCATCAAGGCACAACTTACAACAAATGAACCAGGGGTATCTCGTACCAAACTTACTGGGCCATAGCAGAAAATAACAGGTTAAGTAAATGGCCCGCAACACCAAGTTGAATGGAGGAGTGTACTTGCACTCCTACATGAAACTTCTTAAAACCTAAAAGGCACTAGGCCGATGAAACAGGGGCTATTCCCAAACTATGGAGGCGACCCGTAAAAGGAAGAAATTTAAACATTAGGGAAGAGAAGAAAATCAGTTACCATAACGTAGTCACCTCAAATCAAAATGAAGGGGAGCTCGAGAGGGTAAGGCACTCTCTATCCCCGATTTATAGTTAAAGATATTTACATAAGCCGGCAAAAATTACATTACAGAAAAGTAGGTTACATGGTAAAAGTTTCGAATCTTTCCCGCGGGTTAAACTGCTGAGCTAGCAAGAAAATGAAGATGTTAAACGGCCATTACCTTACTAAAGAGCTGCTGCCTGAGGAAAGAGGCGCTTCCCGCCTCCTGCTACACGTCCATACACTAAGTTAGATGTTGATGAAGTGGCCAGGAGACGTGAAAATCAGCAATTTTTACACCCTCGGGGAAAATTCGAGACCTTTCATGAATAAAACAGCCACCCCCACTTAATTTATTGGGTCGCTTAGAGTTACACACCAAAATCGAAGAAGAAACCTGTGATTGGTAGAAAATTAATTGCAGAAATTCTTGATTGGTTAAAATCAAAACAGGCGGAAAGACAGGATAAATATCGCCAACCCAAAAATGAATGCACTAAATTTAGTGAAGAACAAACTTGCGAATACAAAATTTCTTCAAATAAATTTCCTTCACTTCGCACCAGGGTGAATGATCATAGTTTTTTTCAGATGCATCTATGAGAGAATGTCAAAACATCTTGATAAATAGTAAACAAAACACGTCGGAATTCACGGTGACATCTTCAGAGGAAAGGTTTAAGTAGGTCCAGTTTTAAGTTCAGAGTTTCTCCTGTAGAGGAGGATTTATTTGCGCAAGATTTAAAGGTGCGTCGTAGGGGTGTACCGCCCGGTACAATTATTATTATTATTATTATTATTATTATTATTATTATTATTATTATTATTATTATTATTATTATTATTATTATTCCTTCTCATCACCTCACAATTCAAGGCGATATCTCCGTAACTTCTTGAAATGTATACATTTTTGAAACTTTCTTTTAAGTTATAAATCTAGATTTTATGTACTCTACGTACGATGTGTATTATACCGGGTGGTCCACCAGCCCTTAGATCAAGTTTTATGCATCCCTTCACGTTTACTACAATTCTGGACATCGGTCCCTCTCTCTAAACCTGGCTAATATAACGAGATGTGTCTTTACGGGATAGAAGACAGCAGGAATCGTGAGCGCCACTATTAATTCGTTATGGGTACCTCGAATGAACCCGTAAAACGAGTACAGATACGCAGAAGACGTACTTTAAAACAGGAGTTGGACGCACAGACAGGGAGCACGGTACTGTATAGGCTGCAAAGTGTCATAGTAGCTCACATGGCAAGCGGGCGGAGAGAGATGTGATAGTGGACAGTGCTCGAGGTAAGTGGTTCGAATCCCACATAAGAGTTTCCTTTAACAGCCAGTTGCCTGGGATGTGGTAAGGTTGCATACTTGATAGCTTCCAAGGACTGATTTGTTTATTTGACCCTGTAAACGACTGTATGTATCGGTGCATTGGGTATGGTGCTGGGTTGGATGAGGAGATGATGGTCTGTGGCCAGTTAGCTACGTCGTACATTTTCCAAGCTTCGTAGACCACACGTAGGGCAAATTATGCCCTAATGGAACGATAACAACATGCGATGTCAGGTAAGAATGTAGCTGCGCGAATTCCCCTCCTTCGAAGCAATTCACAACACCAAGTTTATTCACTGCCTCGAGATGTATTCCAGCGACGAGTATGTGGATATGTTACTTATCTATGGAGAAACTAGACAGAATGCATACCAGGCAAAACGCCTGTACGATGAACGCTATTCGGACAGACGACAACCGACGGGCATGACATTTCGGAGTGTAGAAAACGCCTGCGGAATACTGCATCCCTGGGAAGGATAGTGCAGTTAGAGAACATCCCGTGATGTCTGCTGACAATGAAGAGGTCTTGCTTGACGCTATCTGGCGTAACCCTCATGCTAGCACACGGACCACTGCACAGGAGACGAACATCACAGCTGAGCGTCTGTTATGCGGATATTGCATCCTCACCAGTTTCACCCGTACCATCCGCACTTACACCAGGAGCTCCATGGTCATGACTTCGATGCCCGGGTGGCATTCTGTCAATGGATCCTATAGCATGTGGACACTGATCTTGCTTTTCTAGAGACTCTCTTTTATACGGACGAAGCACGATTCCACAACAATGGAACCATTAATCGCCACAATATGCATTACTGGAGTGTGGATAATCCCCATTGGGTGCGACAGACAACTTTGCAGGTACAGTGGGGCCTGAATGTACGGTATGGAATGATGGGTGTTCACCTCATCGATCTCCATTTCTTTGAGTGCCATCTACCAGCCAACGCTATCTGCGGTTTCTCCAAGATGAACTACCACCGTTTTAGGAACGTGTGCCACTCCTTGACCGCTGCAGGATGTGGTTTCAACATGACGGAGCTCCACTGCACGCGGCGGTGGTCGTCCGGGAACATCTCCATGCGACGTATCCTGATAAATGGATGGGAAGGGGAGGACCTGTCCCCTGGATCGCCAGATCGCCCGACCTTACGCATCTGGATTTTTCTGTGGGGCCATGTAAAAGAATTGGTGTATGCACAAGAAACGGCAGGCCTTGTCACCTTAGACAGCTCATCACCGAGGCATGCTGATCAATCCGTTTCGCCGGAGATGTTGCAACGGGCTAGACGGTCCTTACAACATCGCGCGCAGCTTTGTATCGATCACAAAGGTCGTCAGTTCGAGCAGGTGCTGCGTTAAACGACGAGGATAACTGAAATCCTGTCACATGTTTCCTAGCCTCTATGAACCCAACTCCTTTTCAGGGCCAAATAAATTTTGCCGTACCCCAGGCAACTGGCTTAAAAAACTTGTATGCGACTTGAACCTTCTAACCCTCGAGCACTACTATCACACATCCTACCGCCATGTGAGCTACTGCGACACTTGACCCACGGCGCCCTCTTTCCAGCCTATACTGGCCACAGACCATCATCTCCTCATCCAACCCAGCACCATATCCAATGCAACGATACATAAGGTCTTTTTCAGAGACAAATAAACAAATCAGTCCTTGGAAGCTATCAAGTATGCAACCTTACCACATCCCAAGCAACTTTCTGTTAAAAAAATATGAAGTGGGATTCGAACCTCCTACCTCGAACACTGTCCACTATCTCATCTCTCCCCGCCCGCTTGCCATGTGAGCTACTATGACACTTCCCAGCCTATACAGTACCGTTCTGTGCGTCCACCTCCTGTTTTAAAGTACGTGTTCTGTGTTTCTGTACTCGTTTTATGGGTTCACTCGAGGTATCCATAATGAATTAATAGTGGCGCTCACGATTCCTGTTGCTTTCTAGCCCATAAACACACATCTCGTTATATTACCCCGGTTTAGGGAGAGGGACCGATGTCTTTAAAAAAAACTGGTTTTTCATTCACTCATAATTCCTTTTTCTCATTACAGATGTTATACACGTTTTAATCCATGGTATTGACGGTCTCACTACACTTCATTTTAACAGTCAGCAAGTTTTATTTGACAATTCAAGAACGACCTATCAGACGAGAGGACTTTGTACATCAATATGTTTTAATTCACTAATTATGATCACTGACATTTCACTTCATCACGATTTTAAATTTGTTTGTGTATTATGTAATTATTGTTCTACTACTGAAGATGGCCTTGAGATTAGGCTGAAACATGTATACTTTGTTTCATCTAACAGATGACTTGATTTGTATTGATAAGGAGGATTTTATAAATATTTTCATTTTAAAGTGACAACCGCCAATACGGAATGATATTTATAACTTGCAATCTATGTTGTCAACATTCCTACGGCTTCGTTCTTCCTTAAGTTTTCAATCAATCAGGAATTTTGTGTATATTTCTCTAGCCAATTAAAATTGGGGGTGTGTACAGGCATTCTGCCTATCTCAAGAGAAGTATGGAGCTTTCCCCTTTGAGATGCTATACGTAAAAGCTGGGCGCTTCGGCTACACCCACCAATACAGACTCCCAGACTCGAACACACACACACACACACACACACACTCTCTCTCTCTCTCTCTCTCTCTCTCTCTCTCTCTCTCTCTCTCTCTCCACCCTTGTCACGCAATGCTTTAATTGCCTAAAGTTAAATCACACCGCTGCAACCTGCATGGAACCCACCCGCTGCAATAGGTGAATCGCCACACAGATTGTAAGGTGCCTCGGGACCAGGCGAAGTGCACCAACTGCCACGGCAGTCACGCTGCTTCGTTTCCTGGATGCCCTTTCATCAAACAGTAAATTAGGGCACACTACAAACATGGACAACATCTAAACACAAACAACCTCCCCCACTCCTAAACCTTAAAATCCCCCCACTCCCCGAACACCCGCCCTTTGACACCCTGGCCCCCACCACCACTTTCCTCCTCACACTGCTAAGCATACTTTCACCCCACCTCTCTCTCCCAACACCCACTACTCCAAGTCGCAGCTCATCATGCACTAACCTGCCCTATCAAGCAACAACCCGCCAAGAAAATCAACTACACCGAGCTCGATAGCTGTAGTCGCTTAAGTGCGGCCAGTATCCAGTATTCGGGAGATAGTTGGTTCGAACCCCACTGTCGGCAGCCCTGAAGATGGTTTTCCGTGGTTTCCCATTTTCACACCAGGCAAATGCTGAGGCTGTACCTTAATTAAGGCCATGGACGCTTCCTTCCCACTCCTAGACCTATCCCAGCGTCGCCATAAGACCTATCTGTGTCGGTGCGACGTTAAGTAGCTAGCAAAAAAAATATCAACTCTTCATCCCTTACCTATACAAGCCCTAATCAGCACGCTCCCATCCCAACAAGTCGCCCTGCCAATTCTAAATCCCTTCATCACACCAACCTTTCTCGTCTAAAGCACTGTTACATCTATATAAGCGTAATGGAAGTTAAGCAACATTGGGTTTGGCCACCTACTGGATGGGTGACCATACGTCTGAGATTGCTTCGCTTACACCGCGTCAAGACATCCTTGGACTCCGTCATAATAGCTCCAAGGTCCGTTTCGATTAGTCGCCCCTTCAAAAGGGCGCAGGTCGTATTCTGACCAGTCAAGTATCAACTACAACAATCGGCCATCAAACAACACACTGCAGCCTAGGAAAGAAGAAATACTGTAGCACTCAAAGCCTCAACAGGCTGACAGGCTAAATTCTCACAGTGCAGGCCCCGTCTGTACAACGAGACGGTCGCTGCTGCTGCTGCTGCTGCTATTGGCTTCTTCACGGATCAAATGAATCGACCAATGGAATTATGTGCAATCCGGTAATAATTTTCAGGTTTTCTTTTCTTTTTTCTTTTCCTTTCTAGCAATGGCAGTTGACGTTAAATTAATAACAAAACCAAGCTTTATCATATGGGAGTCCTGATCTTTACCCACATTCATGTTAATTTTCTGACATCTATGTTGTAATTGTCATTTCTCTTATTTTTGACGCCTCACATTCACTTAACTTCTTTGTTTTCATTTTGGAATAATAAATCCATCTTAGCCAACTTCTTGAGTTTTATTTCAAGTAAAAATTATATTTCCTTGTGTCACCTGTCGATCTATGTCAACAAGCGACAGAAGAACCGTAACCGCTGAGACCAGGAGTCTACGACTGCAAGAGCTGGAGGCATTCGTTGACGATCGGCCTGAAAGGGTGCGATACATACATTATCATTGTAGATTGCAGTCTGAGTGCCTGTATGAATTAACTAAGCGTCTCCAAATCTCTCATAATAGAATCATGATTCTCCAAAGTAACCTGCAACCTCCATTAGCTTCACACTACCTTACCACTGAAACTGTTTTAAGCGTACACATACAGCATCGAGTAATTCACAACTTAGCCTTCATACCCCCATTCCGAATGCAAGCTCACAGCTACGCGACCCTAGCCGCACGGCCAACTCGTTCAGTGAGCGATATACATTAGTACAGGAACCTCAAAAT
This sequence comes from Anabrus simplex, assembly GCF_040414725.1. Classification (NCBI taxonomy): domain Eukaryota; kingdom Metazoa; phylum Arthropoda; class Insecta; order Orthoptera; family Tettigoniidae; genus Anabrus; species Anabrus simplex. The sequence continues at coordinate 235,523,787 of NC_090269.1, read as the reverse complement.
GTGGTGATGGTAATAATGGCAGAGTATTTTGTTAGCATCACTATCAGCCGTTTCGGAAAATATAGCGAATAACAACAACAACAACAACAACAACAATAATAATAATAATAATAATAATAATAATAATAATAATAATAATAATAATAATAATAATAATAATAATAATAATAATAATAATAATAATAATAATAATAATAATATGGTCTCAGCAACTGAGTGCAGGAATTTTGTTATGACTTCATCTAGGGTGACAGTTCGTTAGTTTCTACGTTCGCTTTTCCACTATCAGATGGGGGACCTCTATTTAGGGGACTTATGGATGACTGGTCCCACTAAATTCTACATGCATGCATATAAATGGTGTCCCGATATAAACAAAGCATGGCGTACCTCTCTTACCCCACCCCCACCTCCTCACTTAACGCATTGGTGCAGAAAGACACCCCACTACAAGACTTTCTTGTAATTGAAATGGGCACAGCGGTACATGTATAGCAATATACACACTGTGCCTTCAGCACCCCGTTCACTCCCTTCCCTTCCTTTTCGATACAGGAGTGGCCTTCCCATAAGTTCTATCTGTGTCGGTGCGACATAAAGTCAATTGTAAAAACAGATATATTTAATTGTAATTGTAATTTCAACGCGAGAGAATACCAACTTTACATTCACCGGACTAAATTATTTCGTTTGTATTATGCTTTTTTATAAGTAAATGTAATTAATCAGCCCCGTGGATTAGGCCTATTCGTAATAATAGTTCTTTTTTGAGATTTTGATTCAATACTGTATAATAAAATTTTCACCAGGTCTCACAAACATACTACGGGGTATTTACTTAATAAATAACATAACACAAAGAAATAACTTAGGAACGTTGGTATTAGCTCCTGTTGAAATACGATTACAACTGATTTTTTTTTTTACAATTGGCTTTACGTCGTACCGACATAGATAGGATTTATGGTGACCAGGAGACAGAAAAGGGCTACGCGTGGAAAGGAAGCGACCGTGGCCTTAAATAAGGTACAGCCCCAGCACTTGCCTGGTGTGAAAATGGGAAACCACGGACAACCATCTTCAGGGCTGCTGACAGTGGGATTCGAAACTACTACCTCCCGAGTGCAAACTCAGAGCTGCACGCCCGTAACCCCACTGCCACCTCGCCCGGTATAATTACATAGAAGTACGGCATGATTATGCAATTAAAAATAATTTAGTATTTGAATACTCACTAAGAAACTAACAGACACTAAAGAGAGTGCCAGACTGATGAATGCGCACAAGTGGGTGAATTATAACTCAGTGGCCACGACCTCGGCAAACAATATATACCCCTACTACCCTTCCTCACAGCATAAGCAAAGTCTCCATTACTTGCCGTAGTGCTATACAAATTGGTTAGCGGCGACGAACAGCATTTTGTGCGTATTCCCGTCAATAATTATGTTAATAATTAAAGAAAATAAACGAAGGAATTAGCAGACAAGATAGCAAGGTTTGTACAAACAGCTTTTTAAAATAATTCCTAGTTCCAGCTGGCTAAAGTGAAATGAAAATATAATGTGTACTCCACAAAGTGGAAGGCAGGGGGAGCGACTGTCTCTCCTCGCCGCACCCCCTAATCGCCGCTACTGTTTGTAGACACGCCAAAGGTGTAGAAAAGGAAATCTAATAACTTATTTATACACGTGTAGACATTCCACTCGATGGAAGAGTTGCATGTATGAAACAAAAACTAATACTGTTCGGTGAAGTACGTATGTAGAAGGCATACGCCTGTTTGGAGCTTCTGTTGCATTCCGACCAGATTGTCCAGATTAAAATAATATCTGTGTATTCACCGCTGCTGATCACACTAGCTACTGCCGATATGCAGACAGCAAATATAGTGCGGCTGTACCATACACCAGCCTAGAACTCTGCGGTCGAAAACGGTGTTTACTAATGCAAGGGGTGCATTCGACCGGCAGCGCTGAGTAACATGCTGGGAGTGTGACTGTTTCTTATCTCTTCATATTCTGATGTAACCTGCCCGCTGACAGTAGTTCCCCTGTTAAAATCAGTTGGTAGACACCCCACACATCACTTATGTATGCGGGACATTTATAAGTAGAATGTACGGCGTCCGTGAGCCACCTGGTATATATATTTGCCGAATTAAACTGAGTTAGGAATTTCTAAATATTAGAAGACCTCTCTAACATATCACCAACTTTAGGGAAGTTATTTATTATTTGCTGTAAGTCGTCGCAAGTATTACCATCAAGAGTTTTTGTCAGATGTGGAATTAGACTAGCCTCTCTCTGAGTAAAAAATTGAAAGCTTTACCGGATTATAATTTTATATATTTCCGACATCTTTTTCACATGAACTGTGACGTCACTAAGCAAGCTGTGTGAATCAGCTCCTTTCGGTAGGTTCTTAACTTCACACCGAAAATAGCACGAAATTCCCTTATTTCTGTAGCTTGAAAATTTAGCCAGTTGCAAAACTTCTTTTTTTTGCTATTTTGTTTTACGTCGCACCGACACAGATATGTCTTATGGCGACGATGGGAGAGGAAAGGCCTAGGAAGTGGAAGGAAGCGGCCGTGGCCTTAATTAAGGTACAGCCCCGGCATTTGCCTGGTGTGAAAATGGGAGATCACGGAAAACCATCTTCAGGGCTGCCGACAGTGGGGTTCGAACCCACTATCTCCCGATTATTGGATACTGGCCGCATTTAAGCGACTGCAGCTATCGAGCTCGGTAGTTGCAAAAAAACAAGAAAGTTATAAATTCGTTGTAAATACTTTAGGGTGGGAGAGTACGTCATAGTTAGGTGTGATGTCATTGCCTGGACCAAGAAATATGATAGTTTCATAGAGCGATAATTTGAATAAATCATGTGTTAGGATCATGGTAAGCAAGTAAAATGCTATTAATACTAAAGTCCGCTCAGGTCTCCAAAGACCTACAACTTCGCACTAAGTTTGAGCCATTGTGATTCCTTAACAAGACACTCAGATATTTATTGCATTTATTTATTTATAGACATAACTATTGAAATAATTATGTATTATTGTGTAAATAACATTTATGTTATTTTATATGGTGGTCTCAATATTCTGACCAGTACTGTATCTAATGTAATAAACACGTCCCAATCCTGACCCTAATTCATGACAAATACTGTACACAAACCACTAGAGAGACAAGCTAAATTACAAGGACGTAAAGAAATACTTAACAAACACTTGATATACTCGTCAGTCGACGCTTAGTTTGTCTACTGTGTGCACGCTTTAAAAGATGCTAAGGTATTTTGAATTGCTGTGACACAATGGACGTGCCTGGTACGTACCTTGTTAATGTGATCTCAGAGACAAGACAGCAATTGTCAGACATGAGCTATGCTATTGAAAATACTGCTCATTGCTCTCCTGGTGAATTGGTCCAGTGGAGAAAGCGAAGAAGTTTACAGCCGTAAGTATTCAGTTTTTAGTGAACTTCCTTTTACATTGTCATAATAACAAACAATAGACACAATTCCGTTCACCTCAAAACTATTGCGATATATTAAGTAAATGATCCATGCATACTTTAAACAATAATATTGAAAATAGCCGCCTGGTGTGACTCTAGCCACAACTTTAAAGCAATAATAATAATAATAATAATAATAATAATAATAATAATAATAATAATAATAATAATAATAATGTCCGCCTCTGTGGTGTAGTGGTTAGCATGATTAGCTGCCACCCCCAGAGGTCTGGGTTCGATTCCCGGCTCTGCCACGAAATTTGAAAAGTGGTACGAGGGCTGGAACGGGGTCCACTCAGCCTCGGGAGGTCAACTGAGTAGAGGTGGGTTCGATTCCCATCTCAGCCATCCTCGAAGTGGTTTTCCGTGGTTTCCCACTTCTCCTCCAGGCGAATGCCGGGATGGTACCTAACTTAAAGCCACGGCCGCTTCCTTCCCTCTTCCTTGCCTATCCCATCCGATCTTCCCATCCCTCCACAAGGCCCCTGTTCAGCATAGCAGGTGAGGCCGCCTGGGCGAGGTACTGGTCATTCTCCCCAGTTGTATCCCCCGACCAAGAGTCTGAAGCTCCAGGACACTGCCCTTGAGGCGGTAGAGGTGGGATCCCTCGCTGAGTCTGAGGGAAAAACCGAACCTGGAGGGTAAACAGATGAATAATAATAATAATAATAATAATAATAATAATAATAATAATAATAATAATAATAATAGTCATCGATTCTCCGGCCCGGCGGGTCAGATGTGGGAATGAAAGAGCATCTCCATCATATTCTTTCCTATCACCACCTACACACAGCATCCAGATTTATATTCGGTCTTTCTACTTCGCATACCGAGCTCGATAGCTGCAGTCGCTTCAGTGCGGCTGGTATCCAGTTTTCGGGAGATAGTGGGTTCGAACCCCACTGTCCATAACCCTGAAGATAGTTTTTCGTGGTTTCCCATTTTCACACCAGACAAATGCTGCGTCTATGCCTTAATTGAAAAACTTCAGCCAGTGAGTCCATATGTGTTCGGGGTTTGCCGTCAGAAGTAAAGTACTTTTATTTGTTATAGTGATTACAATGACAATGACTCTGGTAAAATGTACTGTGTTCGTCATTTCTGCAGTAGTATTTAATACTCATTTTCTTTGTGAACAGCCCCAGAAGATTCCGGTGATCCCAATGTGGAACAATTCACAAATGATGTTGAAGAGAAAGTTTACATTTTCTTCAAAATAAAGACCAGCTGGGAGAGAGGCAGGGCGATCTGCAAATCTCAGAATGCTACTTATGCTGCTCTGAAGGATGACTCTGTGGCTGAGTGGGTGGCTGAGGTCTTGACTCGAACAGACATCAGTAAGTACAGATAATGATACCGGGAGAAACTGAGTGTAAACTACTTTTCTTATCTGGAATATTCAACATTATTTTCCCAATGATTTACGTGATTCAGATAGAAATTCTTGTTTTATACAGGCCGTAAGATACGTAAATCTTCATTCTGAATTGCTCTGCCTTTTAGCGTTCAGTCTATTAGTCTCTGTGAATTGACTAAGGGCCTCTAGTATCCTTCATTTGTAACTAGCTCTATGGCCTGGTTTACTTCCACGTCTATAACATTAGAAACGAAGTCTAACCATCATCACCTTGGTCTCCCTCTGCTCTTACTATCCATAGCCGAGCCCATTATTTTCCTAGGTACCTGTTCTCCTCCATTCGACTCACATGACTCAAAGACCCAAACAGTTTTATTCCCCTAGCTTTATCCATTGAGTTTATTCCTGACTTAGCATGTATCTCCACATGCTGAGTACCGTACCCTCCTGCCATTATCCCCCTGCATTTTATCAGCTATCATTCTCACCACATTAATGTCTGTTACTTCTAAGTTATGGATAAAGTATTCTGAGTCATGGGCGCCCATACCCGGGGGCAAGGTGAGGACGCCTCCCCCCTCCCTAGCTCTCAGGAAAAGGAAAAAATCTAATATAGTCAGTTGTTTTTCTTTCAAGAAAATGGTTTTAAAATCGGTATTACTTAGAAGTGGTAGGGGATACCGTGTGTGGTATTCTACTGTGGAATACAAGTCGACATTCATCTTCCAAAACATTAAAAATACTACATACCCCCAGGTCTAGCCCCCCCTCCCCTTACAAACTATCCTATGGGCGCCCACGTCCTGAGTCAACCCAGTTCTCAGTCCAGTACAGCAAATTCTGTCTGAAAACAGACCGGTGTAAAGATAGTCATGAAGCTGACATTTTTCTTACGGAATTCCGTTGATCGTGACGGTTTGCTCACTGTATGCTGAGAATGTTTTACAGCACTTATCGACTTGTTGTTGTTGTTATTGTTCGTCTACCAAAAATGTTTAAACATTTTGTATTCTCATTAGGGAAGGTAAGAATTGATCCAACTTGATTATAAATTTGGCTTTGCACTTTGAAAGTTGGCAAGAAACCATTTTCTTTTGTTATTGCTCTTGTACAGAAAGACGCCATCTGAAAGCGTAAGTTTACGGTACCTTTCTTATGTTTCGCAGGAAGTGTTTAGATTCGGAAGTAGTTCCTGACGTATACAAAAAAAGTTGGTTCTGGAGGCGGATCTGAAGGGAGAAATTTAATTTTCTCGTTTGAGCAACACATTCCAGGCTATTGCGATTTCAGTTTTTTGCTTGACATTGATCGCATACAACATCAATTTTTCCACTTGTAATTTTTGGTATAATCCATAATCTTAAGTTTGATCGCAATGAAATGCCGGTAATTTCATATCAGATCACTTGAATATTTGACTTGATTGAAAATGTCGGATACGATCGATTTCAAGCCTGTCTTGACTCTACTCGGTAGTTTCTGCTGCCCTTGATGCAGCATGACTTATTTGGTCCTGACAAAGTCGAACTTCACGCTGCTCAGTTGTTTCTGCAGCCCTTGATGCAGCATGCCTTATTTGGTCCTGAGAAAGTCGAACTTCACGCTGTTCAGTTGTTTCTGCAGCCCTTGATGCAGCATGCGTTATTTGATCCTGAGAAAGTCGAACTTCACGCTGCTCAGTTGTTTCTGCAGCCCTTGATGCAGCATGCGTTATTTGATCCTGAGAAAGTCGAACTTCACGCTGTTCAGTTGTTTCTACAGCCGTTGAAGCAGCATACCTTAATTGGTCCTGAGAAAGTCGAACTTCACGCTGCTCAGTTGTTTCTACAGCCCTTGATGCATCATGCCTTATTTGGTTCTGAGAAAGTTGGACTTCACGCTGTTCATTTGGTTCCTGCTGTCCTTAATAATCGGAATTTTATCAAGTTTTGGTTGATTTTTCCGAGTTCCGGTTTTTTGAGAGACACTTGGAAACATTCTTCTTAGAAGCTATGCCCAATTTAAATGTAATTAAACAACTGGTTTTGTTATCGTGGAAGCCTGTTGGTGGTGGTGATTTTTGCTTTGGAGGGCTTAAAGGATAATAATGAAAATGAATTACACTACTACTACTACTACTACTACTACTACTACTACATGTAATTACTGACTTACATCTAACTTACAAAATAATAGAAAAAAAAATAAACGATGGATAAGAAAGGCAATAAGGGAAATAAAAGGAAGAGGAAGCCTTTAACTTGGTGTTCCTAGCACTTCAGTGCTAGGCACCGAAAATGAATTAAACTGGGAACATTTGTCCTACCCAATAAAGAAAATATAGACATCTTTACCGCAATGATAAAGTTTAGTTTCTGTAACGAACATCCACTCAGAGTACGATTCAATATAAGTTACTGGTTAAGAAGAAGCGAAGAAAATAAGTTTTAACACCTCGATGGCTGAGAGTATCGTAAGAAAAGGAAGAGAAGAGCTCCGAAAGGTGGAAAATTGGAAACTACATAAGAAAAGAGAAGTCACTTTGCGACGTAACAAAACCAGTTTAGTTTGTTAGTTAGTTAGTTCTTTAGTTAGTTCGTTAGTCCCTCCCACCAAAAGTACGACTTCAAAGGAGGCAACATGACTTTGTTCATTGTTATACAAGCTGATGACGTTAATGACACCACATGCTCCAAGATTACAACTTCATTTCACTGAATGGGAGGCATTGACGATTATCTTCCGTCAGTTATTACTTTCTATAGGCGAATATTCAAAACAGGCAGTACGACGTGGTTCGGTATTATGCCTATAGATGTTAATATTGCTATGTGCAACGAATTGACAGTCTCGCCTTAAATCCACTCGATGATTCATTTACAATCTTGAATAATTCTTCAAATGCATCTATTCTTGAGGACGAAGCAAAATTATAACATTCAATCCAGACCTGTAGGGGTTAAAATCGAAAAACCACTAAACAATGCTATACTTCCAAACATTAACATGTTTATAAAGTCTACCTAAATGAAACTATTAATCTCCTAGTGGTTCCATTAGAAGGAAATCTATATTTTCCCTATTTGCTTTATTCTTTTATTTTGGAACATGTGGAACAAAGCTTTGAATAGCTCTTAAATAACTAATCGTATCACACAGACACACACATGGAATCCATGAAATTCTGTGTACAAATTAGTAGGAGGAAAATTCAGACACACCTACACTCTGTCCACACTTAAGAACACAGGTGGGACCTAAAAATCAGATCTAGCTAACACAATGAATTGTATTATGGATCACTATACACCTGCAGATAATGATAAAACCGCAGAAGCATCAGTATCAACATCAAGTCATTTACTACAGAAGAAATAAGGGCATTAATTGAGATTATGGATTGCAAAAAGGATTCAGGAGAGGATGGGGTGACAGGCGATATATTGCTACATATTTTCATCATAGTACCCTTTTATATAACTTCACTGTACAACAAATGCCTGGAAAAAGGAACATTTTCTAAAAATTGGAAAGAAGCCAAAATCATCCCAATAATTAAAGAAGGTAAAGAAAACTCAGAAGACGTAAGCAAATATCGAATACTCAGCTTATTAAATATAATGTCCAAGGTGTTAGAAAAACTGTTTATAAACAGTAAACTCTAATAATATGCTACACGACAATCAGTTCGGTTTCAGGCTTCAATCCACCACAGTGGACGAAATTATGGCCGTCAAGGAATACATAGAGGAGTCACTGAAAAATAAGAACAGTGTAGCTATGATTAGCTTGGACGTAGAATGCGCCTTTGATAGTGCCTGGTGGCCTGGGATACTTAAGACCTTCAACGAATTTCGTTGGCCTAAGAACCTCTACTGCTTGATTAGAAATTACTTAAGTGAGAGAAGATGTACATTAACTAGAGATAGAAAGGATTATAAGCTGAGGATGCCCGCAAGGATCATGCTGTGGACCTGGTCTGTGGAATATTCAGTAGACTCATTATTAAAACTAAACTATAAGAAGGACAATAAAGTGATTGCTTTTGCAGATGATGTCTTGGTCCTGATTACAGGCGAAAATACACTGAAAAATTGAAAACAAAGCTAATATGAAAATGTTGAAAATTTCCAACTGGGTCAAAGTAAATAAACTATCTTTCAACATAAATACGAGTAAATCTCAAGTAATGCTGGTGTCTACACAAAAGCAAAAAGATCCGCAGATCTTAAGCATATATCTCAACAATGACAAAATAGAACAGACTAATTTAATGAAATATTTGGGGATATTAATCGAAAGCAGGTTCAGATTCAATAGTCATATACAACGTATAGCTGAAAGGTCTACGAAAATTATACACGTCCTGTCAAAGTCAGGTAAAATAAATTGCGTATTACGTTCCGATACAATGAGTATCATTTACAAATGAGCAATACTTCCATTACTCTCGTATGGCGTTCCTGTTTGGGCGGATGCCTTAAATACAAACTAAAAAGAGTACAGAGGTTAGTAAATATAAAAGTTACGAAAGCCTAGATGGAATGACTCCGATTAATATTAATCTTTTGGAAATTGCAAATTAGTACAATATAATTATTAAAGGAAGAATTAAATATATGAGAGATACCACTGAAATCGGCTTCGCCCAGCTGAAAACATAATAATACAAGACAAAAAGGAAGAAGTACTGTATACAGTCCAGATGTACACAGACGGCAGCAAAACCGAGTCGGGTATCGGGATGGAATATATCAACTCTGAACTAACCAACTTACGTTCAAATTATATAATATATGCTCAAACAATGAGGCTGAGCAAGTTGCGGTACTGAAGGCCCTTGAGATGTTATAAGACATAGACAATATACATGAAACATCTGCTGTAATACACACCGACAGTAAAATAACCTTGGATCTTTTACGAAACAACCGCAAGCACAATACATTGATAGAAGAAATACAAAGTATTTTACGATACTATCAGCAAAAAACTGGATCATACAGTTTACATAGATCAAGGCTCATGATGGCATTGAAGGAAACGAACTTGTAGAATTTGGCCAAACAAGCTGCAAACAACCTGGACTTAGAAGTGGCTTACAATCGAACACCTATCTGTGCAATCAAACAAGACCTGATGGAGGAAACCATTCGCTTGTGGGAGAGCGACTGGGACAATTCTACAAACGGAAGCATAACACAATCATACTTTCCTAGCGTATGGTGTAGACTGAAAATTAAACTAAACCTAAGTCATAATATGACAGCTATGAAAACAGGCAAGGGGCAATTTGGTGAATACTGCTTTAGGTTCAAAATAGCAGAAGACCCTGTATGTGTGTGGTGGGTGAAACAAATCATCAGACAGCTGGCCAATTTCTTTGAGAGTGTAAATTACTGAACTCCGAGAGAGGTGAACTTTGTAGAAGTGTCATAAAGTCAGTGGGCCACTGGCCGGTGGAGAAATACCAACTCGTGGACAAACACTTACAGGATTTTTATAAATTTGTAAAGAAAATAAATTTTGGCATCTTACAACGAGATAGCAGTTAAGTGTAATTTTATACAGGGCATTAATTAGTACTGTCATTATGTATATACAAGCATGTAGTATTATTTTCTGTAATGGAGCATGTTGTTAATAAATGATTTAAAAACACACACGCACACCATAAACAATTCTCAGCAATAATGTACAAATGGTCCTAATTTTAAGAACATCCATTGAATAGTTTTAGAGAAGTTGAATACTTTCTGTTCGCTAATGTATGAAAAGGACGTGGATTCGAATCCCCGTCAGGAAGTCGTAAAATTTAAGAAACGAGATTTCCACTTCCGGAGGTGCATATGGCCCTGAGGTTCACTCAGCCTACACAAAAAATGAGTACAGGTTAATTCCTGGGAGCAAAGGCGGCTGGGCGTAGAGCTAACCACTCTACCCCATCACGTGCCGCGGTTAACAATGGTGGAAACCTTTACCTTCCACTCCTCCAAGGGCCTTCATGGCCTGTACGGAGGTGTCTTTGCCTTTGTCTAATGTAAGAAACCTCTAAATTATCACAGCAAGATAGTGTGGGCAAGAGATCTACTTCAAACCAGCCTATGGACTGCTTTCTGGGAAGATCTCAATGATCCTTTACTTATGAAAATCTTGAACATCGTCAGGGGAATAAATCCCTTAATTTCGTTATGTACTGTACGTGGCAGTTTACTATGTAGGACCGTTGAGTGTGATCGTAAATTATTTTTCTTGGAGTAGGTACGTTCTACCGAGCGAGCTGGCTGTAGTGTACCTATTGGTAGCTGTTTGCATACAAGAGATGAAGTTTCCCATCCTTACCATCGGCAGCCTCCAAGTTTGTTTTCCGTTTTTTCTCACTTTTACACAAGCCAAATGCAGCAAATTACAACAGCCACGGCCGCTACATTTCAAATTTTACCCTTTAATATCCCAGTCCTGCTGAAAACTTGTTGGTATTGGTGTCACGTTAAACCTCCTGAAGAAAGGAATATTAATCACTTCTACATATATAGATGCAAATCTTCTGATTATAACGTTCGTGTTTCTTTTCAGTGCAGCAGGATTTATGGATAGGAGGAAGGGAAGAGGCTCCTGGGCAGAAATTGATATGGGTTGATTCCCAAGAACCAGTGGAGACAGACATCACACTTCTAGAATTTTCTCCCCTTCGCAATGTGTCCATCGAAACCAACAGAACACAGTGCCTTGCCTTCGAGAGGAAAAGTCACGATGAGCCTCTGTTTTCAAAACTGGACTGCAGGTTACCCAGGGCATTCATCTGTGAAAAGCGTGAGTATGACCATTTACACATGCCATTCTATTTAGACGAGTGTGCCGTAAGCAGTTGGTAATGCATTGTTACACAGTAGCTTATGTTGGCTTTGTAGGACTTTCGCAAAGGCATTGCCCAAAAACAGTGAGAGGTTGAGTGTGCCATCCGTGTGTGTAGCTGGTTGTTTTGAGAAATATCGTACTAAGGGTGGCAACGGACCGTCCATGATACACCATAACTGAGGTCATTAGCAAAGAATCGTGTTTAAACGCCGCCTAGTAGTTAGCCTACTGCAAACTACGTACCTAATAGAATATACCAATTGATTGATGTCAATGGTCCGCCTCTTTTGTGTAGTGGTTAGTGTGATTAGCTGCCACCACCGGAGGCCCGGGTTCGATTCACGGTTCTGCAACGAAATTTGAAAAGTGGTACGAGGGCTGGAAAGGGGTCCACTCAGCCTCGAGAGGTCAACTGAGTAGAGGTGGTGTTGCGAACGACGAAACAACATATCAGCCGCACATAACAAAGTTCAGTTCCATAGGCGCACAAATACAATTTTCAAACAAGTCAGATGGAGGACCAGACTGCCCCAAACGAGCAGACACAAACACATCACTCAGAAGGTGATTCAAACATTTATTACACATGAATAAACACTGCATATTTACACATTTTGTACACCAAGATTAAGAGGCACACCAAAATCCGTGTACTGCTGCCGGTCGCCATGTTCAGTGTGTGTCTTTATAAAACAAAAACGCAGCAGCACATTGCCAACTGTAACAAAATGAAATGCGGCAGGCGAGTACCAACACAAAAGCCCCAACAGGCGGGTTCGATTCCCACCTCAGCCATCCTGGAAGTGGTTTTCCGTGGTTTCCCACTTCTCCAGGCAAATGCCGGGATGGTACCTAACTTAAGCCCACGGCCTCTTCCTTCCCTCTTCCTTGTTTATCCCTTCCAGTCTTTCCATCCCCTCACAAGGCCCCTGTTCAGCATAGCAGGTAAGGCCGCCTGGGCGAGGCACTGGTCCTCCTCCTCAGTTGTATCCCTCCACCCAAAGTCTCAAGCTTCAGGACACTGCCCTTGGAGCGGTAGAGGTGGGGTCCCTCGCCGAGTACGAGAGAGAAACCAACCCTGGAGGGTAAGCAGATTAAGAAGAAGAAGAAGAAAAATCCATAGCCTGTTTCCAGTTATTCGACCGGGTCAGGAATGGAATGAATGAATCCCCCATCTAGCGGCGAGTATAGGAATTGTGCCGGCTGCCGAAGTCTGTCGCACTCATCTGGGTACGCATCAATTTCGATATTCCAATTTATACTACCGGTCGACAGAGGAAACCAGAGCTGTTTTGCTCACTCAATAGCTGAGTTTTCATTAATGTTGTCGGGTAGTCATTAAATGTGTATTCAGTGATCTTTTACATTCTATAGGGGCTGCCTGGCCGAAGCGGTAAAGGCGTGCTCGGTAAACACCCGGAAGCACGTGGGTTCAATTCCCATCAGGAAGTCGAAAAATTTAAGAAACGAGATTTTCACTTCTGGAGGTGCACATGGCCCTGAGGTTCCATCAGCCTACACCAAAAATGAGTTCCAGATTAATTTCTGGGAGCAAAGGCGGCCGGGTGTTGAACTAATAACTCTGGGCAAATATTCGTTTATAGGAAGGGGCGTTATGGACTGGAATAATTTACCAAGGGAGATGTTCTATAAATTTCCAATTTCTTTGCAATCGTTTAAGAAAAGGCTAGGAAAACAACATATAGGGAATCTGCCACCTGGGCGACTGCCTTAAATTCAGATCAGTATTGATTGATTGATTGATTGATTGATTATCCCACCAAGTGCAGAGGTTAAGGATAGTGGAAGCCTTTACATTCCACCCCTCCCAGGACCTTCATGGCCTGTACGGAGATTGCTTTGCTGGTTTTCTTGTTTTTCGTTTTGTTATGTTATTATTCCTTGGCGGGGTTTTCAGACATTCCGCTTTCCCGTACAGTAAGTGGAGGAATAGATAATGTTCCAACCCCTGACTCTACAGTGAAACAAACCAAACCAAACCCCATGGCACTACAGCCCTTGAAGGGCCTTGGCCTACCAAGCTACCGCTGCTCAGCCCGAAGGCCTCCAGATTACGAGGTGTCGTGTGGTCAGCACGACGAATCCTCTCGGCTGTTATTCTTGGCTTTCTAGACCGGGGCTGCTATCTCACCGTCAATAGCTCCTCAATTCTAATCACGTAGGCTGAGTAGACCTCAAACCAGCCCTCAGGTCCAGGTAAAATTCCCTGACCTGACCAGGAATCGAACCCGGGGCCTCCGGGCAAGAAGCAGGCACGCTACCCCTTCACCACGGGGCCACCCCTACAGTGAAACACATGACTTATTAATAGTATAGAGAGAGCTTTAATTTCTACGCATCATATGACGTAATCTGCACTGATGAAAGGAGAGTTGTGTGGTACCGTGAGCGCGTGCGTGATAGTTTCGAGCCGCGTGATCAGTAAACATATTATTATCAATCCACCGACCTTCCTACCAGCGTGGTGAGTACTTCTTATATATAAATCATGGTTGTGTACTGTAATTATTTATCCATTGTCGTATTTATTGAATACAGTTACAATATAGAATATAGATTGAAAGTAATGACTTAAATCAGCTGACCGATTTAAAGGTGGAGCTCAGCTGTTTTACTCCACACCGTGTCTGTTCTGTTCTTATGATTATCACACTACATAACCACGCCTTTCACAGGCTTGCCTCTCCATCCATGCCATTTTATGGTTCTGGTATAAATGGTGATTGTTATCTGATAATTAACTGAAATGTAGTTTCTGTTTCCAGCTTTAAGAGGTCTAGACAAAGCTCAAATGGAAGGGAAGATAGAGTTTTCTTCCGAAGGTTTTGTTTACACGATATTTCACATGCGTAAGACTTGGGAAGACGCTCAGGCGTACTGTCTAGTGCGTAACATGAGTCTGGCTGTCACGGATAATATGCAAGTGATCAACGCCATAGCGAGAAGAATGCAGCGGACACGACCAGGTAAATTGCAATTCTATTACTGCCCCTTGTTCACATTAACATTCACCAGACAGCACGTTAACACTTTCATCATTTATTTTGTAACTAGCTATAGTACCTGGCGTTGCCCGGATATTTTTTTAATGTTTACCTTTAAGATTTGTATTATCAGTTATGTGTGAAGTGAATTTTTGTAGAGTTCTTTTTGGAGATGTTGGTTAGTTTTAGAGTTATTTAGTAGTGTTTGATTTCAAGTTTTAGATTAGGGCCCATTTATTTTTCGAGTAGAACTTTCTTCTTGTGGAAGCTCGAATTTACTGGGAAGTATTGATCCTTTCAAAAAAATAATAAGTGATAACTATATTTACCCATCGTGCTATAGATATGATCTACACGATTTCAACTGTCATTGAGATTGTCACCAATCAGCCTTGCGACCCCAAAAGTAGTGGATTCAACACTAATGCCGGTCGTCTTAGACTATTTACTTCAAAGCCCATTTCAGCCCCCCGTCTCAATGGAGGCTGGGCGTGGACTTAAACGGTATCCAGAGCGTTACAATTCGTCTCGGCGAAGCATAAACAATGGATTCGACATGCATATCGGTTGTTTTCCATTATTTCTACATGTCATCCCCTCCCATTCCCCATTCTCAGCGGTATTTGGGATGTTTTATATTCATAGTATTTTTTTCTTTCCTGATGGTAAGTCATAAATGTACCACGTTTCGTTGAGAGCTATCCTAGAACATACCCACATACATCCATAATCTCTGTTATATTCATTTTCACCCCTTCTAAACGTCCATACTAATTGCGGTTGAAGTATGACTTAACCATCTAGAGTGTCACAGTTTAACTCAGCGACCTCGTAACCAATGTGTTCGACATTAATATCAGTAATTTTCGTTTACTTTCTATTTCACCTCCTCTCCTAGGTGTGATTTACCCCAACAGTATTTTTTCAGATAATAAGTCATATGTGTACCAATTTTGCATGAGGGCTATGCTGGAAGAAACACACATACATCCGTAATGTCGGTCATTTTCGGCATTTTCTTTTCCATCCCTTTTCACTTCCATGCCGACGGAGGCTGAACATTGACTTCAACGACACCCGGAGTGTTATTATTCACCTCTGCGATTCCGAAAACTATGGCCTATGTCGTTATATATTATTATTATTATTATTATTATTATTATTATTATTATTATATTTCACCCATCTTCCCGTGTTTTTTATAATTCACCCCCGCACCTACGGATGCTAGGGGTATCTTATGGCCATGGTAATTTCTTCCAGATAGTAAGTCAATTGTGTACAAGTTTGGTTTAGAGGTATGCTAGAACATATACACATACGTCCTTTAACTCGGTCACTTTCGACATTTTATTTTCTTCACCCGTTCTCCCCCCCCCCCCCTGACGATTGGGAGTGAACTTTGTTTTTAATGGCATCTACAGTGTCACAGTTCATCTGAGCGACCCCTACACAAATATCGGTGTTTCACCCCTACTCTAGGTGTTTCTTACTGTCAAGGTACTTTTTCCAGGTTGAGAGCTATGCAGGAACATACACACATACGTCCATTGTCTCGGTCATTCTGAAAATTTTGTTTTCCACCTTTCCTTACCCCCTGTGTGAAAGGAGGCTGAAATTGGACTTCTAAAATTTCCAGGATGGCATTATTCCTCTCAGTGACCCCGAAAAGAAAGGATTCAACACTATTTTCGATTATTTTTACATCTCACCCCTCCTACCCCCACCCCTAGGGGTGCTAGAGTTATCATACCTCCACGTAGTTTGTCTCCTGATAGTAAGTTATAAGTGTACCAAGTTTGGTTGAAATCGCTCCCGTAGTATCGAAAAGTATGGTTATAATTGTATTTCGTATTTTTTTCAGATAGTAGGTAATATATGTACCAAGTTCAGGCTCTGAGGTTTCTAGGGGTGTCTTATTCCTACGCGGTTCGTCTCCTAATAGTAAGTCATAAGTGTATCAAGTTTGGTTGAAATCGCTCTATTAGTCCTGAAAAATATGTTCATGAACACCACCTTATTTCACAGACTGGATTTTCAAAGAAGATTTAACTAATTTCATAGTTCGAGCCCTCAAAGTCCGTGTTCAGTGACTTTTTCAGACATTCTCGACATTTAGTACATTTATTTCACCCACTATGTGACCACTGATTGACTGTCTGAGACTGAACCTCCATATTACAAGTGCAAAGAATAGAGAAGGAGCTGACCCAAAAACATTCAGAAATTCGTCTTATCGTGTTTTTGCCTAGTGCTGGTATCAGTTAGCAATCCTGTGCACAACTTGTGGTTGTGGGACAGTTCCTTGCCTATCCAAATACACATAGGAATCTGAGGACCTTGGTTAATAAAAGAAGGGCCTAACCCACATGCCTCAATCGGAGGAATGGGCGAGGAGTGACATGTAGTAAACGAAACGAAGACAACTGGAATAGGTCCGTAGCTAAGAGATTGAGAAATAGTGTTGAAGCTTAAGTAAGTGATCAAGAAACTTGTGCCACCAAAGAGAATAGGGTGAAGGATGCAGGTGAAGAAATATAATAATAATAATAATAATAATAATAATAATAATAATAATAATAATAATAATAATAATAATAATAATAATAATTGTTAAGGAAATATCGTGGATCACATAGGTGTAAGAAGCAGTTGGGCTGAATGGGCGGACAAGGAATTAACTAGAGCATAATTAAACACAACAAACTTTGACATGTTATTTCTTTCCCTTTTTGTATTTAAAATTTGATAAATCTGAAAGGACAATAACAATCTTATAACGAGCTAGTCAGCTCCAACAACAATGACTTAAAGTCCATAAATCAGGTACAAAACTTGAGAATTACAAATGCTAATTTATACAGAAAAGAGCTAGATCGCTCTTGGCAGTTACAAGATTTGCAAGAGCACAATTTGCTCTTATCCGTCACACTACAAGGGAGTCTGCGCTCTAACTATATCATAGCCCAGCTTCACAGAGGCATCAGTTTCTAATAGCGTACTTACAACACATCGGTTGTCCTTAATTAAAGTATTTACATAAGGTCGCCCCGAGCTGGGCTTCTCTATTGCTCAACAGTTTATAACTTTCTGCTCGTCAAGGGAACTTCACACCAGAAACAGCTGCCAAATAAACAGGGGCATCAGAGCCCATACTAAATGGCCTTATTGTAAAAAGAAAAGGTTGGTTTAAATCGGCCATAAACAAAATGCAAGGAGGCGAAACACCTGCACTCCTTCTAGAAATACTTATGGACCAATGAAACACAGGCTAAGCCGGCGTGACTACTTGAGAAAATTAAATACCAAAAGAGTGTTAATAATTCTAGAGGTTTTAGAAGCTTTGGTTACATCATACTAAGTTGGAATCAACAGAGGGTAATCATTCTTTGTTCCTTTGCATTATATTTTTCACGGTATGGATTAGAACAGAATCCTCAGACTTGTCGAAAATTTACATTCAAACCAATAAATTTAGAAATGTACATGAAATAAAAGAGATTGAAACCTTCCCCTCAAGTTATCTGCAGGAGCTATCACATGCTTATAAAAACTCTGCCACGTGCCATTACCTTGCTTTCTGAGCCTTCCGAACGCCGCTCGCGGCCTCCATCACCGTTAGAACACGCCGCCGGCCAGTATCCAGTATTCGGGAGATAGTAGGTTCGAATCCCACTGTCGGCAGCCCTGAAAATGGTTTTCCGTGGTTTCCCATTTTCACACCAGGCAAATGCTGGGGCTGTACCTTAATTAAGGCCACGGCCGCTTCCTTCCCACTCCTAGCCCTTCCCTGTCCCATCGTCGCCATAAGACCTATCTGTGTCGGTGCGACGTAAAGCAACTAGCAAAAAAAAAAAAAAAAAAAAAAAAACACGCCGCACTCAATAAACTTGAGCAAAAAGAACACAATACGGCCCTAAAGCGCCCAGCTTTTATAGTATTTTTGAAGGGAAGATTCCATAACTCTTTACTGATAGGTTGGATTCCCCCGATTATAATTGACTAGAGAAAATATTTACGAAATTATGATATGTTGATTGATATTGGAGAAGGTACCAGTAGAAATGTTGACAACTTTGATACATGAACAAAACAATCTTCAAAAACTAAGGTTAGCCAACTGTGAAAATACACATTTCTTAATGAATTAGAGTTTGACCCGCTAGGGGGAGCAATTAAACCGGTGATAGAGACATCTAACGGTTGAAAACCCAAGTATCTTGTATACAATCAGTTCAAGTTAGATTACGTAGATGGCCTTATAGTAGGCACGCAGTTTAACTGGCCGGAGAAGGGTACCCCCGGTACAATAATAACGTTATTTGCTTTACGTCACACTAACTACTTTTACGGTTTTCGGAGACGCTGAGGTGCTGGAATTTGGTCCCGCAGGAGTTCTTTTATGTGACAATGAATCTACCGACACGAGGCTGACGCATTTGAGCACCTTCAAATACCACCGGACTGAGCCAGGATCGAACCTGCCAAGTTGGGGTCAGAAGCCCAGCGCCTCAACCGTCTGAGCCACTCAGCCCGGCCAGTAAAGAATGAAAAGGTTAATGTTAAGTGGTGCGAGTATTACAAACTATTTAATATTGAAAAGGAAAACCGTTCTGTAGGGTTTTACAAACTTGCAAATTACAACTTACAAAATGGTTTTTTTGTTCGGTCAGATTAAACAGAACAGAGACTATGCAAAAAAAGGAAAGTGAGCCTGAGTGAATGGTGACATACTACTATTACCTAAACAATGAAAGAGGTGCAGATGTTAGAGTGTGTTTAAAAGCTTTTTGCGACACTTTTTCTGTATCTAGAAAGCGTGTTTCAGTTGCTAGACATGGAATGAAGAACAATCACGTGGACTAGTTGACGATGATTTTAGTAATAGTGATGAAAGTCTAAATGGAAGTACTTTATTTTCTGGGTCACCGAGCTCCATAGCTGCAGTCGCTTAAGTGCGGCCAATATCTAGTAGGAATTCGGGAGACAGTGGGTTCGAACCCCACTGTCGGCAGCCCTGAAGATGGTTTCCGTGGTTTCCCATTTTCACACCAAGAAAATGCTGAGGCTGTACCTTAATTAAGGCCACGGTCGCTTCCTTCCCATTCCTAGCCCTTTCCTGTCCCAACGTCGCTATACGACCTATCTGTGTCGGTGCGACGTAAAGCAACTTGCAAGAAAAAAAAAAAAGAAAAAAAAAGAATTCTGGGTCACCTTCCATCCCATCAGTACTATGTGAGGACAAGAGAGGAAGAGGAGGAGGAGGAGGAGGAGGAGGAGGAGGAGGAGGAGGAGGAGGAGTTGAATAACAATAACTGACTGTCAATTTAATTTTGCGTGTAAACATGTTAACATGTTTCCTAGGTACTTTAGCAACTATAGTAGAAAGAAAATCCACACAAGACCTACATAAGGTCGGTGGTATCAGTTTCTGAAATGCACAGAATCTATTTCAAAGAACACGAGGAACAGAGTGACGTAGGCCCACCCTTTCATATGGGAAATACGTACATGTTTTTAATGAAAACTTTAATATCGGATTTAAGGCACCTTTAAGTGACACCCGCACAGTATGCGATGAGTGGAGGGCTACAGATGGGGATGATGTCTCTTATGCAGCTAGACTTCATCAGATAAAAGCAGAACAAGGATACAAAACTCTAACTGATGCCAGAAAAGACACTAAAGATCCTACTTGTGAATACTTTGTTAGCACATACGCCTTATAGCACGCTTTACCTTTACCTAAAATACCTACGGATAAAGTGTTCTAGCGCGTCTCAGGCAGCCGTGGATGTATAACATAGGTGTTTATGTCCGGCTCCGTGGCTAAATGGTTAGCGTGCTGGCCTTTGGTCACAGGGGTCCCGGGTTCGATTCCCGACAGGGTCGGGAATTTTAACCATCATTGGTTAATTTCTCTGGCACCGGGGCTGGGTGTATGTGTCGTCTTCATCATCATTTCATCCTCATCATGAAGCGCAGGTTGCCTACGGGAGTCAAATCGAAAGACCTGCTCATGGCGAGCCGAACTTGTCCTCGGACACTCCCGGCTCTAAAACTCATACGCCATTATATTATTTAGGTGTTCATGTCTGCAATGACGAATCTGGTATCATGTGTACGTGGACAGAAAACATTACTTCTCGGGGATCCTGTCAAGTAGGTTCATGACTACTAAAAAAATTGGCTGACAACCAGTTAATACAAAACAAAACAAAACTTTGTTTCTTCTCGTATGCTTGTAGCGGCTAGAATAAGAATATGGTCATCTTTATTCTGTATTACACTTTGGTGCATACTGGAAAGTTTGATTAAATAAAACATTCGTTTTTGGTGCTTGGCCATACATTTTTGCAAAGTGATAGTGATTTCGGAATGATAAAGAAAAAGTCTCGACAAGTTGATTATGTTTACACTCCGGACCAATTGTTGAAAGGGCCCGGGTCAGAAAGCAAGGTACAGCAGTGGAAATGGATGTGCAGAATTCAAGGATGTAAAAACACTCTTAAGCATTGTAGTGAAGGACAAACTAAGTGTTGAGGGTAGGAAAGTACTGAGTAGAAAAATAACAATAAAAGTAACAAAAGACAATCAAGGTTTCCTGTTCCTTAAGTTCTCATACTCACATTCAGAGTCGTGGACCAAAGTTCATTATATTATCCGAAAACAACCCGGGAGGCCAAAAAAAGTACAAAATGATGAAAGTGTTGCTTACAAACGAAGTGTTAAAATAAGCACTGGAAAATCTGACTAGCCTGTACTCATAGGGAATTGACATTAATCACTTAAAACAGAGATTTGCTCCGTCTACTGAAATATATTTCAGCAGTGCATCACGAACTATATTTAAGCCTCAAACCAACTACTAAGAAAGTGAATGAAGATCTTGACACTGAAAACCAAGAAGGGTGAAAAGGTCCTAATTTACAGTATTATTTGCATACAGTATTATTTAAAACTAATATCGTTTTATTAACGATTAAACTTAAAATGTTATTCTACTCTTAATTTTCTGAGTTACACTGATTTGTAATTAATTTGAAGACCATAAATTGATATTTAAATTTTCAGTTTTGTTGTGTGTTTTGTATAATCTAATAAAAGCTTATTTATCTCAGGCTTATTTATCTCTTACTCAGGCACTCAAGTATAGGATTCATCTTGGTTCTCGAGCTACTAAGACATGCATAAATAATAGATCTTGGATTTCTTAGACCTTTAAAAATCAACTTTAGGCACCTAAAGTAGGTACCTAAGAATCACCATATAACCACTAAAAACAGCTTTAGGCACCTAAAGTAGGTACTTAAGAATTACCATATAACCACTAAAAACAACTTTAGACACCTAAAATATAATTTCAGGCAGGTAGAAAAGCAGTATTTCATGCACCTAAAATGTATTTCTAATTACTCAGATTTAAATAATTATATTTTTAAATTTGACTGCTCTTCCTCAAATTCCGCAGGCTGGTTAAAATGACAATGAAAACTAACCACATTATTTATGACAGTTATGTGAAATCGGTTACAATGAAATACATAACTGATATTCAGTACAGGAATATACAGCTGATACGTACACGTAGGATGAACGCTGTTGACAGGTCTCTAATTTGGTGGAATATAGTATACCCGCTCAAAGCCTGAGTCCCAACCAGCATTTATCCCAGGGGGTGTTACGGTCCGAATCTATCGCAACTAATAAACAATAAAATAATTTATGAAGATATAAGATCTCCAATTAAATATATGGGCGCCATCTAATCAGTACTACAGGGTTGAACGGGACACTTTAATCATTAACATTAAGGCTCATAAAAAAAGCACAATTTCTGAGAAAACTAATTCTGCTGGCCATTGTATTTCCTAATCTCTAGTGGAGACATCAGTCTGTGGTATGTTTCAGAATACCATTCGAGCTGGCCAGTACTTACAATATATTGTAAGATATCCTTTCTTATGAATATGAAATATATATTCCTTAATTAATAATTACAATTGAATGACGCAGCTGACACCCCCACCAGGGTGCAATAGGTGATTTCGAAAAATGTATATTTAAGCATTCAGTGTGCGGATGTTGCACTTATTTATTATCTCATTTTTCCGACCGGAAGTTTGGGGATAGTTCCCCTAACTCCCAAACAAACAATTATTCAGTATAAAGCCAAATAGTGACAAGAGTGAAAAATGATTGTGGTGATAAACTGTTCTTTTAAGTTTTTAATTAAGAAAAGTCACTTAACCCATCGTTGATGGATTAACTTTGTGCAATTGCATCAGTGCAGTGATCTAGAGGAGAGGACAGGTGGCACTGCTTACATTTTTTATCACTTCAAAACGCATAAGGAATTTGAAATTCCAACCATAGTACATTAAATTTGGATAAATTTGGAAATAATGGTACCAAGTACATACATGTTGGATTTAATATACCGCGATCAGCAAAGGATAGATACTAGATACCGGTAGTAAAGGAAAATGTAAGTAAGTAAATGTCTTCTTTTTTTCTACTCTTACAAGATAATTAACGCAAGAAACCATCGCTAAATCAATTCGGCAGCGTAAATAAATGTTAGCTGTTGGATTTCGGCTGTTGGATCTGTTCAACAAATGGCGAACATCTTTTAAGAACCCCAAATTCTGGTGAAAGTCACCATTGGTCGCCGTTCTAAAATTTGATAAGGCAGGTTCCGTACAAACTATATAATTTAAATAAAAACTCTAATCTAACAAACCTGATAGCCATTCTTCTGAAGATCACCGCTTATTCATCCACTTTCATGGTTACTACAGCTACTGGCGGACTCAGTAGAATGACCTACCCAAGGAAGTGTACTGGCACCCATTCTATTTAATATGTATATACGAACTAGCATGTACCCGTGGCTTCACCCGCGTTTATTAATTAAACAGCTAGATTTTTAAAACCTTTTATTTAAAAGCAAATTAAAATATTTATTAACACATATCGTTTTACGCAAATTGTATTAATTGCATTTTTTTATTTTTAAAATTATTGTTCCTTCCAATGTTTAAAATGTACCGAGTTGGTGGACAGTACAAATAATATTAAAACAAAATAACAGAGGCTCCGGACAAACTATACTAATTGTCCTTCCATTTGGAGCTAAGACAGAGGTGTGTTTGCCTTTCCAACTCTTGAACAACCCATCTACAGTTGACCATAGGAGAAGCACTGTTTCCGATGATCTAGTCCTACAATTTTAAGCTATTACCCTTGTGCTTTGTTGATGCACATATTGAAACTCAAACAAATGGGGGAATGCACATGTCTAAATTGAAACGGTATATCCGAAGAGATCGTTTGAATCCGAGGAATCTACACCCGCGACATAACCAGTAATGGTGATGGCTTCAGCATGTTCGGCATCAGTTTCTTGACCGAGATTCCGTTGCAGAGGGAAGGAGGACTCATATTCCTGAGAAGGATAATCGGTGCCACAATCGCCCATTCCAAGATGTTCGTGGGTACTCCAGGTGACTCCAAGTTGTTCAGAAGCTTTATCGTGCAGTTGACAGCCTCATCTGTATTGCATCTTGTCTTTATAGACTTGGAAGTTTTTAGAACATTGGGTAATTATTGTAAAAGTCGCTTGTTCATGTTATTGACAACTTCGTTTCTTGGAGCAAGAAATGTTCTTTGACACAGCCATGCGTAATCGGTGAAATGCTCTACCAACCTATGACAAAACTTTCAGATCTTTGCGTGCCGTAAATTGAGCTGGGCATCGCACACATACACACAAACACTTCCGGATATGATGGACTGAATTTGGCTCCTCGTGTCGGGGGAACAAAAATGGCTTCCTACGCCATGGACTTCAAATAGTTCCTAGACTTTTATTTACCATCTTACGTACGTTGCCTCGCGATGGTGAATCTATGCTGGTGGCAGCACGTTGGATTGCCATAATCCAACACACGTTTTTCGTATTTAAACAAACACACACACAGGGGGCTGTATATCTGACGCCAGCAAGTTCATAAGGGACAGCCATGTTTCGAGTTGTCAAATGAAAGCGAGCTGGCGCAAGAACATATGATCAGGTGACAGATGAACGTCATAAATTTGTAAGAAGTGAAAAGTTAGATTCGCGCCTTCAAGAATGCCAGGCGTATGATCAGCATATGACTGCACAAATCGCAGTGCCTTGTGGTGTAGGGGTAGCGTGCCTGCCTCTTACCCTGAGGCCCCGAGTTCGATTCCCGGCCAGGTCAGGGATTCTCACCTGACCTGAGGGCTGGTTCGAGGTCCACTCAGCCTACGTGATTAGAATTGAGGTATCTGACGGTGAGATAGCGGCCCCGGTCTCGAAAGCCAAGAATAACGGCCGAGAGGATTCGTCGTGCTGACCAAACGACACCTCGCAATCTGCAGGCCTTCGGGCTGAGCAACGGTCGCTTGGTAGGCCAAGGCCCTTCAAGGGCTGAAATGCAATGGGGTTCGGGTTTGTGCTTGTTGATTGGTTTGATGTAGGCCTACTTCAGTCAAACGTCCACCAAGTATGCTAAATACAGTATTTTACTGCTGTTTGTGAAATTTATGAAGTGCTTCTTCTTCTTCTTCTCATTCTTCTTGTCGTTTGGGCCTACTGAGGATCACGGGGCTCGTTTCGACTCCTTGTATGGAGATTCTGTTTTTTTCTTCGCCCAGAAAGCTTTCATCTTCTGGCTGTGTGCTTGTTTCCTTTCCTCGGTCCACTTCGGTCGGGTGGTGCCTGTTCTCTGTCTGCTGGTGAGAGACTCTGGAAAGACACCTTGAAAGGTCAACTGCCGGAATAAGACATGATCCTGTATGGTTTGTTCTGAAATCCCCAGCTGTTCTAAGTCGAACTTCACTGTGGTGATCCATTTATTTTTGGACGCTTTCCCTCTGCCTTTAGTGGTTAAGATCTTGCTGGTAAGTCTGTAAGTACTCATACGAGTCAAATGCCCATAGAAAGTCAATCGCCTCTTCCTCATAGATGTAACTATGTCTTCTTTATGATCATAGATCTCATTGTTGTGCCTTATCCTGTAGGTACCATCCCCTTCTCTTATTGGTCCTAAAATCCTCCTTAGTATTTTTGTTTCGTTCCTTGAGCTCTAGCTTCCTCAGTGGACCTTTTCTGTTCATCAGAAGACACTCAGAGGCGTGCAGTACGGGCGGTCTTACTACTGAATTGTAATGTTGGAGTTTAAGTTTCTTAGAGAGGCACTTGGATGTATAGATGCTCTTTTTTTTGCTAGGGGCTTTTACGTCGCACCAACACAGATAGGTCTTATGGCGACGATGGGATAGGAAAGGCCTAGGAGTTGGAAGGAAGCGGCCGTGGCCTTAATTAAAGTACAGCCCCGGCATTTGCCTGGTATGAAAATGGGAAACCACGGAAAACCATCTTCAGGGCTGCCGATAGTGGGATTCGAACCTACTATAGATGCTCTTACAGGTACGGTAGATCCTTTCCAACTTGGTACATCTGGTGTCTATTGCTAATGTCTCATTCTCGGTTGCTGAAATCCACTCCCCTAGGTACTTAATTGCAGGAATCTTACGAATGGTGATATTTTCCAATGGCATAGTATGCTATTTTTTTGCTATTTTGCTTTACGTCGCACCGACACAGATATGTCTTATGGCGACGATAGGGTAGGGAAGGCCTAGGAATTGGAAGGAAGCGGTCGTGGCCTTAATTAAGGTACAGCCCCGGCATTTGCCTGCTGTGAAAATGGGAAACCACGGAAAACCATCTTCAGGGCTGCCGACAGTGGGGCTCGAACCCACTATCTCCCGATTACTGGATATTGGCCGCACTTAAGCGACTGCAGCTATCGAACTCGGTGGCATAGTATGTGGGACTCCCTTTATGTTAGTCATGAACTCAGTTTTTTTTATATTGAGCCTCACGCCGGTTTTAGCTGCTATGGTTTATTGTTTTTATTGTAAATTTCCGTCACATCAATATTTAAAATTAAGTTGCACTACATAATGGACAACTTTGAAGGTTATATTTCAGCTAACAGTCCCAGTATGTTAATGTAATTGGACAAAATGATATGTCCGCTAGGTTATAATAAATAATACGTTAAGCAATTATTGTGGTACTCAACGGGATGCAATACGTTTAAAAAGTATGATCAGAATGAGGTGGGTTTTTATTTTATGTTTCTAATGTCGCACTAACACTTCGAAATATTCGGTGACGGAGGGATGGGAAAGGGCTAGGATTGGGAAGGTAGCGGTCCCAATCTTAACTAAGTTACAGCCCTAGCATTTGCCTGGTACGAACATGTAAAACCACGGGAAACCATCTTCAGAGCTGCCGTCGGTGGGATTCGAATCCACTATCTCCCAAATGCAAGCTCACAGCTAGCGCGACCCTAACCGAACGGTCAACTCGCTCGGTGGAGGAATGAGGTTGTAACCTGTCGTAGGTTCCTGTCGGTTTAAGGATTTCCGTCATAAATACTCATTTATGTCGACGTCTTTTTAAATGATAATTTACACTTAACCATAACAGCCAAGCAGGCTAACGCTCTTGATCCGATTTCGTAGCCAATTCGTGAGTCACTGTACGACGATTCTCCTTATATACCTTTCGAATTACCCTACAATCGACTGATCGTGATGTTGGCTTCGCGCCGCAATATGGATGAAGTGGCGGTGTTCGTAGTATATTATTATTAATGCTCTAAGCTTTCGACTAACGGTCTTCAATTTTGCACCTGTGATTTTATAATGCGTATTTTCAACATTTTTCGTCATTCGGGAGCCACGTCCCCTTGTTTATTTGACCACTGGAAACATGGCGGATGTTCGTACAGTTAGGTTCAGCTAGGCAGCGCTTCCACCTCTCTCTGTTATTCTAGCTCGTTGCAATCACTACAGGAAGATATGCTTCATTTCATTCCCACTTCTAGTTTCTGAGAGAGGGATTACCCGCCATTTTGCCTTCTCTAAGAGGTTCATTTTTGTAGTTTGGTAATAATACGTAGAACAGTTCAATGAGAAATTCACACAGCTGTAGAGGAATATATCACAGCTGTTTTAAATTGTGCTATAATTTGTGAATTTTATTCTTGCTGTAGTTTCTTAGATGTTACGCTCTTCGTTACTTAAGGCTGTAATTTTTGTTACCTTCTGAGAGTACCTGTGCAACAACCTGTGCCCGATGGTTGCGGCATAGGATATGTCTGACATTGCTTCCATGGACTTATACCAGATTCACCACATTCATCTTTCTATCGGACCTCACTTAGTCAAACCTTGCAGTCTTCCGATCCAGACAGTATTTAGCTTACGAGACCTAGCCAAACTTTTAATTTTCATAGCTCCCTAAACACAAGATATATGCCCATTTCTTACTCTGATCCGACCGCAACGTTGTTAGTTAGTGGCCCGGTTTTACAACCGAATGCCCTTCATGACACCAAACCTGTGTAGAAGGATGTATTGAATAATTACCTTTCTCCGGAGGTTAGCAGTGTGTTGTGCTGTGTGTATAATTTGAAGATCTGAAACAGAACCCCATAAAACAAATAATACTATTATTGATTTTATGTCACAATTTTGTCCCAAAGCAGTTGTGTTACGTGCCTTGGGGATTCGTACCTCAACACATTGAAATATCGCTTTTACTGTTTGGGATAATCAGATCGACACACAGCTGAAGGCAGTTACTCTGGTTATTCAATCATAAACTGCTCACCCCAACGGTATTATTGAATCGTACATGTATTTATTATTATTATTATTATTATTATTATTATTATTATTATTATTATTATTTGATCTGTTTAGCACTGCTCATGTCTCGGTCTTTCTCTTCTATTGTAATGCCTTAACACGCCCTTTTAATGCGATGCATCCTGAATCGCCCTAATTATTTATTTATTTAGTTAGTTTTTACCATACCGTTATTTGCGCATCATTTTTACGTTTTACGCTTTCTCAAAGACCATATTCCAGAACACAGCAACTTCTCCAGATCCTCTATACGGTAGATTCAGAGAAAATAAGCGTTTGTTTACCTATATTTTTCATTCAAAGATAAACTTCATTTTGGTTCCGTATTGAACTGAGACCACAAGTTTAGATTCCAGTACAGTTGAAAAGATGGAATTTTACTGGAATCTTAACTTGTTATATTTTTCATGTCGTTGTGAAAACGCATCTTTAGATCTCTCCGTTCCGCGGATTCGGCCGCGCATCGCACATATACGGACAAACACTTCCGGATATCACGTACTGACTCAATATGGCTCCTCGTACCTGGGACCGACCGTGGCTTCCTACACCATGGACTTAAAATGGCTCCTTGACTTGTGTTCTCTACCTATCTGATGTACGTCGCCTAGCGACAATGAATCTATGCATTTAATCTTAGTGACAGCACGCTGGATTGTCATATCCCACGTTTTCGAAGGCTTTTTCGTTCATAACTCACCAACGAAAGCGGAAATGAAAAATCCGGCTTGTGCATTTGGACCCCCCTTCCATCTACCTATGTTTAACATTTCAGATCTCTGCGTTCTGTAGATTTTGCTGGGTAACGTGCAAACCCACGTAGACAGACAGATAGACAGACAAATAGACACTTCCTTTTATTATTGTAGATGATCAAGCTCAGCCTCAAGATTCCAAGAACTTTACAAAAAACAGATGGTCCTGTTCTGGGGAGTAATATAAAACAAGATTGCAAACGCACTGGAATAACTTGGCATTTACTACAAGAACGATCAACTTGTATCCAAACCAGAAAAGTCCCAAGTCTGTGCATTCTGTCTTAGCCATAGGAAAGTTAATAGGAAACTTTTGATAACAATGGAAGGGTTTTTGTTAGTTGCTTCACGTCGCACCGACACAGATAGATTTTATGACGACGGTGGGTTAGGAATGGCCTAGGAGTTGGAATGAAGCTGCCGTGGCCTTAATTAAAGTACAGCTCCAGCATTTGCCTGGTGTGAAAATGGGAAACCACGGGAAACCATCTTCAGGGCTGCTGACAGTGGGATTCGAACCCACTATCTCCCGGATGCAAGCTCACAACCGCGCGCTCCTAACCGCACGGCCAACTCGCCCACTAAGGGTTTTTGCTGGACCACTGATTCCATCCCAAATATCTTGACGTCACTCTAAACCGCACATCCATCATGAAGGAGCACTGTATGAAAGTGAACCAGATTAGTTCCAGGAATAATCTTCGGAAAATGGCTGAATCCATCTCGGGCACATACCCAAAAACTGTCAGAACTACTCTAACCCTGCGATTCTTCACTGGTGAGTACCCCTGTCCGGCATGGCATCTTTCTGCGCCAGGTTGATACTGCTCTCAACGACAGCTCCAGATTCATCACGCGTTGTTTGAAACTAACCCCCATAGAGAAACTAAATTGACACGATTGCCTCAAGGCGCGTACACACTTGCGAACATATTGTGAGCCGAGCAGCTTGTGAGCCGTTCGTAAAAAACTAAAATGTCCGAGCGACTCGCGAGCACTACTTGCGCGCGAGCAGGATCAGTCTGTGTCTGTTTCCGGCTCCATGGCTAAATGGTTAGCGTGCTGGCCTTTGGCCACAGGGGTCCCGGGTTCGATTCCCGGCAGGGTCGGGAATTTTAACCTTAATTGGTTAATTTCCCTGGCACGGGGGCTGGGTGTATGTGTCGTCTTCATCATCATTTCATCCTCATCACGACGCGCAGGTCGCCTACGGGTGTCAAATCAAAAGACCTGCATCTGGCGAGCCGAACTTGTCCTCGGACTCTCCCGGCACTAAAAGCCATACGCCATTTTTTTCCCTTGAAAGAT
Organism: Anabrus simplex; assembly: GCF_040414725.1. NCBI lineage: Eukaryota > Metazoa > Arthropoda > Insecta > Orthoptera > Tettigoniidae > Anabrus > Anabrus simplex. The sequence goes on along the minus strand of NC_090269.1, from coordinate 235,493,240 downwards.
GTCTTCTGAGCAAGAAACTCTTGCGCACCTATGATTATAGCCTATTTAAGTAAGCAAAAGCAAAAGGAACCCTGTCGGTATTGGAGCAGTGAGCTGTACAAGAAACGGAGTGGGTGCGAATTAATGTTGAACATGAAATTCCAGAGCGTCAGTGGTTAATATAAAATTTTTAACAGGATGTCACCTACTGAGTTTGATAATTTACTGAGCAGAATAGGTCACATACAATTCAAGACAGGAAACGTACCTTCACTCCCCGGTTTCTGCTCAAGACAGGTTAGTACTTCTTATTTTCCCTAACTTTTTAGCCAATTTATAATTTTTTTAGCTCGTATATTTTCGAATCACGTTCAATTTCTTGCACATAAAGTGGAAAATAGTTTCTCCTTATAGTACTCATTTATAGTTCTCTTTTCTCATTTTTTTACTCAGGCATTTTTTGCTCCTTTCTCTCCACTGTGACCCCAACAAAGAAAGGTTTTTTTCTTACATTTACCCTCCAGTTGTTGTACCAATATCCAGCCATGCATCATCTTTCACTTCTTTTAAAAGTGATCCCAATTTTTCGGATCTCATGAAACAGATAAGTGTCTATTAGCGTAAGCACATCTTCATCCGACCAGGTCGCCATGTTCGCAGTATGCTCACTGGTCACGTTCCTTTGTCGTCCACACTGAGGGCGAGTATTCCCTCGTGTTCTCCTAGAAAACCGACTCCAGTCGGCTCAACGAATACTCGCATTACGCTCAGAACCCCGTCCAAACTTGCAAGCATGGTAGTGTTGGGCGACTCACAATACGCTCGCAAGTGTGGACGCACCTTTAGATGGCGTCAGAAAAGAAGTTGCAGTGAATTGCGAAACGCATAAACAAACCTTGCAGTCTTTTTATCAACTCTTTGCGAATAAACCTGGACAGCAAAGGTTAATAACAAGGAAAACATCCTTAAGGATCTGAAAATGCTAGAAGAGAAAATTTTATGAAGCTAGGAATGTTAAATGGAAGGAGGAATCACGTCATCCCTTGAACTGGTCATATTTCCATATCTTCAAAACTTCCAGGATTTTCAATAAATACTCGCGAATTCACCCATTGTAACCCACTCCAACACCTCGCTATATCTTCAACGGACGCAGCATTGTAAATCCATTTGTGGTAGCCCTTTATCCAATGCTGTACTATGCATATGAATGTACTATTTATTACTGTTTTGTGTTTGTAATATTTCTTATTCGAATAGAGAAAGGAAAGATATTCCTAGACTGTTATTGGATTTGATGACATCACCGGGCAGTTTCTGGCACCACACAAGCGAATGTGTGATTCGAAAGGATGCCTTCATCAAAGGTTCATGAAGTGGGCTATTTGATCATGAGCTCTACATCCGATATTCTATAGGCCTACTTCTAGGACATGTTCAACCTAATTATCTTTCAACAAAAGCCATCAGAAACACATTTTCTTGAACTCCGTGAGTAAACATGTTAATTTTACTTAAAATAAAAATCCTCAGCCTGTTTCCAGTCATTCGACCGGGTCAGGAATGGAATGAATGAAACCAGCATCTAGCAGCGAGGATAGGAACTGTGCCGGCTGCCGAAGCCTGTCGCACTCCTCTGGGTTAACGATTAATGACTGACAGATGAAATGATATTGGAGAGTGTTGCTGGAATGAAAGGTGACAGGGAAAACCGGAGTACCCGGAGAAAAACCTGTCCCGCCTCCGCTTTGTCCAGCACAAATCTCACATGGAGTGACTGGAATTTGAACCACGGAACCCAGCGGTGAGAGGCCGGTGCGCTACCACCTGAGCCACGGAGGCTCTCAATGTGACTATAGACAGTTCGAAAAATATGGCATACTTTCAATCATTTACCGTATGTCAGTCTAACTCGTAACTAGCCAGGTGACCGGGTATAGTAAAGCGCAAAATTAACGCTAAAACCAACATGTAGTGAGCGTACTGGAGAAGTACCGTACGGTAACTCTAAGCGCAGAGGCAGTCAAACAGCACTCCGGGCGCGCTTGCACTCCGGCTTCAGGACTGTCTTTCAGCTCGTATTCTTCAAGTGCCGGTACGCGGAGAACCACGCGAACAAAATGTACATGTTTCGGACAACCAACACATTGGAAGAACAGTTGTTTGTTTACATTACGTCTGGTGCGAAGGCGATCCCGACTTGACTCGGTCCAACGCGCTGGCAGTCAGGACAGGCAGCCCCACCACGAAAAGCAGAAATCAGCTTGCCGGAGTGCGGCGCAGAGCAGCTGGCACGCCGAGCGTGTAAAGGCTGGATGCCCCTGCTCTAAGGCATTCTTAATACAAGTCTTGCTCATAACAGTGGTGTAGCACATTTGATCAAACGCTATCCCATCAATTAACGGAACGTACTTTTGATGGTTCGAATCCTACATCGTACAATTTTTCTTACATCAGAGGTTTCATTACTTGAACATAGGCCAGCGTGTGCCACACACAAGCATCAAAACGCTGACATTATTGTTTTTGTGCACTACGCTACTAAACTGTCAGAATGAATTCGTTTCAGTCATTCGCTATGTATTCCATGGACGAATAGGTTGACATGCTCCTTATCTAAGGTGAAACAAGAGAGAATTCGTTGCAGGCGCTATGTCTGTATCAAGAAAGGTATCCGAAGAGGCGACATCCGAATGTAAAGAATTTCCGGAGTGTTGAAAGATGTTCATGAACATTAGGTGTAATTCAGACGATACCACTTGTCCGAGAGAAGACCGTAACGTCAGGTGAGAACGAGAGTATGTTCTAGACACAGCTTGCAATAACCCACTAGCGTAAGACTGGCGCACCACAGCATTCGGCTTGCTCTTACTATTTACGCTATATGTACAGGGTCTCTCATATAAACTCAGACCGAGCGCACGGTGTTTGTATTCTGCGCTCCGGCAACTGCCTCAGCCGAACTTCTGTCGCGCACGGCCGTCCTGCTTTAAGCGTGTATACAATCTTATATGAAGTCTTACCTCATAAAAGATGCTGGAAGTGTCGTCCTCCCTGGGTTATACAGGCACTGTATCTGGTAACCACATTCTGGACGACACGATTGAGTTCTGCCACTGTAATGTTTTTTATTTCATTCGTATTTTTTTTCATTTCCTCCAATGTGTGAGAATTTGTTCGATACACTTTTTCTTTCAGTTTACCCCACAAGTAAAAATCGCACACTGTTAGATCTGCAGAACGAGGGGGAAGTAGACGAGCACTGATCACTCTGTCTGCAAACACTTCCGAGATTATAATCTTCTGCTGTACGAACAGGGGCTGAATCTTGCTGAAACCACCCACTCGAATTTTAGTTTCGGTTACCTGATGGAAGAGCGACATCAAAATGTCACCTTGGTACCTCTCTGCTTTTACTACCGTCTCGAAAAAAATAGGCTCAATTATTTGTCTTGCACTAACAGCACACCAAACACCAATCTTCCCATCATAATGATGAACTTCATAAACACCATTAGGGTACGTTTATGCTTCGCTGCTGTCACATGGATGTTTGCCCTTACATCTCGCTGCTCACTATAGCCAGGCTGCTCGCCATGGAGCTTTTACCCTGCAGCAGCCCCGTGCGCATGCTGCTGGCAGCTCTCAGCTGTAGTCGAAAATTCAAAACAGAGGAACTGATAGTTAACGCGGTTTGTATTATGCATAATTTGATTATAGATATAGAGGGTATGAACACGAAGACTACGAAGACGTACTTCCGAGAGCTACCCCGTCCAGGAGAAACAACACAGCTCCAGCTGAAGCTTTTGAAATGCGGAATAAATTAAGAATTTTTTTTTAACAAGTGAGTCGCAGTTCTGTTGGCGAGTGTATCTTACAATAATTTGGTGTACTGAATGTGAAATAAAAAGTTTAAAATGCCTCGCCTGGATTTTTCAGTGCATTTCTACTGCGGGAGTTGATTGAAGAATGAAGCTACAAATGCTTCATTTCGTAATTTAATAGTGTACTTTTGAATAATGTAAATTAAGGGATTATGGTGTATCTCGTTTTGACTTTAGTTAGGTCTCCTAAACAAAATGTGTTTACAGTTTGAAAAAATAACTGTCGAACATTCCATGAAAAAAGAGGTACTTCATATAAATCACCCGCTTGTAATGATAGAAGTCCCCTGAATGGCAAGAATAAAAGAACAAAGTTGACGTAATCGTACCGCATTCTTTTGCCACGTCATTCCATAGTTTGATGATGATGATGATGATGATGCTTGTTGTTTAAAGTGGGCTAAGTCATCGGCCCCTGATGGTACGAGATGAGACGAAATGGATTAAAAATTATAATTAACCCACTGACTAGGATTAGAAAAATGATAATGAGGAAAAATATTATGAATTTAAAATAAATAGTGGATCTAATTCGGAATGCCTTATTTTCCTCTAAAATTAAAAAGAGCAAAACGTAATAAAACTGAATAATGCACTGACATAGAAGTAAAATAATACATTTAATTCAAATTAAAAATACACAAAGATAAACACATAGTCAATAGAAAAAATAGTTTTTTTCTATTTGTTTTACGTCGAACCGACACAGATAGGTCTTACGGCGACGATGGGATAGGAGAGGCCTAGGAATAGGAAGGAAGCGGCCGTGGTATTAATTAAGGTACAGCCCCAACATTTTCCTGATGTGAAAATGGGAAACCACGGAAAACCATCTTCAGGGGTTCGAACCCACTCTCTCCAGGATGCAAGCTCCCAGCTACACGCCCCTAATCGCACGGCCAACTCGCCCGGTAGAGTAAAAATAGTAGTTAACCATAAACCATTAGGATTCAAATGGAAACTTCACTTTTAAACATGATAAAACAAGCCACTCTCCCTCATGAAACGAAGAAAAAGGTCTACTAGCCGCTCGTCATCTCGTCACTCCTTTTATCCCATATGAACCTCTTGGGCATGCCGCTGATTCCAAATCGCATTGCGTTCGAAGACAGGTTGAGATAGCAAGTGATCACGGAACGTATGTATAGAATGCGAAGAGGGGAAGTGTGGGAGAGCGGGTGACCTTGAAATAACCAATCACAGTCCGAGTTACTGGATAGCCGGCGATGAGCCAGGCTCGAAAATCAAACGTGTTTGAGACCATGGATGTGGCGAGGGTAGCAGCCATCAGCGCAGCTATGAGCCGGGCTCCAGGGTAAAAGCACCGATTGAGATCCATTGGTTTGTTTCATCATCGCCTAACATCGAGCAGCGAGGCTTGGCGATGTGCCAGCAGCCAGGCTGCAGCATAAACGTACCCTTAGGATTTCCTGCACACCAATAGCGAGAGTTATGACTGTTCACACGACCATTAAGATGAAACCAGAACAATACGGTGTTGCAATGATGTCAGTCTCACATCGTTAACAGCTGAAATTCAGACTGGCAACCGATGCTTGCCAGGTCGAACACATGCAGGCTGCTTGCAAGGTCAAGTACTATGAGCGCCTCCCATGCTGCAGCTTACGCATCCGAGAGTAAAAGCGTCTCCTCAACGGTCTTAGTTTATATGAGACACCCTGTACTGCACTGCGACACAGTGCGTGTAGATTACAGCATGTTATAGCCTTAACATGGTCGTAATATTCACGTGCTTCATAGATGTTTCATTTACGTTTCAGACCATGTAGAGAATGCATTCGAGGTTTTTAATATTGAATAATATTATGGCATAGCAGCTTTCTCTGCCGGCCCCGCGGTGTAAAGATAGCAGGCCTGAATCTTACCCGGAGGCCCCGGGTTCGATTTCCCGTCAGGTCAGGGATTTTTACCTGGATCTGAGGGCTGGTTCTAGGCCCACTCAGCCTACGTGATTACAATTGAGGAGCTATCCGAAGGTGAGATAGCGGCCCCGGTCTATAAAGCCAATAATAACGGAAGAGAGGATTCGTCCTGCTGACCACACGTCACCTCGTAATCTGCAGGCCTTCGGGCCGAGCAGCGGTCACTTTGTAAGCCATGGCTCTTCGGGGCTCTTGCGCCATGGGATCTGGTTTGGTCATAGCAGCTTTCTATTTTCGTGTAGACCTTAAATACAAGGATATCCAATTTAGTGTGTTTACTGTGCGTAGCGCCGGGCTGAGTGGCTCAGACGGTTAAGGCGCTGGCCTTCTAACCCCAACTCGGCAGGTTCGATCCTGGCTCAGTCCGGTGGTATTTGAAGGTGCTCAAATACGACAGCCCCGAGTCGGTAGATTTACTGGCACGTAAAAGAACTCCTGCGGGACTAAATTCCGGCACCTCGGCGTCTCCGAAGACCTTAAAAAAGTAGATAGTGGGACGTAAAGCAAATAACATTATTTACTGTGCGTAGCGGAAGAACAGATGTTTTCAGAACGTATATAAAACTGCGGTTTGCATAAAACAATACTGGTAGGGGCAACTGATTAACCTGGTATAATTTAAGATCTTCCCATCATTGGTCCAGTTAATTGGGCTCATTCATGGCTAATCACCACAGAAATGACATGGAGAACTGTGTAATGATAATGATAATAATGATAATAATAATAATAATAATAATAATAATAATAATAATAATAATAATAATAATAATTCAGAAACCGCGTGCAAGCATTATAATTTAACGCCATTTGGGTTGCCTGTGTGTCAGTTTCAACATTCCGTTTCACTTTCTCAGATGGCAGAGAAAGATGGATCTCTATCAGGCGATATATGGCAGTTTTATTAATGTTCATGGCGGAACCCGAAATGTGTCACCAGGGATCCTTTACGTCGTACGCATGGAGTGCAGAATGAATATTTTCCTGCTCTTCAAAAATCCGATTCTCTCAGCCGGGTTTGTACATGCGATCTCTGGATCCGAAGGATGACTACTACTGATCCGCAGAGAGAATCACATGGGATTTTTATTTTAATATGAAATTAATTAAAGTCGTGTCCTTGTTCCGAGGTAGGGCAGCTCTTTTCAGGCACACCCCTAATTGAAGTGAGCTGCACGTACAGTTTCAGCCTCATACCTGCTCTTTTGCCAATGTTCAATATCTAAGGAGTATCGGGAATCGAAGCCGCTCCACAGAGAATGACGGTTAATAAGGGTAAGCTTTACGCTACGGAGTGAATACTAATTTCAGTTTAATATGATGAAACCTGAAACAGGATCTTTTATTCTCCAAGTATATGTTCGCCCTTGTCCGACCCCGCGGTGTAGGGGGCAACGCGTCCGCCTATCACCCGGCGGCCCCGGGTTTGATTCCCGGCCGGGTTAGGGGTTTTTAACTGTAAATGATTAATATCCCTGACCTGGGTACTGGGTGTTTGTGTCATCCTTAATGTTCCTTTCCTCACATTCAACACTTTACACTTCCGCCATTTCCGAATATACGCAGGTTCACAACATATGGTGCAAAGTTGGGGCAGAAGACCTTCTTAGGTCGACGCCCCGACTAAATAGCATTTTTCTACAAACAAACAAAAAAAATATATATTGCACCGTACGGGGTACATTATTCGTATTGTGCCTTTTCCCTCACTGCCCCAAATACTCCGGCTAGTAATCTAATATAAAATGTTGTATGGACAAATAAATATAATCATCTCCTAAAAATTCAGGACGACACGCAGGTAAGAATAAAATAATTACATCAACTTAGGTCTGCGACCAAATCATATTACCTTCATCTGTATCTGCAAAAAAAAAAAAAAAAAATCATTTGTATATTCCATCCCATCCAACATGTGCATCCATTTATCTGCACCGATATTGGCTTATTTCGGTGAATAACACATGAGAACCATATTTTGTTATCAAATCATACATTCGTTCGCTGCACAATACCTTTCAGGGATACTCATTTCAATTAACCTTTTTTTATCGTGGACTCAACTGAGAAATACACAGCCTTTTCCCCAAGTCCGTCCGCAAAACCAATTTCAATTTATTGTAGCCAACAATAAAATAGATCTTTGACTTTATCTATTGATTATTTATAAGTACTCCATCTAATATCTCTTCCAATAATGAAGTGAATAAATAACAAGAATTCCGGTTGAAATCCTTATCTCCTATTTTATTGAAAGTTCGTTGTACTTGGAATGAAGTATAATTACAATTATATATTCAATTATACTCTTAGGAATTCCAATTCCAAATTGAAATACAATTCAATATTTTCTTATCATATAAAGAAAATCATTGACATTAACATTACAATCTCGTTTCAATATCTTTGAAATATTAATAATTCATCGAAATATTATTGAAACCTTATAAAATATCCCCTAAACATTGTCGAGATGTCGTTGGAATGGTTGAAATACCTTGGAATATCGGTGAAATAATGCTTTAGATATTCCTTAAAAATTGTTGAAAAGTCAATGAAATGACTGAAGCACCTTGGAATATCGGCGAAATAATGTTTAGATATTCCTTAAAAATTGTTGAAAAGTCAATGAAATGACTGAAGCACCTTGGAATATCGGCGAAATAATGTTTAGATATTCCTTAAAAATTGTTGAAAAGTCAATGAAATGACTGAAGCACCTTGAAATATCGGCGAAATAATGTTTAGATGTTCCTTAAAAATTGTTGAAAAGTCAATGAAATGACAAACACCTTGGAATATCGGCGAAATAATGTTTAGATGTTCCTTAAAAATTGTTGAAAAGTCAATGAAATGACTGAAGCACCTTGGAATATCGGCGAAATAATGTTTAGATATTCCTTAAAAATTGTTGAAAAGTCAATGAAATGACTGAAGCACCTTGAAATATCGGCGAAATAATGTTTAGATGTTCCTTAAACATTGTTGAAAAGTCAATGAAATGACTGAAACACCTTGGAATATCGGCGAAATAATGTTTAGATATTCCTTAAAAATTGTTGAAAAGTCAATGAAATGACTGAAGCACCTTGGAATATCGGCGAAATAATGTTTAGATATTCCTTAAAACTTGTTGAAAAGTCAATGAAATGACTGAAGCACCTTGAAATATCGGCGAAATAATGTTTAGATATTCCTTAAAAATTGTTGAAAAGTCAATGAAATGACTGAAGCACCTTGGAATATCGGCGAAATAATGTTTAGATATTCCTTAAAAATTGTTGAAAAGTCAATGAAATGACTGAAGCACCTTGGAATATCGGCGAAATAATGTTTAGATATTCCTTAAAAATTGTTGAAAAGTCAATGAAATGACTGAAGCACCTTGGAATATCGGCGAAATAATGTTTAGATATTCCTTAAAAATTATTGAAAAGTCACTGAAATGACTGAAGCACCTTGAAATATCGGCGAAATAATGTTTAGATATTCCTTAAAAATTGTTGAAAAGTCAATGAAATGACTGCAGCACCTTGGAATATCGGCGAAATAATGTTTAGATATTCCTTAAAAATTATTGAAAAGTCACTGAAATGACTGAAGCACCTTGGAATATCGGCGAAATAATGTTTAGATATTCCTTAAAAATTGTTGAAAAGTCAATGAAATGACTGAAGCACCTTGGAATATCGGCGAAACCATGTTTAAATATTGCTTAAAAATTATTGAAAAGTCACTGAAGTGACTGAAGCACCTTGGAATATCGGCGAAATAATGTCGAAATATCAAGAATATTAACTAAGTACCACTCAAATATCAACTAGACATCATTAAAATATCATTTGAATTTCATTGAATATCCCTACAAAATTCATATGTATGATCTTTGCTTTCTTTGTTTTCTCAAGTCTTCATTGTGTAATAACGAAAACAACATAAGTAAGTTCCATAAATATGGTTCAAAAATTACCATACAGCTATATATCGACTCAAATCAAACCGAAAATAAAATATTCTTTATACTAGGTAAACTAATTTGGTCATAAAACCATCTGAAAATAAATAGGAGTAGCCTATCATAACATATATGTGCAAACAAGCTAATCAAACATCTAGGAATGCAATACTTCCATTCGTAAATAAACATCTTTCCGCGAAATAAAACAGAAAATGGTATCGGAAATTTACCTGTCCACAAGCAGTAGTCATTCCAGTCATGAAGAAGTTTCCTCCCTCCAAACATGCGTTTGACAGAACTTCAACTTAGGCTTAGCTTATTATGTGAGATTCTTCAAGAAAAAAAAAATATATATATGTTAACTTTCAATCGCGAATGCCTTGTTTTAGGATATAATTTTTGATGACCGTATACCATAAGTAGCCTGTAAGTTCATTAACCTCTTACAATCGTATGCTTGTGCCACATAACCCGACTTCGTATACTGCTACTTAATTCACATGATGAAAACATCAACTATAACGTAACATTAGCGTTATGTTGCTTAAATATTATCAACTGCTCAAATCTAGTCGTATTTCACCGAATACGCATTCTGTCAATAACAATTCCTCATTACTTATACACTTCCCTATTTCCATTATTTTAGCCTATAATCTCTTAAGGTTATCGATCATAACAACGATTCCATCTAACAAAATCATTCGTTGCTTTAACTGTAATGCAGTATACGTATAATCCATTCACATAATCTCATCACCTATCATGGGTTTACGGTATTCCGTAACACAAGCAATCACATATTCTCAGCAAAATAACGCGAGTGTTAATATTTCAGGTTCTACTTACTTACATTTGGTGTCAAGTTATCGTCAAATTAAGTTCTATTAATCTAGAAGACGGTCTAATACCATTTTGCATTGGACCGGAGTTGAATTACCCAATGAAAGGCATGAATCTTCAAAATCACATTGATAATGTCGGTTTTCCAAAGCTTCACATAAAATAAACAAGCACTCCTACTCATTGATTATAGATTTGAAACGTCAAAGACTACCTAACTCCATATCTTAAATAAGCTATAAGGATTCCTTTTTAATGACCCTACTCATAGAACTTTTATCTTGAAGAATTAAACATTAACCATACTGCAATCATATATTAAATTAGTCTAGCTTAAGCCAGTGAGGAGGACGGACGTCTCGTGTGGCGTGCGCCTGCTGAGTGGAGTGGATTAAGAGTGAGGAAGCGGTAAGGTCAAGCGGTCGGCAAGGAGATAGATACGATGAATTGGGTAGACGTAGAGGTTATGAGGAAAGTAGTAAGAGAAGTAATACAGGAGGTATGTCCGTTTGAACAATTAAAGAAAATGCTTCAAGAACAAGGCCAGGAGCAAGAAAAGACGAGACAGTGGATTCAGGATTATATGAAGAATACGAAGGCGATGATAGAAGGCAGCGAGAAAGAACTGGTGTCACTAAGAGAGAAAATAAAAAATATGGATGAAGAGATGGTAAACCTGAAGAAAGAAATCGAATTCTGCAGACAGGAGCGCAAGAAGAAATCCATATTTATTTATGGGGTGGAGGAAGACAAGGCAGAATCTAAAGTGGACATTATTTACAAAGTGGTAGATGTTATACAAAAAAAAATGAAAATAAATTTCAGTGAGGTAGATATAGACAATGTGGAGAGAGTTGGCAAGGTGGGAGGGCACAGGCCCATAAAAGTGTCGCTGTTATCTTCATTGATGGCAGACATAGTGATAAGGAACGCTGGTAATCTACAGTGTGAGAACATTAGAATTAAGAGAGATTTCGGAAGAGAAGAGAGTAGAAATTTTAAAATTCTTAAGAAACATCTTGTGAAAGCAAAAATTCAGGGATTGAAAGCGTATATTAGTGGTCAGATACTCGTGGTGAGCGACAGGAATTGGACCCGTAAGTGGACAATATCGAAACTGAAATTAATGGATGAGAGTTTGAGGCAAGAAGAAACTAGCAGGGCTGACAGTTCGAGGCAAGAAGAAACTACCAGGGCTGATGTACATACTGTAAATGAAGGAACACTGAGTAGATGGGGTTCCTGGGAAGAGATCATGAAAAGAGCTGAAGAAAAAGTAAATGCAAGAAGGATGGAAGTAGTCAGGAATTTAATGGACGAATTAGTGTCGGAAGTCTGCGCGAGGGAAGAAAAAGAACCACAGGGGAAGACAAGCGGACAGAATCGGAGCGAGAATAATGGTTTGAGGGAGGAAGCAGAAGTAAGAAGTGCCGTGATCAAAGGGAGAAGCTTGAGTTTGAAGGACCTATGGGACAAAAAAGGAAAAATGGAAGGAATAATTACGAGAAGTAAAAAGTCAAGTAACAGTAGTAAGTAACATAGTTTGCCTATGATGGAGGACAGAAGCGTAGTTATGGTGGTGTTTGTATGTGTGTATTTACTCAAGTAATGGTGCCTGTATGTGTAGTATAATTGTAATTGAAGTGATGGTGTCTTTAGGTAGAAGATGGTATTTATTCAAGTGATGGCATGACGGAGATCGTATTGGTGAGTGATTTATTAGTTAATGATAAGAGGTATATATGTAAGGATATGTGGTATGGAATTGAAGAGAATGATTGCGGAGTGCGATGGATGGATGATAAGAGAGGTAGTGAAGCTTAGAGGGTATTTATTCAAGTGAAGAATGATAAGAGGTAGATATGTATTGATGTTTAGAAGTTGGATCAGAGTTTAGATGGATGGATGATAAGAGAGGTAGCGAAGTTTAGATGGTACTTACTCAAGTAATGATGTCTATATGTGTAGTGTAATTGTTACGAGTTTGGAGATATAAAGGAGGTTGGATGGTATCTACTGGAATTGAAGTGTTAAATATGAAAGGTGATGATAATAGATATATGATGGATGAATGATAAGAGAGGTAGCGAGGTCATAAGGTGTTTTTAAGTGTACTGTAATTGTATGGCACTTATTCATATAATGGTGTCTTGAGATATAAGATGGATGGATTGTTGAGTTCGAAGGGCATTGTAATGGTTAAAGTACGTATTAGCAGAATGTGAGTGTAACGGAAGTATGGAATCAGCAACCACGAGGGAGTCAAGTAGAGGAAATGTAGTAGGAATGGAATGTGCTAAGGTTAGCGTGTATGGGGTCTGTGACATTCATAATACCGCTGAAGCATGGAATCAGCAACCCTGAGAGAGACAAGTAGAGGAAATGTAGGAGGAATGGAATGTGCAAAGGTTTGTGTGTATGTTCAGCAGGGGCATGGTGGCGAATGGATGATAAGAAAGATAGCGAAGTTTAGTGGGTATTTATTCTAGTAAAGGTGTCTTTATGATAAGAGGTAGATATGTAATGATATGTGGCATGGAAATGAAGTGAATGATTGTTGAGTTCGATGGATGGATATTAAAAGAGATAGCGAAGTTTAGAGGGTATCTTTTCAAGTGAAGGTGTATTTATGGATATTAGGAAAGATAGCGAAGTTTAGAGGGTATTTATGCAAGTGAAGGTGTACTTATGTGTATTGAGACAGTATTGGTTTTGATTTATTAGTTAATGATAAGAGGTACTAGGATAGAATTAGTATAGATTTAATGTTATAATTAGTTATAGGCTTAATTCAGATGTAGGGGGTGCCCTAGCATGTGAGCTGGTCATCCGTCCATGTTAGAGGCAGCTTAGGATAGATTAGTATAGATTTAGAACTAGTATAGATTTAATGTTGTAATTAGTTATAGGCTTAATTTAGACGTAGGGGGTGCCCTAGCATGTGAGCTGGTCATCCGTCCATGTTAGAGGCAGCGTAAGATAGATTAGTATAGATTTAATGTTGTAATTAGTTATAGGCTTAATTTAGAGATAGGGGGTGCCCTAGCATGTGAGCCGGTCATCCGTCCATGTTAGAGGCAGCTTAACAGATTTAGTTAGGGGTGGAACCTTGCATGGTTGCCCGGTATTCCGCCTGTGTAGGGTCCACCAAGTTAGTAGTATGTAATTTGGCTTAGGCTGGACATTGTTATTTTTCTTTATAACGGATCAAATGGGTATTATTACTGTAGATCTAAAGAAAAATAATAAATCTAAAAAAAAAAAAAAAAAAAAAAAAAAAAAAAAAAAAAAAAAAATATATATTAAATTAAATATTTACCATCGTTCATCCAAATATACGTAATTTTAACTACGAAAATTTAAATATAAGGAACTTGACTTATCTTGCTTTCGTTATGCGACTGGGATGGTCTTCATTCTGGATCTCCCTTGGCTCCCGACTCGAGTTGCGGTTCACGTCATCGTTGGTTACTGGTGACTGGCCTCGGGTGTGGGTGATGACGGCTGGCAAGGGCTCCCACCGGATTGTGATCCCATTCTTCTGGTTTACTCAGCCATCGTATCTCCGTCGATTACGTGCGGTAGAAACATAATGAAGGATAGCATTAGGTGCATTCTCCAGACAGGGAATAAATAATTTTGAATATATATTTTAGCTATCTAGTAAGTTATTCGTCAAAATGCATTATTTAGCGCAATACTTTAAGTATTTCTTGTTTGTCGCTAGCTTAAACAATAAGCTGCCGATCTCTAAATCTTCTTTAAGATTTCGGCTATGAGTTCGTAATGGCAAATCTTATGGGCGATATCTTCCTCTTTCCTTCCACTTCTTTCACGCCCGATGCTTTTACTTCGTATTTTATGGTTTATATACCGCCGTAATTATACTATTAGCAGTTTTCTTCTCTGAATTCAACCTCTTCTTTTCTTGAATACCAATTCTTGCTCACAATTTTGTTCCGATGATCAATACGATTCTTTTTAAAAGTGTCGTCTCTTTTTTTTTTTTTTTACTCGGGACAACAATCTGATTCTTTTATCACGGCCATTTGGATTGCTAAGGTCCGATCGTCGCAATATCAACTCATGGCCTACTTGACTGGTTATATCTGCAATTTCTCTTTAGAATATGCTCTTTCATTATGTAACCTCCGTCATTTTTATCGCGATGCATGGCAAGTATTAGGGATGTAACTCCCGATCATGACGCAAATCGGGCAATGAAATGGTACAATATATATATATATGTGTGTTTGCCCTTAAAACTCGTAGAGGCAACTAGTAATATAACCCCCGCCTCCCCCCGCCCCACCCCCCTAGGGTTTCTAACCAAGATATGACTCTAGAATCAACCTGCTCTTCCACATACTGAAATGTATCTTTTCTTAAATGTAAACATGAAATGTTTCCCACAGTTCTTGAGAGCGCCTGGGTGGGTGCGAGGTGGGAGAGGGGGAAGAACAACAACAACATCGACGGCTACTACTGGCAGGATGAGCGCTACCTCAGCCCCATCAGCCTGTCCGCGTCACCTAATGACCCATACCCACCTTGGAACGAGCTGCCTAAGGACGGAGGCTGTGTGATGCTCGACAGACATCTCTATGAGACTCCACAGTTCGTGTGCCTTCACTGTGCCTGGAGGAAGCCTTTCGTCTGCCAGAGTGAGTTAAACCGTAAATATTTGTTTTAATAAAAGCACATCTCAGAAATTTCTCATAACACAAACATGAAATTTTGTTGGTATATTGATGCATACAGGCATTCCTTGCTTATGCAAATTGTTACAAAATATTATTCAACATTTTCATTTTTGTAATATATTTAATATTCTATGCATGTTTAGGTTCATACATTAATTTTTGTTGAAAGAGCCTTGAAAGAATTCCCACGGGTTTTCTGGTGTTCGACTGACGTACTTTGAAAAATCTAAGGTTCATATCTATAATAATATCCACATAAATTTACATATACCGGGCGAGTTGGCCGTTCGTGTAGAGGCGCGCGGCTGTGAGCTTGCATCCGGGAGATAGTAGGTTCGAATCCCACTATCGGCAGCCCTGAAAATGGTTTTCCGTGGTTTCTCATTTTCACACCAGGCAAATGCTGGGGCTGTACCTTAATTAAGGCCACGGCCGCTTCCTTCCAACTCCTAGGCCTTTGCTATCCCATCGTCGCCATAAGACCTATCTGTGTCGGTGCGACGTAAAGCCCCTAGCAAAAAAAGTAATTTACATATTATCTCAAAAATAATGATTTTAATGTATTTTAAAGATTCTTGTGGCAATGTTCTAACCTAAGAACTTTCCTCATGCATTCACTGGATCGACATCATTATCTGCATCTACACTTTCTTCAACAGCAAAGCATACCGCTTTGATATTTTATTAAATAATTCCAACTCCTATTCTGCCTTTTGTACCCGAATGTTGTCCGGCTCCATGGCTAAATGGTTAGTGTGTTGGCCTGTGGTCGCAGGGGTCCCGGATTCGATTCCCGGCAGGTTAATTCCCCTGACACGGGGACTGGATGTATGTGTTGTCTTCATCATCACTTCATCCTCATCACAACGCGCAGGTCACCTACAGGAGTCAAATCAAATCCGAAGTCCTCGGACACATCCCGGCACTGAAAGAAATACGCCATTTCATTTCACCCGAATGTTGTCAAGTTCTGTGCAGCAGTTTAACATATTCACTTGTGGATCAATATACAGTATCCAAATTACTCTAAATCTCCCTATGTTCCCTTCATTAAATACCAGCACTGTACCATAAATCCCTGATAATATTAGTGTTTAGTGTCCTACCATGAGAGCACTTCTCTGAAAGTTATGGGTCAGCTAAGTTTCTGATGCCTGGCTTGATAGTCACAAATACTAAAACTTCAAAATCTATCCACTTACTAGAATAAAAAACGAATGTTGATGAAAAATGACCATGAATCCGAAACAATCAGTGGATCCAATTCACTATGCCGCATTTTCTAAGATAATGCTTGTTACCAGCAGGGATCCAAAATCCAGGTCACTGGCCCCTCATAATCGTATTAATCACTGGTATAGTAGATCCATGGTGCGGTACTAATCACAGGTAACACCCAGACCCGTGGTGTTCCTCACATAGTGGTAACAAAACACAGTTAACGCCCAGACCCGTGGTGTTCCTCACATAGTGGTACTAATCACAGGTAATGCCCAGACCCGTGGTGTTCCTCACATAGTGGTACTAAACACAGGTAACGCCCAGACCCGTGGTGTTCCTCACATAGTGGTACTAATCACAGGTAACGCCCAGACCCGTGGTGTTCCTCACATAGTGGTACTAAACACAGGTAACGCCCAGACCCGTGGTGTTCCTCACATAGTGGTACTAAACACAGGTAACGCCCAGACCCGTGGTGTTCCTCACATAGTGGTACTAAACACAGGTAACGCCCAGACCCGTGGTGTTCCTCACATAGTGGTACTAATCACAGGTAACACCCAGATCCATGGTGTTCCTCACATAGTGGTACTAAACACAGTTAACGCCCAGACCCGTGGTGTTCCTCACATAGTGGTACTAATCACAGGTAACACACACCCGTGGTGTTCCTCACATAGTGGTACTAATCACAGGTAACACACACCCGTGGTGTTCCTCACATAGTGGTACTAATCACAGGTAACACACACCCGTGGTGTTCCTCACATAGTGGTACTAATCACAGGTAACACCCAGACCCATGGTGTTCCTCACATAGTGGTACTAAACACAGGTAACGCCCAGACCCGTGGTGTTCCTCACATAGTGGTACTAATCACAGGCAACGCCCAGACCCATGGTGTTCCTCACATAGTGGTACTAAACACAGGTAACACACACCCGTGGTGTTCCTCACATAGTGGTACTAATCACAGGCAACGCCCAGACCCGTGGTGTTCCTCACATAGTGGTACTAAACACAGGTAACGCCCAGACCCGTGGTGTTCCTCACATAGTGGTACTACTCACAGGTAACACACACCCGTGGTGTTCCTCACATAGTGGTACTAATCACAGGTAACACACACCCGTGGTGTTCCTCACATAGTGGTACTACTCACAGGTAACACACACCCGTGGTGTTCCTCACATAGTGGTACTAATCACAGGTAACACCCAGACCCATGGTGTTCCTCACATACTGGTACTAAACACAGGTAACGCCCGGACCCGTGGTGTTCCTCACATAGTGGTACTAATCACAGGTAACACACACCCGTGGTGTTCCTCACATAGTGGTACTAATCACAGGTAACACCCAGACCCATGGTGTTCCTCACATAGTGGTACTAAACACAGGTAACGCCCAGACCCGTGGTGTTCCTCACATAGTGGTACTAAACACAGGTAACGCCCGGACCCGTGGTGTTCCTCACATAGTGGTACTAAACACAGGTAACGCCCGGACCCGTGGTGTTCCTCACATAGTGGTACTAATCACAGGTAATGCCCAGACCCGTGGTGTTCCTCACATAGTGGTACTAATCACAGGTAACACACACCCGTGGTGTTCCTCACATAGTGGTACTAATCACAGGTAACACCCAGACCCATGGTGTTCCTCACATAGTGGTACTAAACACAGGTAACGCCCAGACCCGTGGTGTTCCTCACATAGTGGTACTAAACACAGGTAACGCCCGGACCCGTGGTGTTCCTCACATAGTGGTACTAATCACAGGCAACGCCCAGACCCGTGGTGTTCCTCACATAGTGGTACTAATCACAGGTAATGCCCAGACCCGTGGTGTTCCTCACATAGTGGTACTCTTCATAGATAATGTAGATCCATGGTGTTTCTCACGTAATGATACTAATCACAGGTAATCTCATGGGTCCAAATCCATCATCCCTTGGTCGCCCATTTCAGTCGCCTCTTACGACAGGCAGGGGATACCGTGGGTGTATTCTTCGTCTGCGTCCTCCACCTACAGGGGGTAGGCAAAGCGTGTTTTAGTGTCTACTGTTCTCCAGCTTATATTACTTTGTAATATTTACATTAAACCCTCACCCTGATTTCGCAAAATTTGTAACACGTTCAAGAAACCAAATAAGGTGAACGTGACATGGAATGGGATGAGCAATTTAAATGTCCATTAAAAGGCTATTGAGATGCGTTATGCGAAGAACAAAGTAGTACATTTTTAAGGAGGGTCCTAACTTTCAGAAAAAAAATAGAAACAAGAATTCAGTATTTTGCGTTAAAACTGACTACAGTTTTCAAAGCTGCCTAACGTCGAGGTAATCATTTCCTGATAGAAAAGTAAATCTGATGTATTGAAATACTGCTTTTAATATTAACGATTAATTTTTACAGGAAATCTGAAGATTAAGCAGAATGAGAGAGAAGATAGTCCGGTGGGCAATTATTACATTCCTCCATACAAGCTATCCTGGAATTTAGCGCAGAGAGATTGTAACTTAAGAGCAGTCGATACGAAGATAGAAAACAGAGTGTACTTAGCTCACATTATGAACAAAGATATCCTCAATCACATCATATACATGATGGCTGTGCATCCAGCAGGTAAGATAACAATCATTTAAGTTTTCCTTTCAAACCACATTGCTATAAATTGAAGTATCAAATAAAATTGCAATTGTTCACAATTTACAAAACAAACCCCATAGCACTACAGCCCTGATCAGTCCTGGCCTACCAAGTGACCTCCGCTCAGCCTGACGACCTGCAAATTACGAGGTAACGTATGGTCAGTGCGACGAATCCTCTCATCTGCTTTTTTTTTTTTTTTTTTTTTTTTTGGCTTTCTAGACCAAGGTTACCATCGTACCGTCATATAGCTCCTCTATTATAAACACGTAGGCTGAGTAGATCTCGATAAAGTTCTTAGAGCCATACAAAAATCCTTCATCTGGCCGGGAACCGAACCCCGGGCTTTCGTGTGAGAGACAGACATTTCCAGATATGATAACAGTACTCTTTCCACATTTTTCGAAGGACGGTGTTATTGCTATTGGAGATATGGGTTAGTGCCAGCTAGGTAAGTAAACACCTGTTTCTGGTCAATCGGATTATTCAAACGGCCCTCCCCACCTGGCTAGTTACGGATGAACCACCTCCTGTATACGAAGCCCAGTAGAGCTTAGTTGAAGTGTGTAGCCTGTGAGGTGCGGTTGAAGTGAGACATGCTTCGCTGACGGATATGAGCAGGATGTCAACAACTGACTCCGATTGAGAGGGTCCGGATAATTGGACTGCGTGATAATGGGATATGTGATAACTGTAGCTACATGCCTTGGCCGAAATTCATCGACGGTACAACAGTACGGCAACAGTGATAAATGAAGGTAACATGCCCGGAGACCTGGGGGCAGAATCAGGCTCTCGAACAATAACATTGGAAAATTCGAGCTATTGTGTCACCACACGTTACGCGAAAAACAATTAGTAATTTTCATTTGGGCGCAGCTGGGATAGATCTCGTGTCCCGTATTCCAATGAACCCACAACATAGACGTGTGAGCCTGTCCTGTTGTCGGGAACGGTCACGTTGATCCAGTGAATGGAACAATACCGTCTTCAGTAATGAATCGCGCTTATTTCCTGGCGGAAAATATCGTCGCAATTGTGTCCGACGGCGTACCGGGAAAAGCAATGACTGCACGAGAGTATGTGACCAAGATTGTCAAACTAGTGGTTGTTCCTCCGACGGTGACCTGATGACCGTATTGAATCCATACCATGCAGAATTCAGCAGTTTAGAGCGGTCCAACGCTGTCTGCACAATTCTCTTCAAGCACTCCTAACTCTGAAAGAGTTGACACTCACAGTGCAGTTCCGCAAGGAATGATTAAGGGCCTCACTGAGTCCATGCCACGCAGGGTTCAGACACGCAGGTCGCCCATGGGATTCAAATAGAAAGACCTGTACCAGGCGAGTCGGACATATCCTCGGACACTCTGGACACTAAAAACCATAATTATAAAAAAGCAATACAAAGTGCCATGTGGCTTGGCTATATCGACACGATGTCTCTGTGGAGAACATTCTCCTGACTTTCCGTTTTCATGCCATTGTGACGTTGTCACTAGTTCTGTCTGTGTGTCAGTGGTAGAGTATCGGCCTCTAGATTCCAAGATAGTGGGTTCAAATACGGTAGGAGAAGTCAGATTTTATAAGGGCAAAATAATGTGCATTCTACATTGTATGCCGTACGATGTCGGCTTGAGATATATTTGGTAACACATACGGTGTCTACCGGATAAAATTAATTAAAACTCAGTCGTAGATCATTCAAAAAAGTGATCTGTTTGTCTGTTATCTAACAGAGGGAATCGGAACGTCAAAATGAAATGCAAGAAGACTAGATGGCGTCAAATCAAATTGCATGCACATGGTAGCTAAGTCCCTACGATTTTTACGAGGTAATATTAACGTGAAACAACCACTCTCAACTTTTCCTGTGTATCTCTATTCAGTCCAACGACAATGATATAAAGACAGACTGTATGTCTTAAGTTTTCAGACACGAAACTGGTTGGATCCTAAAATAGCACCATCAAAGTTCATGTGGTTGTGAGGAATTTACAAAAACCTACGGCACTGCCATACTGAAGCGTAGAAGGAATGGTTAGGAATGAGGTAGTTTGCCATTGCTTTCCTCACTGGGCCGTAAAGTGCCACTGTTACACGATTGTGGACCAATGGTTAACACCTTTCAGAACATTCAAATGCAGTAGTCGTCATTACAAAACAATCCGTATCTCAGCAACTACCAAACTGTCACAGTCATAAATGAAACTGGGACTTCACTGAAAGCTGCATTTATTTTACAAACCATCATCAGGGCTACCGAGAGTGGAATTCGAATCCACTATCTCCCGAATGGAAGCTGACAGCTACGTGGCGCATACCAAGCAGCCTCTTGCTCGGTAAGCTGTATCTTTCTCTGGTCTGTACCAAGAGACACCAGGTGAGTTGGCCGTGCGGTTAGGGGCTCACAGCTGTGAGCTTGTATCCGGGAGATACTGGGTTCGAACGCCACTGTCAGCAGCCCTGAAGATGGTTTTCTGTGGTTTCTCATTTTCACACCAGGCAAATGCTGGGGATGTACCCTAATTAAGGTCACGGCCGCTTCCTTCCCACTCCCAGCCCTTTCCTATCCCATCGTCGCCATAAGACCCACCTGCGTCGGTGTGACGTAAAAAACTGTAAAAAAAGAGACAGATACAAACTCACCGAAACCATCAGAAAACATCAACAGACAGATACAAATACCATTCAACCATACAGGAGTACTTATAATGTTGATTGACTTTTACAAAGCAGTTTCTTAGTTTCCAAAGTTAATTAAGGGCCGGTATTACAATAGAGGTTTAAACTGCTGGTTCAGTTTAAACTTCGGTTTATCTGTTAGTCATATATTATAAAACAATCTTAAGTTTAACTAGAGATTAATTTTACTGCCACTCATCCACCGTTTAAACTGAAGTTTAAGAATACATAACCTTACAACATGGCAGAACGAATGGACCTCGAAGATATTTTTCAGGTGTTTGAAGAAATGCTAAGCGATGACGAAGAAGTGGTTCAAATTATTGAACGACTACTGGCACTACGAGTTTTCCGAGCAAGTGGACGTCACTTTAAAATATGGAATGAAAAATAGTTTTTAAATGGGTTTAGGCTTACAAAACAGACTGTCATAACCCTATTTCAGAAAATTGGTGCTAGAATAAAACATGCAATGAAAAGGTAAGAATGTAAATATGGCTTTTTGAGCTGTTTGAATGTCAAAAGTGTAAATTTTAGAAAATAAAGTAACTTCCTTCTATTTCAGAAATCATGCTGTAGAACCCCTCAGTCAGCTACTAATAGCATTGCGGCTTTATATGTTTATTAAATTGGGAGATTTCGGAGGAATTCATAAGGCCACTGTTTCAGATTATATAAATACAGTATTTCTGTACTAATTGCACAAGCAATTCTATTTCCTCACAAGTAAAATGACTACAATGCTTATTGCTTTTATCCACCAAGTTACCTACAAGTAGTAAACAAAACATTATCGATAGTCATCTTTTCTAGCAAGTCACTGCTACCAAGATCGTATATTTCCTTCTTCACCTCAGTTTAACTTAGACCGGCCATTATACGACTCAACATCGATTTAAACTCAAGTCACAGTTTAACTCAATCTTCAGTTTAAACCCTCATTATAATATCGGCCGTAAAGAAACAAACATTCTATGTAAATAATCACCATGTAACGAACGTACTTCTCGTTTTTCTCTACAGAAATCAACCATCTTTGGATTGGAGCTAAAGCCTTACCAGATCAATCAGGACTATTTAAAATGTACTGGATGTTAGATAACAAAGCTATAGACAAGGAACATGAGTTCCAGCGAGAAGTTCTGGGAAATGTATTCTGTGACGAGGACAAACAACTGAACGTACACATGGAGTGTATCAACCTGGACAGGGAGAACCACGACCAAGCTCTGATATATGGGCTCCGTTGTTCCTTCAAACAGTACTTCGTCTGCTACAGCGAAAGTGGTAAGTGGTTAACAGGGCTGTCAACTGTTCTGAAATCGAACAGCAGTTGAAGCTGGTCAAAGGCAGGGCTGGAAAAGCGCACCTTGCGGAGTTTCGGATTTTGGTATTGACAGCAGGCGGTGAGAGTGCGTTTTCTGCACTCAGTTTTGACAGATACAAGGATCACACCATACGAATATTTTGGATTCCGGGGCATCTATACCTACTCTATTCCACGGTAGTTATAATTTTTGGCTGAATATCTCTCAATATATAAAAGATGGCGTAAGTCTGTGTGCCTGCCTGTCTTCCAAAATGACATGAAGTCTAAACCACTGGAAGGAATTTCACGAAAGTTTTCACAAACATTTCCAGAGGAATACCCACACAACTGAGTATGTTTAGTTCATAATATTGAATTTAAAAAATACAGGACCAATTGAGTTGAAATTAGTTTGGATGTATCTCAGATTTTAAGTTCAAACACAGGAGTGTTCTGATTTTTCAATAATTAACCCATTCGAAATGGTGGCCATTAATGTGTAGGTGTTTACTGAGCGCATGTTTTATCCCCTGGTAACCAAAATAATAGATAAATGGTTCATCCTATCATAAAATCCATTTTCTTCAGGAAGTTACGCTATTACATTTTAAAGTACACGTTCCAGAGTACTCACGTGCCGAACGTTTATCGGCTGGGTATTTGGAAATACAGTAGAGACAATACGCGACACTTCCGGATTTAGCCTTGTTAAAATGGAAGACAATTCGCAAGTGGCGCTCCTAGTGGCGTGACCTGGAAATTCGCGCTAAATTCAAATATCAATGGAAATGCATATACGGAAATGGATAAATAAATTACGTCTAGACAGAAAGTGTTAATAAGATATTAACTTGAAAGTTTCTCAAGCAATTCTGGATAAATGAATGAAGAATTATTTAACAGGTTATTATTTAAAGATTGAAATTAGACATATAACCAAGATGTGAAATGGACTGCTGTGAAAGGGCTTGATCATTTATGCACTTTTTTTTTTTTTTAGATTTAGTATTCCTGCCTGAAATTTCAAGGCTAGATTTGTCTTTTTTCTCATTTAAAACATTGTATGATCACATTAAGACACTTGTCAATAAAAATATCGGCACATTCCTTACACACACATGATTCAATGATTTTACATTCAAGAGCTGCACAATTTTACTTTTAACTTGAAGCCTACTAACAGAAAGAAAATCTATAAATTTAGCCTCAAAAACATTCAAAATTTCCCTATAAGCAATACTTGCCATTACATTGGGGTAAAGCAAATTTGCATCGTCATATTGTTTCACCGAGCTCGATAGCAGCAGTCGCCTAAGTGCGGCCAGTATCCAGTATTCGGGAGATAGTAGGTTCGAACCCCACTGTCGGCAGTCCCGAAAATGGTTTTCCGTAGTTTCCCCATTTTCACACCAGGCAAATGCTGGGCCTGTACCTTAATTAAGGCCACGGCTGCTTCCTTCCCACTCCTAGCCCTTTCTTGTCCCATCGTCGCCATAAGACCTAACTGTGTCGGTGCGACGTAAAGCAACTAGCAAATATATATATATTGTTTCAGCAAAATATGTACATTTCTTAAATCACCCATATTTTCTAAGTGCTTGACAACGCATTACGGCATTCCAAATGGGGTAACTTGGAACGCAACCAGCCACACACATATGCATATGCATTTCCCTGAATTAAATCAAAACCCACTGATCACACCTACAACAACACATCGGTATTGAAGGTTAACTGCTGCACAATACAATGAAATAAGCCTATTATATTGTAAGCCAGTTAAAATATGGGTCGCGCAGGTCAGAAGTTTAGGAAGTACTATGAAAATCTCTTTGTAAATGTAAGAATATATATGCAAACACAATATTTACTTAGGCTACAATTGCTTGTCACGAGGGAAACGGAAGAAAGACCGCGAATCCTTCTGTATTTCATAGTTATTACAGCCAAACACAGCACATTTCTTTCGACTCATATTGAGAGGAGGTATAAAGGAATGACACACGCTACTATTTACTTATGTCAACTTAATGCAAACGCATAAAAAACTCCGAAAGCTTCACGAACAAATACACCTGCTCTTATGACAGAATCAGTTACTCCAGGTCACTACGCAAGATGGAGCTCTAATCGCTGTCCCTCGATATCTCACAGAGTGTCGCGTATTATCTCTACTGTATTTGGTATTTGTCCCGTTCTTGGTAGGCCCTGGTAATTCACAGACTGGAGGCCAGAGTGTGCCGAGTTTGCTGTTTTAAAACGACAGCGATGGGTACGAGCCCAACTGATGGCACCACCTTCCAAAGTGCAAGTAAGTCACCTATTCCTAATTCCCAAACAATGGCAAACAAGTGCCACCACCACATGTCAATACCTCCACATTCGCCATTCCACTGTTTCGGTGAAATACTGGAAAAACTACCGAACAAACCCAACAGTCAACCTTCTTAAGAGCCACACGTCAAATTGATATTAAAAACCCAATCGGTCGGGAATCCCAATAATTTCCACGGCAGCAGTCGCTACGCTAGGCTCAGGCTCGAGTATCGCCCACGATTGGCCTGTCAACGACAGGTACGTTCTGATAATTCATTAATACAATTTATCTTATAGGTATTCACTGTCAAACTGCCCTTATTATTGAGTGGGTGAATACTGCCTCGTCCGTTCAGGTATGCTTACATGCATGCGGTGTATCATTGGATTTAGCTAAAAGAAAAATGCCATGCAATAACATTACAATGATCCAGGAAAGACCGAGTCTATAAAGCCCATCGTAGAACCCTGAACTTTCAAACTCCTAATATAGGGAATAAATGTGTGCTTAGTGTGGCAACCAGAGAGCGTCCTGGCAAGTGTGTCTAAGCAGAATGAAAAGAATACTGAGTAAAGGGAATGTTTATTAGTGATGATTGCACTATGATGGAAGGCCCGCATCAGGACTTGGAGATATTTGTTCGAATGCAAGATTTCATTATGAATAAATTTATAAAAAATATTTATTACTATTCACATATACAGTACTGTGTACAATCATAACCATATCTTGAATGCAAACGAAGAACATTGTACCTATCTCTTTCTGTTGGTGATTGACAAAGAGAGTAATACATGTTCTCTTGAGTGCAGAACTACCTGAAATTAATTTTGAATTATAATATACTGTTCGTGATTTTCAGGGAAATTCAAAGTTCATCGCCTGGAACGGGAGCTGCAGAGTGGGAAGTTCCACGTTTACAACCTGACAAGAAACAAGGTCTCGGCGCCAGTTGCTCCGGAGATGCCCCTGGAGTAAATCGAAAACTCGGCTCTTCTTGTATCGATTTTACTACTAATTTCTACGATTAATTTAGGGTAATTTATTAAATTCTGTTTTAATTCTTCATTCTCATTGACAGAATTATAATAATTCTCTACCACCACATCCAACCATGGAATCATGGTACCTGGAATTACCAAACACTTATTGAAAACGGCCAGAACTAACCATGGTATTTTAAAAAATGCTATCAAAGTGTTTTTCCTTCCTTACGTACAGTAAGGGAGATAAGTTTCTCTTTCATCATTATCGTCGTTCAAAGAAAGAAAGTCGGCGTGTTATTTTATCTTCCTCACATTTAATATTTTATAAGATTTCATTTTTTATTATTATCAAAATATAATTCACCTTCCACGTAGATACAATCCCTATGGATTTCCACAACAAATATTATATTTACAGCTTCAGTTGTTTCTGAGGAAAGTGTATATGCAAAGAAGTTAACCATATGATCATTTTTTGAGTGATTGTACATAAAGAATATAACAATGGATAGATGATTACTGTCATGAAATATTCGCAATGAGTATTTAGTCATAATTACTTTCAGTCTCCCGGTAGGAGTATGAGTACAGTTTCTTCTTGCTATTGGCTTTAGGTCGCACCGACACAGGTAGGTCTAATTGCGACAAGGAGTACAGTTTAGAAAAGTTGGCGTAACGAAATTCAGTAGGAATTTGAAGCCTTCGTACAGTATAAAGTTCCGGGATCGGCCGATGGCGGGGGGTGTAGTTGCAAAATTTTGATAGAACAGAATGAAGGTGCGTGTGTGGTTCGCTCATGTATGACTTGTTATTATGACAGTGATACAAGTGAATTATGTTGATATTCAGATTACAGTACACTAAAAAATCTACAAAAAAAGAACAATATGATCAAGGTGAACAGGTTTACAGCGAATTTTGTGTTATGTCTACTGTCTCAAATACAATTTTCGAGGTTTCTTAGAAAATAGATTCAACAGATCTCTTGGTTCTACAATTATGTCTCTGAATGTTTATTTACTGGTACTTTATTGTTTATTGTCAGTTTATTTTTATTTAATTTTTATAAAAATTCCAGGGGGTTTCTAACCCCCAGTAACCCTTGCTCCCTTCCCGGCTGGCTACGCCCCTGAAGGGAGGGAGAACTGATAGGGTACAATTCCGGGTCACAGTGAACTTTGAGACGACTCTCTGATTCATTGTTCGATTTAGACGCAATAGACGGCATTATTTTACTAAAACATTTTCTTGGAACAATAATTATATTTAATAATAATGTTATTTGTTTTACGTACCACTAACTACTCTTTTACGGTTTTCGGAGACGCCGAGGTGCCGGAATTTAGTCCCGCAGGAGTTCTTTTACGTGCCAGTAAATCTACCGACACGAGGCTGACATATTTGAGCACCTTCAAATACCACCGGACTGAGCCAGGATCGAACCTGCCAAGTTGGGGCCAGAAGGCCAGCGCCTTAACCGTCTGAGCCACTCAGCCCGGCATATAATTATATTTAATAAGAAAATTCGGTATGGGTATTGTGAGCGGGTAAACAAATGTTAGTGGAAATTTAGCGTAACATCACGTTACAGTAGCCGATTCACCCAAATCGAAATTGAAAAAAAAATTCCTCATATCGAAAGAGTGAATCAATAAAGCGAGGACATTTTCGGCATGAGGGGCTGAGCGGACCGGGAAAGGTAGGGTATGCCAGAGAGGCGAGCGGGCACATGGCCAACGATTACATTTGTTGCATTCATCTCGACTCTTTGACTAGGCCTAGAGAAGTAACCACTGTCGATAAAAATGAGGCTTCACGAGGAACCTTAATTACATTTCAGACGTCTCGTATCATCGTCCTGTATTGAAGAACAAAATAATGAAAACTGCCATCCTGCCAAGTAACTGACTTTGTCGCAAGTGTCATAATATGTAACTAGTCTGTAATAATTCTGTTTGATAATAAACGTGCATTTTGAGAAGTTACTTGCTCTTTGACTTTATCAAGTCAGAAAGCCCGTGGCCGTACTGACATGGCCTACCATTTATTTAGAAGTCCTCTGTCTCGGAATGGTTAGAGCAGACGTAATGGTATTGTATGTACTTCTTTCTCCACTTAGAATAACGATCACAGTATTTCAAAGAGCTACCGAAATCTAACTCACCTGTCTCACAAATGAAGGAAAAGAAAGTAAGAACCTAACTTAACTGAATGACACCTGTTAGTAGTCAGGTGTGAAATAGGTATCTGATAAATTAAAATCTCAACTCTCCAGAGAGAAGTGCTTTCCTCACGACTGCCCTTGGTAAGAAATTTCGAGACATAAAATTCTGTAAATTTATTCTTAATAATGTTTGTGATACCGTTCAACGATCTTTTCAGAGTTTTCAGTGAGGTTAGACGACGACGATAATGATGATTGTTATTTAAGGGGTTCTAACAGCTAGGTTATCGGCTTCTAATGATACGAGGTGTAACGAAATGAAACGACAATTAAAACTTCAAAGTGTATCTACTGACTAAAGTCTAAAACGAATGATGATGGAAAATGGCCATGGATCCAAAACATTCAGTGGATCCAATTCACCATGCCTCATATTCTGAGATGATGCTTGTTGTACAAAGGGGTCCAAAATTCAGGTCACCGGCCTCTTATAAGTATAATAATCCCAGGTAACGTAGACTCATGGTGTTCCTCGCATGGTGGTAGAAATCACAGATAATGTAAATACACGGTACGTCACACATAATGACACCATTCACAGCTAACACAGACCCATGGTGTTCCTCACATAAGGGTCTACTAAAAATCGACGCAGACCTGTGGTGTTCCTCACTTACTGGGCCTAATCACGGCGGTGGTATCCCCGTGGTATTACACACGTAGTGGAACTAATCACAGGCCAGGCATACTCATGACGTTGCTTACATAGTGGTACTAATCATGGGCAATGTAGACCTATGGTACATCGCACATTGTGGTACCACCCGCAAGTAACACAGACCATGGTGTTCCTCACATAAAGGCAATGCAGACCCATGGTGCTCCTCATATAGTGGTACTACTCATAGGTAACGCAGACCCGTTCTGAATACAGCGTAGTGCATGGCAGCTCCTCCCGCACAGACGCCAGTCCGCGATGCCGCGCGCCCGCTCCCGCGCCTCAGTGGAATGCACGCGATGGTAGTAATCACAGCCAACGCCTAGATCCATGGTGTTCCTCACATAATGGTACTAATCGCAAGTAACGTCGATCCATGGTGTTCTTCATTTAATGGTATTAATCACAAGTAATCTCATGGTTCCAATTCCTCCATCCCTTAGTCGGCCCTTTTAATCGCCTCTTACGAAAGGGTGCATTCTTCGTCTGCGTTCCCCACCCACAGGGGGTAAAAAATGTGTCAGGCTGCATCGACGCTTAAAGTTTGCAAGTCTTCCGCAGAGTACAGTATTGAACTTGATCAACTCCGAACTGGGATGTCCTATTGTTAGATCGATCATCTTGTATTTCCCTTTTG
This sequence comes from Anabrus simplex, assembly GCF_040414725.1. Taxonomy (NCBI): domain Eukaryota; kingdom Metazoa; phylum Arthropoda; class Insecta; order Orthoptera; family Tettigoniidae; genus Anabrus; species Anabrus simplex. The sequence continues at coordinate 235,463,237 of NC_090269.1, read as the reverse complement.
ACAATGACAACATGTCCAATATTACAACCAAACTGTAAAATAATATGAGAAGTCTTAGTTCGAATGTGCCGTTCATTCCAGAGTAGCAATGAAACGAACCTCTATTTTCTTTTCTTTCTTAATCTCTTCACCCTCCAGGGTTGGCTTTTCCCTCGGACTCAGCGAGGGATCACACCTCTATCGCCTCAAGGACAGTGTCCTGGAGCTTGAGACTTCGGGTCGAGGGATACAACTGAGGAGGAGGACCAGTGCCTCGCCCAGGCGGCCTTACCTGCTATGCTGAACAGGGGCCTTGTGAGGGGATGGGAAGACTGGAAGGGATAGAGGAAGCGGCCGTGGCCTTAGGTACCATCCCGGCATTTGCCTGGAGAAGAAGTGGGAAACCACGGAAAACCACTTCGAGGATGGCTGAGGAGGGAATCGAAACCCCCCTCTACTCAGTTGACCTCGCGAGGCTGAGTGAACCCCGTTCCAGCCCTCGTACCACTTTTCAAATTTCGTGGCAGAGCCGGGAATCGAACCCGGGCCTCCGGGGGTGGCAGCTAATCACACTAACCACTACACCACAGAGGCGGACTATTTTCGTTTATTTATTTATTTATTTATTTATTTATTTATTTATGTCGTGTTCACATGGCGGGACTTCCAGTAATGAAGCCTGCAATTCTTTCTACCCATACATTCCCACCTGAGAACATTTCGACATACAATACGTCTACAGCTTCGGAACCGTGCTTGGGCCGGTGAGCGTTACAAAAGTGTTAAAATCGAAATAACTTCTTGAACACACATGCGGACGATTCGCTGTAAAAAGTATGAACTGTATCTAACAAGAGGCTGACACTGACCTCGGCATGACGTCATCGGGTGAAGCAATGGCGCGACCATCTCAAGTCACAATGTGCTATGTTAATTATTGATTATTTATTTATTATAGCTCTAGATTTAAATGCGGCAGCCCGTCATGTGAGGTGTCATTTGATTCGTCTCAGTGAGTTCTATAGGTATACGACAAAACAATCAATAGTGACCGGGCGAGTTGGCCGTGCGGTGAGGGGAGCGCAGCTGTGAGCTTGCATCCGGGAGATAGTGGGTTCGAACCCCACTGCCGGCAGCCCTGAAGATGGTTTCCTGCGGTTTGACATTTTCACACCAGGCAAATGCAAAGGCCACGGCCGCTTCCATCCCAATCCTAGGCCTTTCCCATCCCATCGTCACGGTAATACCTGTCTGTGTCGGTGTGACTTAAAACAAATTTAAAAAAAAGAGAATCAGCAGTGAACATCTGAGAAAATGTGGTGCCAAGAAGAGCGAAGAAATATTTCTTTCGCAAAATGTCGTTATACAATTACAAATGATCGAAAACTCACTCGACAGGCTTCTCAGAATTAGTGTTGGCTACTGAATGTATGATTCGAAGCAGTGTATCGATTCATCCAAGTGTCCGAGTGAATCGATTCACAGGAACGGCGAGCTCACGGCACATGATTCAGCTTACTCCCAGCGGACAGTGCTGAGTGGCGCACTCACTGGACGTTGACGGGGAGCCGAGCTTCCGCTGCAGCGAGACAGTGAATCAGTGAATCATGGCACATCGAAAGAATCGTGAACGACCGCGGCTCAGTGAGACACATGATACACACGGATCCTTATCGGCTCACTGGACACGCGGCGAGCCGAGCTTCCGCTGCAGCGAGACATACAGTGAGCCATGGCACATCGAAAGAATCGTGAACGACCGCGGCTCAGTGAGACACAAGATACACACGGCTCCTTGGCTCACTGCAGCGAGACATACAGTGAGCCATGCTACACTGAAATAATCGTATGCTATAATGGACTCTCGAGCTCAGCTCATTTGAAAATAATACCCATTTGCATTCACTGTCCTCTTCTTACAGGGAGGTTTAAATAATAGATGGATTTATTTGCAGTGTTAAAAAGGTAGTCACAACATAATTCTGAAGTAGCTAGTAAGTAGGTAGGCTATTAGGTTATACTGTTTATTAGTTTAATGAATCTTAGTATTATAACTTAGTTGACATTTGACAATTAAACTCGACTCTAGCCTGCCCTATGACTATGAGTCATGCTCATGACCACTCAAACGTCCCTGTTTTATATTGGGAAGAATGGCTCAGTATTCTCTCAGTTCATATGTCACATCGTTGCACAAGACTTCAATCATATGTGGACAGACGTAATAACAGTATGTTGAATCAGAAAACCAGCGGGCTACTGTACATCTCGGGTAGCCTATACAAAATATGACTATGAAAAAAAAATCCTCAGCTGATAGAAAAATATTTTTTAAAAATGACTGAGCGAGTTGTCGTGCGGTTAATATCGTGTGGCTATGCGCTTGCATTCGGGGGATGGTGGGTTGAAATCCCACCGTCGGCAGCCGTTAAGATGGTTTTTCCGTAGTTTCCCCATTTTCTCACCAGGAAATGCTGGGACTGTACCTTAATTCAGGTCATGGCTGCTACCTTCCTAATCCTAACCTTTCCCACCCTGCGTCACCGGAAACCTTCGATGTATTAGAGTAACTAGCATTTTTTCTAAGAAAGGAGTTCAGAGTATGAAGACCAGATGACAGCTGCGAGCACTGAATGCTGTTGCTGCTGTCTTACCAGCACATACTACACAGATGCAGTAGGAGCGGTGACCAATGAGCCGTGAATCGGATCACTGTATCGATTCAGTAACGTGAACGGAATCAAATGAATCGATTCAGTAAAATGAATCGAATGTCCCATCACTACTCAGAATTACTGAAGTCCAACGTCACCAATACCTAGGCTTATCGGGAGCATTTGAGTGTTAAAGCGGTTAGGTATCGTGAGGTGGAGCGTCAACCGAGCACATCTACTGCCCCTGTCGAACTCTTATTAAGTTGATTATTTCGGCGGGCTCTTAGACGATGACGCAATCTCTCAGGCCAGAAGATTTGTGGTGGTGATGGAGATGTGTGAAGAAAGTGAGGTGTTTGGTGGCCATGGCCTATACCAAGAACTGCCCCTGCATTCGCCTTAGTGCAGGATAATGGAAAACCATTCTCAGGACAGCCGGCGGTAAGAACTGGCCCCTCTACATCCCCAGAATGTAGAGCCACGGTAGAGGCGTGGCCACCCGTCCTCTGTTCGGTTGGTCGGTCGGAGTGCAGAGCTGTCGGACCACGGACCAGCCGTGTCTACTTGTAGGCTGAAGCTTACTCTTCAACTGTCGACATTTCGTTGGTGTTAATCTTTTCTACTGTACCTCAACAAGAACATCAACACGCTCATCAGTGTATGACCACAAGGATCATGAATTCAAAACTGTGGGGATTAAGATATAGCAAACTGTAATTAGCAAAAAAGGGAAACATAGAAAAACCGACAAACATACAACATGTCGCATTAATATTCTGAAAAGAAAAAAATACAATTATAAATAAATACACTGTAATTCAATAGGAAAAATAAAAATCCACACTTCTAGCCTTCAGGCAAGCAGCTTAATGTTGAAAACATCCTAGGGATATGAGCTACGAATTTCGGGTAAATAAAATGTAATAAAGTATGAGAATATAGGCCTAAGGTAAGGGTTGTTCTGCCCGAAGGCAGGTCCGAACCTCCGCAGAGGTGTTCCTGAGCCGGAGTTTACGTGCGATAGGGTGGCCAGTTCCTTTCCGCTCCTCCATTCCCTTACCCCCACCAACAGCGCGTGGTAACCCATCCAACTCCTGACCACGCCAAATGTTGCTTAACTTCGAAGATATTTATTCCAGCCGGCACCGTGGTGTAGGGGTAGCGTGCCTGCCTCTTAACCGGAGGCCTCGGGCTCGATTCCCGGCCGGGTCAGGGATTTTTACCAGGACCTGAGGGCTGGTTCGAGGTCCACTCAGCCTACGTCATTAGAATTGCGGAGCTATCTGACGGTGAGATAGCGGCCCTGGTCTCTAAAGCCAAGAATAACGGCCGAGAGGATTCGTTGTGCTAACCACACGACACCTCGTAATCTGCAGACCTTTGGGCTGAGCAGCGGTCACTAGATAGGCCAAGGCTCTTCAAGGGCTGTAGTACCATTGGGGGGGGGGGTTCATTATTTATTCCTAAAAATTACAATCATTTTCTTAATCGTCCAATGCAAAGTACTGTCGATCTCTATTACATTTTCGTCTGATTGCCGACTGGAACCCCGTTCATCACTGAATTTTATTGTTGGTGCATTTGTAATTAATTTTCTTTGTTTACTCCAGTTTTCCGAACGCAAAGGACACACTAAACGTTTCTTACGATGTGCCCCCATGATGCCATGTCCGGTCGACTAGATAAGCAGTTTGCCTTTTCTACCACTACGAGCGCTAATGTGAGTCAATGATGATGACAGTAGACTGATAAACTGATGATTGTTCACTGGAAACTCGCCCATATCCCGTCGATTAGATTTACAGTTTCCCTCTTTCTACCACTACGAGCGCTAATGTGAGTCAATACAGAGTTTCACTTAACAGCTAACTAACACGTTATACAGTACAAACACCCGACGAAGACAGCCAAAAGGAGCTATTAAGTATTCCCATTAATTAGTGAAATACAGGACTGGAGAAGCAAGTAAGAAAGTGGGTTTGTAAGAGTCATTTAAGGGCTATAAAAAGATTAACGCACAGGGCGAATACAATTTGAATCACATACTTAGAACAAGGAATAGGGCACAAAATAAATAAGTGCGCTCCAGAATAATAGTCAACAGTATTGTAATCATACTGTATACAACAGGTAAAATAGGGGAGTTATTTCTTCACTGAGCATAGTCCATCAGTATCTTCCACGTTACTCAGAATCTCAGTAACAATAATACAAATGTCCAGTAATTATTACGAATAGCTATATAAGACCAAAAGAAGAAGAACGAGGAAATGACAATCCCACATAGGTTACAAATTAAATATGGTGTAGAGTTCCTGCTAGCTTTAGAAACTGTCGGGAACTGTAGTAGTTCATATAGAGAACAAACTTCCGGAAATAAATGTGCTCGCTGATAAACAGGTGAATAAGCTTGTACCACTTATAAATAGGATTAAAGTTTTTGCTGCAATTAATGGAACGGCACTGCACTGAAGGAACATTCCACAACTTAGATTTATATACACAGTAGGCTGTACGTTTAACCGGCGGACTGAATTATTCACTCAAGATTTGAAAGCAACATTTCCGTTGTCTGTATTAATTATATAAATTCATCATAATCACAATCGAAGATCAAATGTGAAGCTCCAGGGTAGTGACAGCAAAGTTAATAGAGCCACGGATTTATCCCGCAGAATATAAACACATTCAAGTTCCATTTTAATTTCCGCTGAAAGGAAAACAAAGAAAGAAATTGAGAGTCGAACTTACCTCAGAGCTGGAAGCAGTTAACAGTTAGCGCTAGGGATATGCCACTCGATCGCCTGCTCGAGCACACTGGAGTGCTGACGGCACGAACTGGTGTGTCGAGCTTTTTCGAGCAAGATCGAGAAGCACAGGATTCCCTCATGACGTAGGCGTGTATGCGCTCTAAGCAGGACGTGTGTGTTGTGACTCGAGGAATATTTCCGTCTTCACTCATTCTCTTTGGTCTTCACATTCCAGCATTACATTGTAGTAGAGTAATTAGCGATCATTATACAGAAGTACGGACGTACCACAAGTCGTAGTGGACGCATCAGTTTATTAAACTCATATATGCACAAAATAAATTGTTGTTATCAAATTTAACTGACTGCTCGACATGAGGATGAGCTCTGCATAGTGATGAAACTTCTGTGGTTTTCCTGTCGTTATTTGGTCGTTACATCAGTTTATGGTTCTTCTGATCATTGGATGTATCATTTTAATAACACATTCTTTTCAGTTTTATTATAGTGCTATGATACTATTTCTCCTACACGAAGACGTGTTTATTGGTATGACGGGACCTTCTTCTTCTTAATCTATTTGCCCTCCAGGGTCGGTTTTTACCTCGGATCCCGCGAGGGATCCCACCTCTATCGCCTCAAGGGCAGTGTCCTGGAGCTTCAGACTCTAGGTCTGGGATACAACTGGGGAGGGTAACCAGTAACTCGCCCAGGCGGCCCCACCTGCTATGCTGAACAGGGGCCTTACGGGGGGATGGGAAGATTGGAAGGGATAGACAAGGAAGAGGGAAGAAGCGGCCGCGGCATTTGCCTGGAAGAGAAGTGGGAAACCACAGAAAACAACTTTTAGGATGGCTGAGGTGGGAATCGAACCCACCTGTACTCAGTTGACCTCCCGAGGCTGAGTGGACCCCGTTCCAGCCCTCGTACCACTTTTCAAATTTCGTGGCAGAGCCGGGAATCGAACCCGGGCCTCCGGGTGTGGCAGCTAATCACACTAACCACGACACCACAGAGGCGGACTATGACGGGACCTTCGATATTTAATTTGTACCCATTCAGTTTATAATAATTTTGCTGCCGTATATGCTAATTAGGAAAAGGGACAGGAGGGAGAAGAGCAGTAACAATAATAGTAAGAAGAAGAAAATCTGAACAGAACTGAAGTCTTGAGTCCGATAGGATATAACTGAACTTTCAGGATATTTTAAATTACATCTCACAATCTGTAGATGCTGCATGTTGCGAAAATGCATCAATGGACACATAGGACTTGTATTATGTTCTTGTAATTCTAGTGGATTAGTAATTGATAATTCAATATATTTCGATATAAACTTATTTTATTACCACGAACATGCGGTATTTGACATCAAAGAGCAAAGAAGATCGCCACCAGTGCTGGATTAAGGTGCTTGGGGGCCCTGGGCTATTTAAAAATGTGGGGCCCCTTCTTCATAACATCACGTAAGACTAGCATACTGAAGTCGTTATAGAACTACTTCCACTTAAATTGATGAATAGGGAAGTGTTGAAACATACCACAGATTTTCTCTATTTTTCATGTTAATATTTCATAATGCCAAAACATATTTTACATTTGTCTCATCATCACTATCAAATCGACATACAAAACAGAACTTACGTTTTTTGGCACCACTAGGATATTTTCTATCCATTTTACAAGAAGATTACAGTTGTAACTTACAAATGGTTTAATAATCAGAGGTGAACTGGAAGTTCTCTTCCTGATGCAAAGATATAGTATAGCATGCGTATCCCACCGTGCTTCCCCTGTCCCCTCCCGCTCACTTCCTAGATCTCTTCCCACTTTTCCCCTCTGCCCGTACTCCCAAGCTGCCAGACTTAAACTTTCGTCAACAATAACCTTTACAATAACTACAGTGCGTAAGTTGCGAGGATTCGTGTCTCCAGACGGTAATTAATTCTAGCAGTGATGAACTACTAACGCGGACAGCCGGTAAGAAGTAAGGAAGAGTGCGTGTTTAATATTTTGCGAGCGTAAATGTTCATATACATGCATGGAGGTGGAGCAGCAGGCCTTTTATACAATTTTAGGTTCGGCCAAGGGCTGGGGCCTCTTGGCACGCGGGGCCCGGGGCTGTAGCCCCTTTAGCCCCCCTCTTAATCCGGCCCTGATCGCCACGCAACTGATTTATTGCAAGGAAATCACTCATAGGTGGCGGGCCATACTCCTGCTCTAGTACTGCTCGACCTGCATCGAGCTATGACGTCATCAGCTCGAGCTGCGCTCAAGCCCATCCCTAGTTGGCGCTTTAGAGGTCGGATCGCCAGTCGCTGCTAGCACATTCGTACGTGATGAAGCAGCGCGCACACTATGGGGTGTCCATACACTGAACCACACGGTGACGTAACGCAAGGTAGGTCAAGATACCACACAAACGAAGTCTGGTTCAACATTTAAACGGACTGACCAAAAAATCGAATGAGGCACGGCTGCAAGTTTCGGCGTAGAATACCTACCGTTTGATAGGCATTGTCGAAATATCTAATCAGTGTGGGTTTGAAATGTTATTGTTGACATTGTTAGTTCTTCGTTCGAAGAAATGTACTCATCTTAAGTCATTGATTTCCAAATTAGTTTCTATCAGTCAGGCAGTAGATGTGCTCGGCTGGGGCTCCAACTGCACAAAGTTCCCACTTTAACATGCCATTTGACGCTCGATTCTCTAGAATGCGTTTTCGATTATTTTGAAGCCATCTATTGTCCATATGTCGCTACATTTTCTTTTTCTGTCCTTCTTTCTTTCTCAATCTGCTTACCCTCCAGGGTTGGTTTTTCCCTCCGACACAGCGAGGGATCCCACCTCTACCACCTCAAGGGCAGTATTCTGGAAAGTGAAACTTTGGTCCGGGGGATACAGCTAGGGAGGACCAGTACCTCGTCCAGGTGGCCTCACCTGCTATACTGAACAGGGGCCTTGTAGGAGAATGGGAAGATTGTAAGGGATAGACAAGAAAAAGGGATGGAAGTGGCCATGGCCGTAAGTTAGGTACCGGCATTTGCCTTGAGGAGAAGTGGAAAACTACGAAAAATCACTTCGAGGAAAGCTGAGGTTGATCTCGCAAGGATGAGTGGACCACGTTGCAGCCCTTGTATCATTTTTTTTAAATTTCGTGGTAGAGCCGAGAATCGAACAGAGTCCTCCGGCGATGGCAGCTAATTACGCTAACGACGACACCACAGAGGCGGACGTCGCAACATTTTACGTAAAAGAATTTCTTTTCGTCACTCTTCGCACCTCAGTTTTTCTCAACCGTTCTCTATTTGTTTGTTTTTTTTTTTTTTTTTTTTTGCCATAGAATTCACTAAGAGGAATCAAACACTTCACATTAGGTGCTGGCTGCCTCAGTGAATCAGTGGTAGAGTGTCAGCCTCCGGATCCCAAGACACGGGGTTCACAGAGATTGTGAAAATTTTGAAGGGCGTTAAAACGTCCATGCGACACTCCATGTCGTATGGTGTCGGCATGCAAAAGATCTCTGGTGACACATTTGGTGTTTACCCGACAAAATGCTTTGCAACTCAGCCATAGACGCCCGGTTTACTTTGCCATTTAGTGGGCCTAGAGTAAAACGGAACATCAAAATTGACGAGCAGACAGCCAGGTGGCATCAAATCAAAATCCTTACAGTGAAATATTGAACACTGTCATCACACACATATTATCTAGAAATAATTTAAATCTTAAAACGTTGATGTTTTTGTAGCCCTCGCCGGCCCAAGGAACTTATTATAGACATACTCTATATCCAAATATGTCGCGAAATATTTCTATTTAAGGTATAGGTTCCACTGGTCATCAGTCTTAATTTTGGAGATAAATCTCTCGGGTGCATACTAAAGAACCTTTCCGTAATTTGACTGGAGGCAGAAGACTTGAAGTAAGACATTACTCAGAATGTTCACTGATATTTACCGTGACGGGGATTCAAACAAAGATTTTCATGATACTAATCTCCCGTTACAACACGCTGACAAATGAGGACACTTCGAAAATAAAACATTCGAATTTCGTATTCTTAACTACTGTTTATTTATTGGTATCCAAGAAAACAATGTATGTCCTATATAGCTGACAGAAAGAGCTTTATGTTCCAGATGTGCTCATTCCGTATTCTGCACTGCGGTACCAGCTGTGTATTCTCAGCCTTATGGCATCTTCCATTTCGTTTTCAGCCGTCTAACATCTTAGTAACTCCCATAGATTTTAAGTGAGAAATTTACCGCTCCACCACGCCCAGACAAGAGTACCAATAACATTGTTCCCTTAATCTGGCATATGTACTCGGTACGACGTATATTTTCACACCTGAACCATATTTGAATCGGTTATTTATGAACGGAAGTAATTCAAATGGTCAACTCTTGGGAAATAGAAATAGAAAAACCTAAATCTTACCACGAATCATTGATGAAAACTTTACGGCCATGAAAATTTTCCGCTATATACTCGGCGAGTTTTAACAATGAACGTTTGTGCCTCAGCTATTCAGTGTATTAACAGAAGCATATGAATATTTTTGAAGAATACGTGACTTACGCATTTTCATAAATATACCTGCAGATTTTTCTTGAACATTATTGAGATAATATCAGATTTACCACTATTCTCTAGTGTTGATATATTTGGTGAATTTTATCAATAGACGTTTTTACCTCAGCTATTTAGTTTAATAACAAAAGCACGTGAACATTTTTAGTAATACTTATGCCTTTTCATAAATAAACTGTAAGGTTAATATAATTGGAATCCATAATGCTGCACCGTCAGTTAACTTATCAGTGTTTCCCTACACATTACAATACATTTCATAGTATATACACCTACCAACAAGAAAAAAATAAAACAACTGTACCTGATACGCTGGAAGTTAAATATTCATTGACCCTGGTGATTATGAAGAGGCTCCAGTGCGTCCATCGAAGTTCCTACGACTCTGCGTGTTACAAATATAAAGGCGTGTGTCAAAAAGTACGGTGAATGGACCGATATCGCAATGACAACGTGTCGCAACACTGCACAAATGCGCAAGTGAATAGAGAGACATCTCGAGAAGCGCGGAGCTGAAGCAGGTTAGTCTGCTGCGGCCAATCGGATGTAGTACGTGTGACGACTTGTGTTAAAATACAATGGAGCAACGCATAATCATCAAGTTTTGTTACAAATTGGGAAAAAACGTGACGGTAACGAATGCGATGTTGGAGCAAGTGTACGGAACGGAAGCTATGAGAAGAAAATGTGTTTACGACTCGTTTAAACGTTTTCGGGAGGAACTGGAAACTCTTGATGATGCGCCACGTCCGTTCTGTTTACGGCTTGTCCTCTTGAATTCCAACTTTATCTTCATATTATGATCTTTTCTACTGTTTCTTCACAGTATCCATTTACTGAAACGAAATACATTCGGACTATTATTAGAAGTATTCCCGGACAATGTGTATGCATGTTCGACATCGCCTCGACAGTTTTCGTATTTGCGCAACAATCCATTGTTTGGGGGTATCCTGGCACTTCTGCTGGACAACTGCCTACAGTTCGTCGTTGGAGGTAAACTATCCTTTCGTAACCTCGTTCATTACGTGATCAATAGGACAAAATACAGCGGGTATGGCGGATGGGACAGCACGGTGTACTCTACAGCACGCAGGATGGCAATGACCTGCCGACTACAGTAAAGCCGCGTAATGGTTCAGTAATACATACGCATATCTACACGAATGACGCAACATTGTTCTACCTGTGCGAAGTAGCGGCGTCATCTGGTGCCCATTGACGGCTCTATACAATGTCTTCCCTAAAACACTGGGCCCGTATCTCAAACTGCTACTTTTCTGGAGATATGAACGGAATGTCAATCAATTTTGAACGCCGCAATAAAACTCCATCTAAGCTAATTCGTCTACTACAAGATGCCATTCCACGCAATGCTTCCACTGACAGCCTAGAAAATACCGTTTAGTTGAGCATCTCCTACCGTTATTCCAAATGTTTCCAGCACAAAGATTGCAATATTTTCGTAACACTTTCATTTTGCGGGAAATCACCCAGAACAAACCGTGCTAGCAGTCATAACGGAACTCTTGTGGACCGTTTCCAAGGCTTAGTAGACTATTTACATATTATGTCGGTTGAACATTGAACGAGCCGCCAGATGTCATTAATAAACCGATAGTTAAGGCATGGACTACCAACGTGTTTGCTCACTGTTCAAAAGTCGTCTTCCTCGTCCAGAATGTGTCTTGCGATCTTGCGATGGTGAGTTGGATATTTCACATCAGATCCAGCGACGCAATTACGTAATGCACTATGTCAAATAAGGATTATAAAATTAACTTCACGCAATAAAAAGAAGAATGGTCGAAGTAATGTAGAAGTTCCTCCTGGTGTTATGTACACAGGAATATCATTTAGGATGACTTTTCATTTTGTTGCCGTTGTTGCAAGCACGTCTCGTCAACGCTAGTCAACAATAATAGGCCTACTATTATTTTAACATTAGAAAAACCGACGGGGAAAAGTTGTCGAGGTTTTTGTTCTTCTCACACTGGAGACATAATTACATTTTTCATATAACTGTAAAATGTATACTTTTAATTATTTATGGAATTTTTAAGTAGAAAGTTTAACCATTTAAATTGAAATTTAAGACTTTCAGAAAGGCTTACCTAGAAGCACCACCGTTCCAAATATTTCCATTAAAGATTGCAGGGGTTAATTCAAATAAACAGACAATAATTATTGATGTTGGGAAATATTTTTTATTATTATTTTTCTTGCGTTGTTCTATACAACAGATCCAAGTACGGAGTTCATATTGTCGATCAGGTGACTCAAAAGTATAGTGTAAATACTGCTGCCCACAGATTGCCATTACATACCTTCAGGAATATTCTTGGTCTAGTAATTAATTATTAGGTGATGCACCAAGAACTTACCAACAGCTGCATTACAAGATGTAATTTCTGTTAAATCTTCCGGTGAACTAGTCAAAGGGAACAATGTAAAAATAAATATTTCCGAAGAGGGTGAATAATTTTTGGAATATGACACCGACATAGAGCCATTTGGAAATGAGAGAAAACGGAAGATACGGTACACAAAATTCGTCAAAACTGCAATCAAGAGAAGCATTCAAAACGATGCCTAAGCAATAAGTGTGTTGGGCAGAAAGAAAAGAGATGAATATGTTCCAAATATGAAATTGCGTGATAGGTTTTCTCACCACATGTAGTGTATTTGCAATAATAACAGTTTGAACATGATGTTGTTTTAAGGGGCCTAACATCGAAGGTCATCGGTCCCATGTAAAATATTATTTATCAATAAAGCTCAATTGTTTTAACTAAACGATGACCGACGTCTTATGCCTGGAACATATATATATATATATATATATATTTTTTTTTGCTAGGGGCTTTACATCGCACCGACACAGATAGGTCTTATGGCGACGATGGGATAGGAAAGACCTAGGAGTTGGAAGGAAGCGGCCGTGGCCTTAATTAAGGTACAGCCCCAGCATTTGCCTGGTGTGAAAACGGGAAACCACGGAAAACCATCTTCAGGGCTGCCGATAGTGGGATTCGACCCTACTATCTCCCGGATGCAAGCTCACAGCCGCGCGCCTCTACGCGCACGGCCAACTCGCCCGGTCTGGAACATATTTGTCCCATTGGTCCTCGTAAAGGGTCGCTATTGTTAGCGGTTTTTTTTTTTTTTTCCTAAAGGCGACAATAGACGGCGCGTGGCTCGTTCAAGGTACATGATATCGCACGTTAACCGTTCGGTTTAGAAAAATAAATGCAAGGAACTACATGGCGCTGCATATAGCGGCGATAGATTTGCCTTGGGTCGTGAAGATGACGTATAGTCAGTGGTCGCCAAACGCCAATGTGGACAACAGGGACTATGTTGTTACCTATTTAGTTATATCACGTGGACATTTTTTACTGTTAAAAAAGAAATGACAGCGGAGTCGGTGGTAGATGACTTCTGTTTTAAGAAGCAGAGCAAGGTAAGCTCGTAACTATCGCATTTTACATTGGAATACAGAATGAGGATTACGTAAGTTCGAGGAATAATGGGTACAGCAAAAGTAATCAGTCATCGAGCAAATATAATTGTTTTAAGATAGGAATTCCTCGACCTGGCCCGGAAACGAACCCGGGGACCTGAGGACCGAAGGCCAAGACACTGACCACTCATCCATCGAGCTGGACTACTCCCTTGCACAAAGAGCATGAAATAAATGCTTGATATGCACGTGGAAACACTTGGAAATACGCATACTGGCTACTTCAACAAGCACGAATCCCGTCCAGCTGACAGAGCGGTGCCGAGTCTCCTTGAGGTTCCTCCAAGGCAACTCAATGGACCTGGTTCGCCGGAGTATGATCCGTGCGACGTGTGACCAAGTACATGGGACGTTTCAACACGATTTTCTAATGACTCAGTTATAGCGTAATATTCAATGTCCGTTGTGATTTTAACGTCATCCCTGCCGTGAAGAAAGTCCAAGAGCAGTAAGTTTGGACTAGTTTTTTATTATTTAAAATCAATCATCAGTACGCTTGGACCAAACAAGTGACCCCGTTTAAACCAATAATTTCACTAGTGATAGCGTAGGAGAAGTCAATGACATGTACCTTCCATAACTGACATAAGATTCCTGGACTATATCTTAATAAGAAACGTCCAAGGAAACTCCACCTTCCCATCATATTTGTGGGCTGCTCAACCTTCACATGATCCGCATACTACGAATGCCCAGATATTTTCTCTACAATAGTGAATCCTACCATACCAATCCAAGTGATAAAATCATTCCTTTTATTAACAACTTGCTTTACGTCGCACCGACACAGATAGGTCTTATAGTGACGATGGGATAGGAAAGGCCTAGTAGTGGGGTGGAATCGGCCTTGGCCTTATTTAACGTACAGCCTGGTGTGGCTGGTGTGAAAATGAAAGATCACGGAAAACCATCTTCAGGGCTACCGACGGTTTGGCTCCAACCCACTATATCTCGGATGCAAGCTCACAACTGCGGGGCCTTAACCGCACGGCCAACTCGCCCGGTATAAAACCATTCCAAACTACAGTATGTTACCCACAAAGTTAACCTCTTTTAAGAGAGGCAAACGAAATATTATAATAAATAAAAACCAGATAAATACTGAACAAAGTTAATTCCTATTTGCTGAAATAAACGCCTACAATATATTAAATGTGCTACCATGTCTAATCATGTGTAATCTTGAGATTTTATTTTATTTTTGAACATTTTTCAAGGTTTCGAACATATTATTTAACCATGTCTTGAATATGCCTGTGCAAAATGGAAAGGGAAATGTTCTTTTGTTCCGAACGTTCTGATTATAGTTGTCCAAATGATTTGTCTCGTCCTGGTCCAAGCGGCCGGTAATTAGTGGAAATTAGTCCAAATGTGATGTACCCGTCCACTACAGCTTTCGAGTGGCCCGTCATTTTCTTGAGCAAAACAGCAGAAAGAATCGCTATTTGAAGTGGAAGTCTTAAGATGAAACGTGATACTGTAATCGATATGTTTTCTATGTAATAAATTTGATCTGGTTGTGCCGACGTAGCTCCGCCTTCTTGAGCCAGATTCTCACTCTTCTCTCCACACCCATGATGACGATGGCGATCAGTGCTCCAAAGAGCAGAGCCACAAGGATGGGGGCCACATCGCCAAGGTCAACCCTTGTCAGGTCGTTAGGAACCTCGGGCAACTTCTTGGGTCTGGCATCGTTCAGCAGCTTCTGCAAGGTGCCGCTCTTCCTCATTCTGTTGAGACTGCAACAAAAAAATTACGTTGGGTAGATAATACATTATTTATGTAACACAAGTTTTGGTGGTGGTGATAATAATTGTTTGAGAGGAGTTACAACTGAACAACCACCCTCAATTGTTAAGGTACCGAATCTAAATGAAAATTAAATTGTCCTTCAAGCTAAGAATATACACTGACTGACAGAGCAAATGCAACACCAAGAAGGAGTGGTCAGAACTTTATGCCAATTGCAGGGTAGACTGACGTCACTGAGGTATGCTCATGATGTGAAATGCGCCGCTGTGCTGCGCACGTAGCGAACGATAAATGGGACACGGCGTTGGCGAATGGCCCACTTCGTACCGTGATTTCTCAGCCGACAGTCATTGTAGAACGTGTTGTCGTGTGCCACAGGACGTCGGCGTGGAGAAAGGTCAAATCCGGCAGTAACTGTGGAGCGCCCTACCGCTAGACAACGCGGCATCATGGTTTGGGGCGCTATTGCGTATGATTCCACGTCACCTCTAGTGCGTATTCAAGGCACGTAAAATGCCCACCGCTACGTGCCGCATGCGCTGCGGCCGGTGGCACTCCCGTACCTTTAGGGGCTGCCCAATGCTCTGTTTCAGCAGGATAATGTCCGCCCACACACTGCTCGCATCTCCCAACAGGCTCTACGAGGTGTACAGATGCTTCCGTGGCCAGCGTACTCTCCGGATCTCTCACCAATCGAACACGTGTGGGATCTCATTGGACACCGTTTGCAAACTCTGCCCCAGCCTCGCACGGACGACCAACTGTGGCAAATGGTTGACAGAGAATGGAGAACCATCCCCCAGGACACCATCCGCACTCTTATTGACTCTGTACCTCGACGTGTTTCTGCGTGCATCGCCGCTCGCGGTGGTCCTACATCCTACTGAGTCGATGCCGTGCGCATTGTGTAACCTGCATATCGGTTTGAAATAAACATCAATTATTCGTCCGTGCCGTCTCTGTTTTTTCCCCAACTTTCATCCCTTTCGAACCACTCCTTCATGGTGTTGCATTTGCTCTGTCAGTCAGTGTATATGAATGTGTTACTCCGGGGGAAAAGAGGATTTGATTTGCAAGTTCTAGGAATTTGTGTAGAGTAACGGTTCTCATCATTACATCTGATGGGAGGTGTGAAAAGGACGTCCGTTCTCGAATAGCCCAGGCTAAAGACGCCTGTTGACCTCCAAGGAAATATCCCTACCAGTAAGAAAGCATTTCATTAAGAGCTTCATTTGTAGAATTGCGACCTATGGCTCTGAAACCTGGACTCTATTAAAGGCTGATAAGAAAAGAATAGATACATTCAAAATGTGGTGCTGGCGTCGAATGTTACGAATACTCTGGACTCACAGGCTAACAAATGAAGAAGTTTTTAAGAGAGATGAAGAAACCGCCAGTGTAGAGAAAATGATCGCGAAAAGAAGTAGTTGGATACGTCATTTACTCCGGCATTCATCATGGTGCACCACACTGCTTGAAGGGAAACTGGAAGGAAAGACTAGAAGAGGACGACCAAGAGCAGGGTTCCTCGATGGCATTAAAGGGTGTCGTCCATATCAGCTAATCAAGCAGCTGGAAGGTCGTTAGACGAGGACAGTCATGCTACCCACCAACCATCAGATTGAGGAGAACGAGAGAGAGAGAGAGAGAACGGTTCTTAAAGGGTGTGGCCCCGAATTGCTTCGCTGTGCCGCAATGAAAACAGTATATTAGAAAAAAGTGAACTCACAAATATAAGCATATGTATTCAATGTTTTACAGCAAAAATGTAATAGACCGGGCGAGTTGGCCGTGCGGTTAGGGTTGCGCAACTGTGAGCTTGCATCCGGGAGATACTGGGTTCGAATCCCACTGTCGGCAGCCCTGGCTTTCCGTGGTTTCCCATTTTCACACCAAGCAAATGCTGGGGCTGTACCTTAATGAAGGCCACGGCCGCTCCCTTCCCACTCCTAGCCCTTTCCTATCCCATCGTCGCCATAAGACCCATCTGCGTCGATGCGACGTAAAACAACTTGTAAAAGTTGTAATAGAAACTGAAATAAAAACTTTTCATCAGTTATTGTTGCAACCGAGTTGGAAATATGAGGTTGTTTATTGTTCAAATCTGGAAACAGTTCCAGACAAACACATCTATACGTCTTAATCTACAAAAATAAATATCTTCCATTTCGTATGTTAATGCTGATCAGTACCGAAAATCCCTGCTCACAGAGATACGTTGTTGAAAACTGAAGTAGTATATACAGGGCATGAGAGACCGGCATGTTTCTCGAGCGTTCTAGTGGTTTTTGTATTTTCCACTAGGATTCATAATATATCGGGAATGTTCCCTAGAGTTTGAAATCATTCCAAAGCTGGTCGAATGTGCCACAATATTCCACAGGGCACAGCAGTGTGCCGCGAATCAAAGCAATTTCAGACTTCCGGTCTTGGGTAATAGTTTACAACCTGTTGTTGGCCGCCATCGTCCAAATGTACGCAAGGTTTAGACTGAACTCTAGAAACAGTGATAGACGCGTTGTACAAGGAAATGGAACCAATCGAGAAATTCTCTCTCTATCTCTCTAACTCCATGGCTAAATGGTTAGCATGCTAGCCTTTGGTCACAGGGCTCCCGGATTCGATTCCCAGCAGGGTCGGGAATTTTAACCATCATTGGTTAATTTCACTGGCACGGGGGCTGGGTGTATGTGTCGTCTTCATCAACAGTTCATCCTCATCACGACGCGCAGGTCCCTACGGGAGTCAAATCAAAAGACCTGCATCTGGCGAGCCGAACTTGTACTCGGACACTCGCGGCACTAAAAGGCATACGCCATTTCTCTCATTCCTGAGGATCGTAATGCTACACGACCCCCTTCGTGAAGGACGTATATGCTGCTCTTCCTTGTGCTTTCCTCCACAACCAGGGACACTCCGTTGTAATGGAGCTCTTCTCAGAGATCTTTCAGGAATGTGGCTGAAGATCATAAGTTTTTCTATATTTTCACCTTCTTTACGGGAAAAATGACCAAATAGATTTTCTAAATTCAAAGTTACTTATGATATTATAGTCTATCACGAATCTGGTGTCCCCATATTTCCATGCGTACAACTGAGAAATATGTGTTAACAGTAATTCCTTGACAAAGATATTGTTTTTAACAGAAGTAGCTACTCCTCCACTTGCATGATTTACGTTAGTTCTGTTTTTTTTTTTTTTTGGTAAAGACTTTGGCAGCAAAGTCTGTATACGTTCTTGACACTAAGTGTATTTTGCAAAACTCGTGCCTCTCTTAGGTTTCTTAGAAGTGTGGTTTATCTTGCGGTTTTCAATTTACTCAGTAGAGGTCAGTATGGATTTGTTGCTATTATGAGGATTTGGATTAATTGTTTCACTATTAACTAGTGATATTGGTCTTTTACAGCCAGGAAAAGTCACAGTTGTAGGCGTAGAGGTGCAGGAATTATCCTATCTATTTGATTTTCGGAGCAGGGAAGACCATTACAATTCTGGCTCGGTACTGAGCCACGGTTGGTCAGTAAAGTGGCTTGTTGTAGGGTACATCTTCTGGGAGGGAGTTAGAAGTACCGATGCCATTTTTGGGGTTATCGACCTCTGACTTTTGTGAATTACGATATTTTGGAGTTCGTTGAAGAAATTCTGAGGTTAAGGTTGCAAATTTGACGAAGGTCTTGATGGGAGGAGGATTAATCGTTTGGAACTAAGAATATTATTAGGACAACATTTGGGCAGGTGTCCTTCGGTACTACAAAGAAAACAACTGGGCGAGTGAAAAAATAATGAAACGGCACATGGCTCTTAGCGCCGGGAGTGTCCGAGGACAAGTGCGGCTCGCCAGATGCAGGACTTTCGATTTGACTCCCGTAGGCGACCTGTGGGTCGTGATGAGGATGAAATGATAATAAAGGCGGCACATACACCCAGCCCCCGTGCCACCGAAATTAACCCATTATGATTAAAATTCCCGAGCCTGCCGAGAATCGAACCCGGTAAGGTGATAGGTAAATCCAGTATTTAGTACCATCATATTCAATATGGAGGGATTCGGTAAATTTATCAGTCTTCATTTTGAGTATACGTTTGTCTTAGGAAGCTTAAAATGCGGGGGAATCCTGGAATTGACAATCCTGCTCTAATTGGGGTAATCCTAGGCATGATTCTCACAACGAGTTTTAACAATTCCTCTTCGATAACATAGTTTGGGGTCACATGAGAGACGTTTGATAATATAATATGCTTGTTCTTGGTTAGGAGGGTACGTTGTTTATTAAAATCTTGGGGTTTGTCAGTATCAGATCTTCAACGGCTTTCTTACTACACAGAGAGATTCATATCCTTCCATTCGATAAACATGAAACAAAGCGAATGTTGCTAGCGTTAGCATATTTCCCTATAGCTAGCACATAATCTTTAATACTGACCTCATCACGAGATTTGATTGCAATAGCTTTTTCTTTGGAGGGATACGATTGTATTGCAGCAGAATACCTTAACTTTGAATTACGTTCTTTACTAGTTGTGACAGTCATTATTTGGTTGCCTGATGGCCTGTTAGGATGCGGAGTGTTATTTGCGGTGTTATGATGAT
Organism: Anabrus simplex; assembly: GCF_040414725.1. Classification (NCBI taxonomy): domain Eukaryota; kingdom Metazoa; phylum Arthropoda; class Insecta; order Orthoptera; family Tettigoniidae; genus Anabrus; species Anabrus simplex. The sequence goes on along the minus strand of NC_090269.1, from coordinate 235,443,389 downwards.
TCGTTGGGTTACGTGGTGCCTGTTGAGATAAAATATCAGTTATTTATTCATTCTTGAGTCAACAAAGGGTTTTAGGTTATCTGTATAATTTATCATTTCGCACAAGGACCACGGATATGTCAGATTGATAACTTACAAGAGTGTATTAGGTGATCCAAATATTTAGTTCTGGTTTCTTATAAACTACTGTAACACTTATGAACCTCCATAAGTAGCAAACCTTGAACAAGAAAATTACTCACGAACATCATCAGTCACAGCCTTCTTGATCCTCAAATCATAACTTGTTTTAGGTCTGTCCTGATAAATTGACAATTTTCATTGTCGTTAGTTTACCAGATGGCAGTGGCGGCGCGTTCTATATGTTCAGTGGTTCAGTGAACCCCCTAGAAATAGATAAGTCTAGGTAAAATGATTTGTCAGAGCCTATTCCTTAAATTTGCTCTGTATATCAGCGCGCGTAGTGGTATTTTTGACATCAACACTCGGTTGCTCTCCGGAACCATCGAAGAGGTTCAATTTCAGGACTGAACGCGCGGGGCCGTGAGACGTAAGGAGGGTGCGCTGGGCGAGGGGCTGTGAGGAGCAGGGAAAACATAGCCCAGGAATCGCTGGCAACTGGACCAGCGATGCACACGAGTTACATCGAGCAGTTCCGAAATTAGCCGAAGCATTGTCAGAGCGCGCGGTTAAAATTTGCCGTATGTGGTAGGTTTTGAAGGGAATTTAATTTGGCGAATTTGCCTTTCTGATGTAATTAACCGCAATGAGCCAGAATATTTTGCTAACTACGGTTTGTATAGCATCAATAGGCGTAAGTAGCCTAAGTTTATGTAACCAAATGACACTTTTCATTAGTAATACGTGTTTTATGAAAAGTAAACAGCAAAATACGTCAAAAAATAAATAACAGTAGTCTGCCTAACACGTTCTGGAAGAAGTTATTCCTACGAAAGCAACGTCTTCAAAATGAGGGGAAATTGGATCAGCTTAAAGTAATTGCACCTCATATCCTCTGACTTTCATTCTTCATTGTTTTGGTAACTTCTTCGAGCTGTAGCGGGTGTCTCTGCAAAGCAAAGTCATGTTTCTAATCAAGCAATGTCACTATTTTACATCTATGTAAACATCAAGTAACAATAATAATCTGAACACGTTATTTTCCACAGCAGTGAACCCCCAGACGTTTTATCCACGCGCCGCCACTGCCAGATGGAGGGCGATATAAAGTACTTACTTGTGGTTGATGAGTCCCTTGTAGGGGGTGGTCTTGCTCAGAATAAGGGCCATTCCCGTGGAAATACCGAAACCAGGCAACGTTATCATGTCACAGGAAGTTTCCCTGTTGAGTAGTACCGCGTAGTCTATTGGGGCCATGAACGCGTATTTAGTTGTACACACCCTCTGGAATCCTTCCAGCAAAGACTTGGGCCACAGACTGCGGTTTCTTCTGAACAGGGCAAGTCGGTGAATGGTAGCGTCATTGGAAATCTGCCGAAATGTAAAACACCATTTTATTAAAAGATTTTCACGAACACCTAGAACATTCAATGTACTCATTGTAAGACATAAACGAAGAATGAACCAATGAATTTCGTCCGTGTTAACGAGAGTATTTAATCTGAATTTATCGTAACAAAGCAACAACTAACGATCTCTCTCGGGTTGTCATAGCGATCGGTATCGCCAACTGCAGAACTAAAGAACAGGCTAGACTGGCACCAAAAAGAAGCCAAATTTCACCTTAAGGAGACTATTTTGTGTCATCGATGTGCCTTCGCGACAACATCAATAATAACAATAATAATAATAATAACGCACAGCCTGCTTGAAAAAGTGGCAATTAAGGAAAGGATGATTATCAGAAAAATTCTTGGTCCCACCCTCAAAGATAGTATTTACAGACTTCAGAACAACTTGAAATATATACCCACACTGAAAAGATATCAAGCGTCATCCGGAAAAGAAGGATAATATTTTACGCTTACTTCTTCAGATTTCCAGCTGAAAGAATCTGTAAACATTTGTTATCCTCAAAAAAGGCTTTCACGGCCGCAGATCTTATAATCACAGCAATAGAACCAGCTTTTGGGTGGTTAGGCCGTGGGGCATAATGCAGAGTTTCGTCCAGACGTGCCATTTGGACTCATCAGCTGGAATGGCACGGAGAAATCTTTTCTCCTTTAGCAGGTTAGCAAACTTGATTTGCTAACTCGGCGGGGCCACACAGTTTGGTCTGCCACTGCTACGCAGAGTCCTGGAGGGGCGTGCCATTCCAGCTGATGAGTCCAAATGGCACGTCTGGACGAAACTCTGCATTATGCCCCACGGCCTAACCACCCAAAAGCTGGTTCTATTGCTGTGATTATTTGTTATCCTGTTTCTGAAGTCACAAAACGATTCCTCCTTGATTGGTGGAGATCGATAAATATCTTTTAAAGTATGGTATCTCAGAAACAGACACTCAACTCCGAGCACCAGTCAAACAGAAACATAGACGGGTTCACCAAGAAGAAGTCTCAGCTCGACTGAAGCATGTCCATTCTGAGGCATGGAAGAAAGCGCACTCCGAAAGGATGAAAATCTGGTGGGCCCACAAGAAGACAAACGGTTGAGATCTCGCAGTCCTTAGTGGCCCTAACGACTAATAATAATAATAATAATAATAATAATAATAATAATAATAATAATAATAATAATTGTACCGGAGGTACACCTACTCCGTACATTCAAACTAAGCGCTTTTTAGAAGGTCATCCTTAATATGAATAGTGTAACTCATTTCGGAAGAAGTTTGAACGTTTATAGTCAGATGTCTCTACTGCCCATTTAGGTGCCTCTGGTGGGAAGATGAATAATTAATTTTCTAAGAAATTTGCAGTTTCGAGGTTTTCAGAACTGAAGGGTTGTAAATTCTTTTTTGTGTTTTTAGATTACCAACACTGCTATTCTTCCCTTCTTCTTCTAAATATTCGACCAATCAGGATTTGTTTATATTTATTTGATTATCCAATGGCATTTGTGGGTGTGTCCAGAGCTTCGGCCTAGATAATTCTGGAACCTTCCTCTCCGCTATAATAGCTGGGACATTTTGGGCCATGTTGTCCTTCGATCGCTCCAGTCAAGAGATTTAGGGTGTGCTCATATAGGAGGCAGACGTGCTTGCCTCGTCCATCTCCGGAAGGCCCACCAACTCAAGGTAAAAGCAGACATCTTTTAATCATGTAATAGTCTCAGAAAGCTAACTCGAGAGGAAGGTTTCAAAAAGTTATTTCTTAATGTAATCTTGCATTGTAAATTTTCATCTGGTCTAATAGTCTAACTTAGGGAATAAAGAGTGTGAACCTTCTTTACCCTTCAGCTTGGTATTGAGGTGACTATGATTTCGTAAACTTTAAAATATTCCTTTTTGTAATTTAAAACTTTCTCTCCGTCTAGTCACCGCGTAGTATAGGCTTAGCCTATGTAAACTTCGGGCCATAAGCCCACATGGGATTTTAAGTATTTTCATGTGAATTTCAAAGGAGTGCAAGTGTTTGCCACCTAACATTTTGATTTTCGGCCAATAACTTTAACCATTCTTTTTCACTAAGGCCATGTAGAATAGGCACTTATTGCCTCTGTTGATGTTTAACTATTTTAATGTAACTCAGACTGTCGAGCGAATAAAACAGTGGAAGCTGGTTGTTGTTAATCTAATGTAAAAATTGAATTGTGCCTTTGAAAGGCTGGAATCTTGTCAATTTTGGAGAGTAGTCTCCTAGGTAATTATGTGGAGCAAAGATGCTCTGTCGAAAGTTGTAAATTTTGGAGCCCAGTCTCGTGACTTGTAATATTGATTGGAGCAGTACTGCTCTTGGTAATAGTGTAACGTTTGAGCTATCTAACTCATCTCTTAAAAATCTTTATGTCTTTTGTACCTGATTTGAATAACTATTTGTATAAGAGCTGAAGAGTTCCCCTTTTGACTATCCAAATATTATTTGTTTAACGAAATTTAAAATCTAAAAAAACAAGTAAAGAAATAACATTTCGAATTTAGAGCTATACATTGAAATTTGATCTTTTCTCTATCCACCCATTCAAGCCCGCAACTTCTTACACCTCTGTAAACCACGGAAAAATCCGTAACCACAATAATAATAATAATAATAAATAATAATAATAATAATAATAATAATAATAATAATAATAATAATTTGGAATGAAAACTGAAAGAACACAAACTGTCACCCATAACATTGAGAAGAAAGAACAGAGGTGTTGAAATAAACTGTCTAGCATTTCCAGATGATTCTGTCATACTTTCAGAAATCCTCAAAAATGCAGCAATACAAGTCAATCTCTTGGAAGGATTAGCCAACAGAACAGGTTTAAGAATTTCTGTAGAAAAAGCAAATTTATGACAAATATAAAAAAATGCTCCGGAATTTCAAATAACAGAAATTGGTCGCATAAGAAAGATAAAGAAATTTAGATATTTGAGAGAAACAATTCAGAAAATGGTTTGGAAAAGTTCGCTGTAGAAGAAAGGATACACAATATGGAAAGAGCATACAGTATAACTAGGAATATCTGTAACAAAAAGTGTTTATCTAAAAACCTCAAAATACAGTACAACACTACATCGCAGTAGTTAAACCGGAATGCCTAGACGCCAGTAAATTTTTGTACTGAATTATAAGCTGATAAAATTAGAAGTACTGAAAAAAAAATTATACGGAAAATACTCGGTCCGCTAAGAACTACAGACCTCTGGAAATCAAGAAGTAATAATGAAATATACCGGAGCATAGAACACATAACAGAAGCAATGCTGAAGAAGCAGTTTATATTTTTTTAGGACATTTATACAGAATGGCTGTCAACAGGTTAACCAAGAAGTCAACAACAACCTGGATACATGAAGTCAAGAAAGATTTGGAAAAAACAGTATAAGAGAAGAAGAAGCGACAGAGAGAGATTTTTAGGAAGAAAGTGTTAAAAGTGGACGAATTCCAAGGTCAGGAGGGAAAGAAAGAGGCTCAAAATGACCGAGGTGAGGAATAGGAGACGTAGTGAATAGATAATATAATATAATATAATAAAATATAATATAATATAATATAATATAATATAATATAATATAATATAATATAATATAATATAATATAATATAATATAATATAATATAATATAATATAATATAATATAATATACATCTGTTATTATTATTATTATTATTATTATTATTATTATTATTATTATTATTATTATTATTATTATTATTATTATTATTATTATTATTATTATTATTGTACGAGGGGTACACCTTCCCCACCTATTTAAACTGCGCGCCTTCTCTAAGGCCATCTAGGTCAAAAGACGTGAACTGGACTACTTTCGTCTTCTACAGGTGGATGTCTCTACCATCGATTTAGTTGCTCCCTCTTCTAGACTTAAGATTAACTACTGGATAGAGTAATATTTATTTTTGGAGTTGGTAAACCCTTCTTTTCTGAGGATTGTTTTGTTTATGTAGGTACCGAAGTTGTCAACACTTCAGCTGATTTCTCCTCGATTGTAATCTACCTATCAGATACTTGGAAATATGTTCTCTAGCCATTTAAAATCGGGGGTGTGTGCAGGAATCTAACCTATCAGCAAAGAGTTCTGGAAGCTTCCCGTTATGGTACTATAAAGCCAGGGCACTTTGGGGCCGTCTCGCCTGAATCGCTCCAGTGCTTGGGAGTGCGACTTGACGGAGGCCGAAGAGAGGCAGGGGCGAGGCCTGCGTGAGGAAGATCCAGTGGCACAGAATTTACCTAGACATGTGATAGCTCCTGCGGGTAATTTGAGGGGAACGTTACATCCTCTTTTCTTTTAATTTAATTTTGTATAGTGGTAGTTTTCAATGTAGAATTTTCGGCGAAGTCTGAGGACTCTCGTTCTATTCCCTACCGGGAAATATGTATTGTAAGGGAATAAAGAGTGATGGCCCTGTGTTGTTTCCCATTCATCCTTGCATTGGGTGACTCTAGTTTCTGAAACTTCTAAATTTCGTAAATCTTGTCTCGGCCTTAAGGGTTCCTCCTTTAGTCACACCTTGTAGTACAGGATTAGCCTCTGTATCATCGAGTCATAAACCCACTTAGGGTTTTAACAATTTCTACAGGGAGTGCAGGTGTTGCGCCTGCATGCAGTTTGTTTATGGCCGGCTATATGCTACCATTCTTTTTCATTTAGGTCACGTAGTATGGGCAATTATGTATGTTCAGTCTTCAGCCCTAAGGCTGGTTGGATCCTCAACAGCTAAGCCATCAGGTGTCATAGGTGGCCTAGGCGTTACTGAAGAGACGTACTAGGCAGTTTCCCGTCGCTTTCCTCACCGAGCCAGAAGATGCTATTACATATCAGTCTGCAAAGCCCACTGAAATGCATGCACCAACCGACACTATGAGCAACATTTTCACACAATTCATAGCAGGGACTGGCTGCACAAGGAATGGCATTACCGAGCTCGATAGCTGCAGTCACTTAAGTGCGGCCAGTATCCAGTAATCGGGAGATAGTGGGTTCGAGCCCCGCTGTCGACAGCCCTGAAGATGGTTTTCCGTGGTTTCCCATTTTCACACCAAGCAAATGCCGGGGCTGTACCTTAATCACTTCCTTCCACTTCCTAGGCCTTTCCTATCCCATCGTCGTCATAAGACCTATCTGTGTCGGTGCGACGTAAAGCAAATCGCAAAAAAAAAAAGGAATGACATTACTAGCATCGCTCATACATGTCACTTTCATATCCTCAAAGCCAACGGTAAGACAGAGACAGATCAATGGAGGTAACAAATTGCTCTAGCCTATACAAGAATACATAGTGCACTGTAAACACTAGGTCCTGCCAGCAAAGGCATATGGACAATTATGCCCCCTGTTAATTCGGTAACTGTTTCTGCGTCTTGGTTCCATTTCGGAACAATGCTTAATGTTGTTGTAATTGTGGAATAATTGATGAACACTCTAAAGTGAGGTCACCCGATGGGTCTCCTAGTGTAATTTCTGTGTATCAAAGGAGACTGACTGCCTCTGCGGGGCTAGACTATAGTTTCTCGAAGCTCAGACTCCTGAGTAGTGTACCTTCTTGGTGTATCGTGCTCTTGTAATATATTATACCTGTCAAGAGCAATAATGCTCTTTTCTATATAAATTAACTGCCTGGTAATTATCACTAGATTTTGTGCCTGATTTTCGGACTTCCAAGTCCCCGATATTGTCAGAGCTGATGACCTCATCGATATCTTGTTATGTTGTTTGTTATTCATTCAGATTTTTCTATCTCTTAATTTTCAAATAGAACAAAGGAAAGGTAAGAAATAAGATTTCCAAATTGGTTGTGTTAAGTTCTGCTCTAGTTAATTCCTTCTCAAGCCAATCGACACAGGCGCTTCTTGTCTCCTTTTGAACCACGGAAACTCCGTAACAAGTGGTAGCAGAGCGTGGTTGAATGGACCTGGACAATACCCCTTTTGACTATTTTGTTATAAATTTTGGATTTGAACACTAGAAATTTTTCGGTTTTCCTATTTTTCTAAATTTTGTCAAAATCTCATTCATCATGTCTAGCACTAGAGACGTTCTTGCCCCTTGGTATTTACGCAAGAAAGAGCTTATTTATGAATTAGCAATTTAAAAGGTTCAGTCTGGTGACACGGTTGCGACAGACGCGTCTAGATTAAAGGATTCTTTAGATCTACTTATTATTTGTATTACCGTTTATAGAGAGAAGAAAAATGGTGAGGCTTTATCCACGATCACCACTAATATTGCTGAACTTGCATCTGTTGTTAATTTTTTAAGGAGGTGAACCATCCGGTAACCAAACTTAAACGCGTTCAGGCAAGGCTGTTTCACTTTTATAACAGAATGGGGGATCTGTTGTATCTTAAGCTGAACGAAGACATTCTAGTATGGCCAACTCCTTGTGTAAACGTATTTCTGAGTTGTCTAGTAAAGTGAACCAATTGTTGTCTGGGTTTGTTATTGGGAAGAGTGACTATGTTTCCCCGTTAACTATGAATACGGAAGAGGAACGGAATAAGTCTTCAGATAGTGGGGAACCCGTTGAGCAATAACAAGCTACTGCCCCATCTGAACAGGTAGCCAATACTGTGGGCAATCCACAACACCTTCTACCATTTTCCATTAGTAATACCGCTTTCAAAGCACCTCACCCTGCAGCTGCCTCTCAGGTAATATCCTCAGGCTTTAGCAGCTTACCCCTTCCTTTAGCCATGTTGCTTAAAGAGATTTCTAGATTTTCTGTCATCTCCACTAATAACGTCATTTCTTTCTTAAGATTTCTTGTGGAATTCCAGGACCATGTTTCGGTGTTTGTCCTGTCGCACTCCCAAATTTTACAAATAAACTTTTAGCAGACAAAACAGTTAAAGCTATCGATCCCATAATTCTATCTTCCTGAAATGTAAACTACAAAATGGAGTGCATCCATAATTCTATTGCAAGTTTACGTCGTGTTCCGTGACGTGTCAACTCACAGTGGGAGACGACCCACCAAAACATCGAACGAAGTCAGAACATTTCGGAAGACCTCGGGTAATTAATAATGAAATTCTGTCTTATAACCCTCATTGTGGGAGATATCGGCAGTATCATTAACAAAGAAACAAGTAGTGTTGCCATTGATGCCTTCACGGCCCGTACTTATAGGCTTTTGGGCTTATGCCGTGTCAAGAAAATAAGGTGAAATTCTTTACGTTTCGCAGAGAACTGTGCTCTGCGTCATCAGAAGAAAATCTCGACTGTCCACGAGAAAGGCTTCGTAAACAATGACTCTTTAAATGTAGACATTATAATAGAAGTGAAAATGGTACGTTAATTCACCAACAGAAGGCTCCCCGAACGTGGCACAGCGCTAGCGTTCGAAGCGGAAGCTGACTGAACCATCAGAATCAATCAAAGAGAGTCACCTAACACGTGTACGTAACATATGACATTGATACAAGCCTGGAATGAAACATTTGGCGATAAAGAACGTAGGAATTTGGAAAACACCGAGACGAAATAACGATAGTGAAAGGACAGGGAAGGGAACTACCTACGTAAGTTCTTAATGGCTGGCAACCAGGTATTACTTAATTGATAGCCAGTGTCCCTGTTGAAATTGTTAGGATTTCTACGTATTTCCGCAGCTTCCTGTATAATCCTGGACCTGTAGTGTCTAGTGTGGGTAAGAGCTCGAGCATGTTAGAACCTGACATCATGACCCGACGATAGAGCGTGCACAGCTATGGCCGATTTGTCTGGTTCGTTGAGACGAATATTACGTGCATGTTCCTTGATACGAGTACCAATGGACCGGCATGTTTGGCCGATGTATACCTTACCGCAAGTACAGGGAATTTCATTTACCCCAGGATGTAAAAGTGGGGACAATTTGTCCTAGGTATTACTCAGACTGTAATTTTAGTGGCGGTGCCGAACACGGTTTTTATATTGTGTTTGCGGAGGACCTTGTCAATTCGATCTGTGGTGTTGTGAATGTAAGGCAAGTAGGCAGTTCCCTTCACTTCTTTCTTCTATTAGGTTTGCTTGGTCGTTTCTCTGGGATGCAGGGTTCAGTGAATCTGCAAATCGTTGTAAGCATTACCCTTGAACGCGACTTTGAGCGTGTCCATCTCCATCTGGATATCTGATGGCTCACAAATTCGCCTCGGCCTCTCAGCGAGTGTCGTGAGAATGCCTTGTTTTTGTGCTGGATGGTGGTGAGAATCTGCATGAAGATAGCGATTTGTGTGAGTAGGCTTACGATAGACGGTATGTCCTAAGGAGCCGTCCGGTTTCTTTCCTGCTAGAACATTCATGAAAGGAAGGAATCCGTCCGACTCCATTTCCATGGTGAATTTTATTGAAGGATGTTGCTGATTTAGGTGGTTTAGAAATAGATGAAGTTTCTCCGGACCTTATGTCCGGTCCACAAATGCATTATCAACATACTTCCACCATATCATAGGTTTGTCGGGCGCCGAAGCAATAGCCTCCTCCTCAAAATGCTCCATAAAGAAATTAGCCACTACGGGCGAAAGTGGACTTCCCATAGCCACTCCGTCCGTCTGTTCGTAAAAATTCCCACCACACAAGAAGTAGCTGGAAGTCATACAGAGGTAAAATAGTTTAATAATGTCCTCAGGGAATAGGTGTTCAATGAGAGACATGACCGAGTCAGTCGCACTTTAGTGAACGAGGACTCCACAGCGAAACTCACCAAAAGTGCATTAGGTTGAATGGTTATTGTTGACAACTTGTCGATGAAATACCGAGAGTCCCTGGCGTATGATTCAGTACGTCCTATGTGTGGCTGAAGCAATTTGCTTAGGTATTTGGCCAGAGCATACATAGGAGAACCTATCGCACTAACAATAGGTCTGAGGGGAACATCTTTTTTATGGATCTTAGGCAGTTCATATAATGTAGGTGGCAGTGCATCCCTGGGGACAGATGTTTAGCCTCCTCTTTTGGAAATGAAGATTGCCTTAAATGCTTCACGGTGGCGTTGGACATACGAGTGGTTGGGTCACGTGAGCTCAGTCTGTAAACAGGCTCTGACAGTACATTCTGATGGTTCGGTCAGCTTCCGCTTCGAACGCTAGCGCTGTGCCACGTCCTGGGAGCCATCTGGTGGTGAATGAACGTACCATTTCCACTTCTATTATAACGTCTAAATTTAGAGAATCATTGTTTAAGAAGTCTTTCTCGTGGACAGTCGATATTTGCTTCTGATGACGCAGAGCACAGTTCTCTGCGAAACGTAAAGAAGTTCACCTTATTTTCTTGACACGGCATAAGCCCAAAAGCCTATACAGTATCATGTCTAAAAGAAACAAGTAATTAAGAATTTTGGGGAATATTTGATTAAGCTAATTTCACAGGGTGGAAAGCTGTCTCTGTGGATCCGTGGTAGAGTGTCGGCCTCCGAATCCCAAGATAGCGGGTTCAAACCCGGCAGAGGTAGTCGGATTTTTGAAGGGCGGAAGAAAGTCCATTCGACACTCCATGTCGTACGATGTCGGCATGTAAAATATCTCTGGTGATACATTTGGTATTTACCCGACAAAATTAATTAAATCTCAGCCATAGACGCCCAAGAGAGATCCGGTTTACTTTGTCTGCCATCTAGCGGACCTAGAGTAAAACGGAACGTCGAAATTGACGAGCAGACAGCCAGATGGCGTCAAATCGAAATGTCTGCACACGGTAGCTGAGGCCATACGATTATTATTATTATTATTATTATTATTATTATTATTATTATTATTATTATTATTATTATTACAGGGTGGAAATATATTTAATTAGCCTCGGAGAAGAGGTAGCATCTATCTTGACAGAGTGGAACACACGTGTCAAGGACATAGGTCAAAATGTGCGGGAACCATTGTGCAAAAATTAATTACGCCCGTTAAGGAGACAGGAAAAATCGGCGAATGACACCATCATGACTGGAATAATAGGTGGAATCTCTGGGGTGAGTCTCAAAGAAATCGGTCAAGTGGTAATCGAATGGAATGATTGCACAACAGTAGATAACGTCACACAAAGCGTCCCCTAGAGAATGCATAGGTACCCCTCCTCAAGCAAGAAGATGCAGTCATCATTCAACTGTCGGAGAGGGTGAACTTACGTCGCGTGACATTATGAAGAGGACTTAAACTGTGCGAACCAGACATGGAGAATCTCTAAACCCAGTTGGCTTGAGGGATGAATATTTTACCAAATGGTAATGATGAGCGAAGAGAATTTAGATATTGAAACATTGTATTTATGACATCCATCCCGGTCGGGGGAAAATCATAAGTTAAATAATTGTAGGATTCCCGAACTTCTGCGTAGGGAGACAGCCGATTCATAGATAGCTCTTTGAATGAATGCGGACAAGGTAATTTTGACAATCGGTAAGGGAGGACTGTTGTAGTCTGGTAGATAAAAGCTTTTGGTCTCACGGTCATTCACATCTGTGGGGCACCTGGAGGAAAAGCAGCTGACGACTGCATCAGTTGAATTCTCGACACGAGGCTGGGTGGTTTAATTGTTGTATGTGTGTACAGAAAATTTCAGTGTTAAGTAACATGAAGGAAATCAATTTTTGTTGCTTCAAGACGGGTGCAGAATCAGTGTATTTATAAAGTAGTATTTAAGCGAAGAATGTGTCCTGCAATTGTGAGTGGCTAAGTCCAGAGGTTGCTGACGACAGATGAAGTCAAGCGGCACAATTACACGTCGGTCTAATTTAAATATTATGTTTTTGTAGATAGAGATGTAAGTGCTTGTCCCTTTAAATTAATTAATACATAAATCATAACATCGCGTTGTATATGTGGCGTGTGTAATTAAGTATGTTGCGATGAAGATGAAGTGTCTTGTCGTTATTCCGTTATAGAGGCGAATTGTCTGTTATTTATATTAGCGTGCGAGACGTTAAAATGTATTTAAATTTCTTTAAAAAATATAGACGCGAATTTAAATATTGCAATGAAAATCAATGAAATAATATTCGAGCCAGTAAATGTTATAATAATAATAATAATAATAATAATAATAATAATAATAATAATAATAATAATAATAATAATAATAATAATAATAATAATAATATTTGTACCGGGAGGTACACCCCAACGCCGCGCATTCAAATTCAGCGCCTAAATGAACTCCTCTATTGGTAAAACAGTGAAACTGAAACTACACCAACTTAGAAATTTACTCAAAAGATGTCACCATAGAAATATGATGTAATTTTGTTATTGTGAAGTTTCCTGAACTGACTGAATTTCTACTAGTTTTGTTTGCTATCCATTAAGAAGTTTGGACGTTCTTCCATAGATTTACACTACTAACGACTATGATCATGCACCCTGGTGCGAGGTGTAAGAACTTATAATTTAAAGAAGTTTTGTATTCCTAAGTTTTCTTTTTGGATTGATGTTCATTTATTTTGGGGTTGGCAATATTTCATCTTCTTTCTGCCAGTTTTGAATCCAACCAAGCACTATTTTCTGTAATTAATTTTTCCACCTATCACAGGCTTCTTGTTCGATTCTGAGTGTAATTTTCAGATTCACCAATTAAATTGAGAGAGTGTGGCTGGTTTAGTCTTGAATGATCTCGAACCTTCCCTGAGGGTTTGTAAACTGCGGCTTTTCACGTTTCTTGGCCAATTGATCGACATCTATCTGACTGTGTGTGTTAAGCAGCAGGCGGGCGGCCTCTTCGTCGACAGCTAAAACATCTACAAGGTAATGGCCACATAGCTTTATTCTTTCTTGCTACCTCCGCAGTTTAACCCGAGGGAAAGGTCCGAATCTTTAAATATGTAACCAACCTTTCTAAAGTGTATATCTCCTTTCGACTAATGTAAAATTTCATAAAATCTTTAACTGTAAATCGGGGATAGAGAGTGAAGTACCCTCTCGAGCTCCCCTTCATTTTGGTTTGAGGTGCCACGTTCTTGTAACCTTTCGTTTCTGCAATGTATTAAAGTAATTTCTATACGAGTCACCTCAGTTTGGGAATAGCCCCTGTTCCATCGGCCTAGTGCCCTTTATGTTTTAAGTGTTCATATCTTGGAGTGCAAGTATACGTCTCCATTTATTTTGTGTTCGGGCCATTAATTTAACCTGTTATTCTTATTCCGTGAAGGCCCAGTAGGTTGGGTATTTAATACCCCTGTAATAATAAGTTCCATTTGTAAATGGTGGTTTGAGAGACCCGAGATTGATGTACTGTTACCTTGAATAGGCTTGAGAAAGTGAGAGCCTGTTAGCTCCTTTCCAAAATTTTGTAACGAATCTCTCTTGAAGGCTAGATTTGTAATTATGGGAGCAAGCGCTCTTTGAATTAGGGGATTTCTGCCGTTGAATAATTTGTACTCTTTCGTAAATTTGAGCTAGGAGCTCAGGAATTGTAAAACGAGGGGCTTGAAGCCCACAATCTGTCAAGTTCACTAATCTTGTATTTTCCTAAACTTGTTCCTAGATTGTTATTGTATCTGTTTTTTCACTGTTATGAAAAAAATTTTAAGTTTGAAGTTCTAAAAGAAATATAACTTTTGTTAAAGTTTTAATTCTATTCTTGACATCGTAGTCAGACCACTTCAAGTCCGCACCTTCTTTAACCTCTTTCTGTTCCACGGGTAACCCAGTAACAACAACAACAACAACAACAACAACAACAACAACAACAACAACAATAATAATAATAATAATAATAATAATAATAATAATAATAATATTGTACCGGAGGTACACATGCCCCGTGCATTTAATACAAGCGCATTTTAGAAGGTCATCTATAACATAAACCTGAAACTGCTAGTAGAAGGAGTTTTATCGTTCTTTGATAGATGTCTCTACTGTCAACCTAGGTGCTCCCTCTGATGAGAGGATGGACAATTACAATTCAAGATAAATTTGGTATTCATTAGTTGGTAAAACGGAATTGTTTGTAGATTATTTTTGGTATTCTAATGTTATCAACAATTCTATCTCTTCCCGCCAACTTAAGATTATAACCAACAGGTAATTTTATACATTTATTCAATTAACCAATGAGAACATTTTGATAGTTATTTGATTGTCTAATGAAAATTGGTGGTGTGTCAGGGTTTCGGCCCTTCCTCTCCGCTATAAAAGTCCAGTCAAGAGGTGTAGAGTGTTTTCGTAGCGGGTGGCAGGGGGAAGGGTTGCCTCGTCTATCTACGGGAAGTCCACCAGCTCAAGGTAATGGAAGACTCTGTGTAATCATGTAATAGTCTCTGAAAGATAGTCCGAGGGGAAGGTTGCAAATTTCTTTCCTAATATTACTTTTATTTCTCAGTGTAAATTCTCAAACACGTCTGGAGAAGTTCATCGAACTTAGGGAATAAAGAGTGAGGAACCCTCTTGTATTCCCTTTCAACTTGATATTGAGGTGATTAAGATTTTGTAATCTTTAAAATCTACCTCTTAATTTTGTAAATTAAAACTTTCCCTCCATCTAGTCACCTCCGTAGTATAGGCTTAATATATGTAACTTCGGGCCATTAGCCCACATAGGGTTTTAATATTGTTCTGGTGAATTCCAAAGGAGTGCAAGAGTTCGCCTCCTAACATTTTGATTTTCGGCCAATAACTTTCACCTTTTGTTTTTAAATAAGGCCACGTAGAATGGGCGTCTGTTACCCCTGTTAAAGTCAACTTCTTTTTCATTTTGTGTCTAGGTAAATCAGGCTGTTGAGCATATAAGGCAGTGTTTTCTGTGTGGCTTTGTTAAATGTAGATAGGTGCCTTAGTAGGCCTGGAACTTGTAATTTTGGAGGACAGTCTCCTAGGAAGTAATTGTGTAGAGCAAATACGCTCGTCCTATTGGTGTAAAATTTGGAGCCCCGTCTCCTTGAGTATGTATTGAAGGGAGCAACGGTGCTCTTGTTAAATTTACAACTAGGGAACTTCAAGTTCAGGTTTTAAATTGTTGTTATCTGATTATTCTAAATTTTCTAATATTTTCACTCAAGCTCATGAGCTAGACTCTGTACCCGATTATTTGTTATTTGCTTAGCAAAGTGTAACGTTTACAATTTGAAAAGTAAAAAAAATATCAAAGAAAGAAACGTAATCACAAATTTTTAACATTTTCTATATCCACCCATACATGCCTGCACCTCTCTCACCTCTGCGATGCACAGAATCCCCGGAACAAGTGGTAGCAGAGCGTGGTTGAATGGGTCTGGATAAAGCCCCATTTGACGGCTACTCATAGGATTCGATACCGAACTCTAAAAATGTTTCCGTTTCTGGAATTTACAAAATTTCGTTAGCTTTTCACTCACTATATCTGGTTCTCGAGAAGTCCTTGCACCGGGATACCTGCGTAACGAGGAATTAATTTATGAACTTTTAATTTTGAAGGTCCAGTCTGGCGGTACGGTTGCCACAGATATTGCGAAACTTAAAGAATTGTTAGAGTTTCCCACCTGTATTGCCGCATTTGGGGACAAGGATATTGATGAGGCTCTGTCCAACATCACCGACAATACCACTGAGGTAGCGTCTGCTGGAAGTTTCTTTGAAGTAAGTGACCCTTCTACAAATCAGCTCAAGTGCGTACAAGCTAGATTGTTACATTTTTACAATAGGCTTAGGGACATATTGTCTCTGAAACTGAACGACGAGCATACTAAGGAAGCCAGTAATTTAGTGGAACACCTTATCGACATGTCCAATATAGGGTTAGTGAATTGTTGTCCGGAGCCGCTAGTGCTAAAAGCGACCATATTCAAACTGTAAACTTAACAACTGAAGACCGAGCTCGATAGCTGCAGTCGCTTAAATGCGGCCAGTATCCAGTATTCGGGAGATAGTAGGTTCGAACCCCACTGTCGGCAGCCCTGAAAATGGTTTTCCGTGGTTTCCCATTTTCACACCAGGCAAATGCTGGGGCTGTACCTTAATTAAGGCCACGGCCGCTTCCTTCCCACTCCTAGCCCTTTCCTGTCCCATCGTCGCCATAAGACCTATATGTGTCGGTGCGACGTAAAGCAACTAGCAAAAAAAATAATAACAACTGAAGAGGATTCTAGCAGGTCTGCTGAGAGTAGGAAATCGGTGGTTCCACAACGCACTATTATGGGAGAACCTTCCGGCTAGTAAGAATTATGCCGAAACATGGCTTAAATAGCATCTGCTAATATCTTTCACACTGCAAACACTAACATTGTTCAAGACGTTAGATGAATATACCGAATATTTTGAGATGCCCTTAAGCCATATGGCCAAGCTGCTTAAACCTGATGAAATAATAGGGGACGACATTGGAGGTTCGTTTTCACTTGTAGTTTGTTTTACTTTTTCCTTACTTTAAGGTTTATTGTTCGGGTGTCCGGTATATTATGATAGTGCTGTGAGTTGACACTTAGTTTATTTGTGTAGGATTTACGCTACGAATGCGGTTTCGATTCGTTAACTGTTAATATATTTTATTTTAATTTTTCGTTATTCACATTATCTGATCATCTAAAACAATTTCAACCTTTCTTTATCAATAACGCAGATTTGTAATTGTAGTTATAGAGAATTGGAAAAAACTAAGTAGCCTTCCTTTTGTTTTGTTTTACATTATGGACTTGTATTTTAACGACATAACTGTTTCATAACCTGAAAGTTGGTTTAGTAAGAATATTTTCAAGTGATTTATCACTTTTCTTTAACTCCAGTGTTTGGCGTTCCTTCTAAACGCATAATGAATTAATGTTTTTCTGCATTTCGCAATTTAGTTCCTTCAGAACGATGTAACGTAAGGTCTCATCGGATCAAGTGTTGTTGGTTCCTTCTGAACATCTGTTTGGAGTGATACATGTTTCAGCATGTTTAAGGGTGTCACGAGATGACAATACATGGTGGAATTTTATTTTGGATTGTGAAAATTGCTGTTAACTTGTAATGAACACCATGCTTTCAAGTACTATTTCGCAACCTATCCAAAGCAACTGATAGTCGATTTGGTTCGATTAAGGATCCATTCGGGAGATGTTCCAATATCCGATAGGATAGTCGACTGGTGGATAAACTTAATTAAATGTAAATCTGGAATTCTACTTGTTGAAGGTCAGATTTTCCACGGATCGTGTGTATTAACTCTCAGTTATCGTTTGGATTAATGTTGCCCAATTTTCAGGTTTTCTATTCTTTTTGTGGTTTTTGTTGTCTACGTATTTTACACTGCGTTCTCATTTTTAGAAGACAATAATAAACAATTTCGGAATATATTTACCACTCACGTTATGTATTGTGACTGCGTTATAACATGTTGTGACAAATTTAACTAACTTTTCTTGCCTCTTTAATAAATAAATTATCGTGATTTACATTTGAATAAATATTTTAGTAAACACATTTTTGCTCCTCATTTGAAATAGTTATGCTCTCCTCTGAACCCTATCGTTTGGTCGATGAAGTGACAGAAAAAACTCGCAACGTCCCCAAGATCCTAGAGTACGATATTGCTCTACCGAAGCAGCCGAGGCAGATGACCAACGATGGAACGGTAAGTTCAAGTGTTCACTATATCTGAAAGAAGTTCCATTGAACTTTTCTATGCTCACTTGTTGGCTAACTTTATTCCGACGAGAGCACTATCCTCATTAATAAAGAAATAATATTTCAGATTGCAGAGATAGATGAAAATCCTGCTAATTTCATTCAGGATATTAACTTGCTTTGCGCTATTCTGAAGGTCAAATAGGACTACCAGTATTGAGGGAATTTCTCCATCTTACCGCTTATATTTTTGTTTTGCTTCCCGAACTCAAACACTTAGGGAACCTGAGGCAATGTCTGTTTCTGCGGAGGGAGTGAAATATGCCGACACAATGAGAGTTGCGCACGATTTCCCACTTTCTATTATTTCTCGGGCACCCATCGTAAGACTTTCACTCCCGCAAATATTACGCTTGTGGGTCTGCGGACCATTTAAGAAATAAGTGCCCTCTATTAAAAAGCAAAGGTTATAAAAATGGATCGTCGGCTTCTTCAGGATGTTTCAAATGTGGTTCATTTACACTCCTGTCAAAGAACTTTAACTTAGCGAATAGTACACAGTACCCTTTTGTTCTGCCTCTGGTAAAAATAGCAACAGAATTTGATTAGATTGCCTGGCTGAGTCCTTTCCCCAGTATGTGTCTCAAGGCTCAGCCCTGTTTAAATCTGACGATACTATGCCACGTACCGAGGAACGAAGGCCGTCTAAAACCTTCTTTGAAGGTGCTAAAGAATGCTTGAAAATTGTTTCTGATGCTCCAGGATTTGTGCCCTTCAGTAAATTGAAATAAACAATGAACCTGCCACTGCCCTCTTAGATTCCTGGAGTATTGTGTCCATCATGACAGAAGAATGGTATTCGAAGCTAAAGTACTATTGCAAATCTCCTGAATATGTTTCTTCCAGTGTAAAATGTGTTTCGACCAACTGTTCCCCTTCAGAAATTTCAGGTTTCATTCGTCCAAAAAAATCGTATTTCTAGGTTTACCTGAAAATTTAAGTTTTTTTTTTTTTTCGCTCAAAGTTTGTCGTGCCCTGTGATATCAGGGGCAGATTTTATGTCTCATTCAGGTCTTGTGCTTGATCTTCAAAAGAAATCATGCACCTTCAAAGTTTGATAGCAATGTCCATATGCCTATTTTGACGTATAATTCTGCATCATGTTCGTTTCTTTCGGCTCCCCAGAGTGAGATGACGTTATACCTTAGGCATCTATCTGAGGAGCAGGCTACTAGGATTTTTATATTATGTCAGTCATTTTCCGACGTATTTTTGGGAAAATCTAGGTGTAACTGAATTTAATACAAGATAGAAATTATGGATCGATCCTCGTAAGATTTCCTCCTTATAGGTAGTCTTCGCCTAAGATGAAGGCCCTCAAGGAATAACCACAAGGCGGTTTTTTTTTTACTAGTGGTTTTACGTCGCACCGACACAAATATATCTTATGGCGACGATGGGAGATGAAATGCCTAGGAGTTGAACCGCCTTCATGGCTGCTGGCAGTGGGATTCGAGCCCATTATCTCCCGGATGCAAGCTCACAGCCGCGCGCCCCTGATCGTATGGCGAACTTACCCGGTAAAGGCGGCTTCAGGTCAGGAATTCATTACGGGGCGTTGAACCGTAAGATTGTGCTCCAGTCAGTATCTCTTCCCGACTTGCATTCATGCTTCTCTTAGTTTCGTATGGTTAAATTCTTCACCATATTAGGTCTCAACCAAGTCTATAATCAGATACCTCTTGCGGAAGAATCGAAATATCTGATTGCTTTCGCTATCGACTGGAATCTGTACGAATACAACCGCGTGCCTTTCGTGTCTCCCACGGGCGCTGCGGTTCTTACTAGGTTGCTAGATTTGGTCTTCTCTGATATTAAATTTGAATCTATTTACATTATTTAGATGAAGTTGTAATTTTCTCAGACACTTTTTATGGCTATGGGCGTTGGCGTACCAAGTGACCGCTGCTCATCCCAAAGGCCTGAAGAGGCCTGAAGTTTACGAGTTGCCGCGTGACAAATCCTCTCGGAATTCATTCTTGGCTTTATACACTAACAATAATATCACATGCTAGGAGAGTCTGGTTGCACATAACGCCGAAAGCCATTCTGCAAACTCATATACCAGCGAAAGCTTCCTGTTTGTCCACTGGAAGTGATACATTTAATTTAAAATATCATAAGTTCTGTGTACCTACCTTGATCTGTTTTCATGATTGTAAAAAAATTTATATTGTGTAATGTGGGACAATTTGTAGCAGGTGTGTTATCTGGAGTTCCATCACATTCTTTATCTTTGTTTAAGGGTCACTACGATAGCCATGCTGTAACCATTATCACATGGTGATCTCTCGAACTTCTTCAATGTGTCCCGGGGTGTAAGACAGAGTTGTATGTTGTCTCCTCAACTGTATAACGTCTATACAGAGAATCTCACGAGATGAGCAGTTGATGACTGTGTTGGTGGAGTCCCTTTCGACAGCAGGAAAAGACAATACGCATACCACCAGTAGCAAAGAAGAGTTTACTAACATACAGAGAGGAGTGAAAAATATTAGTATAAATTACGATATGGAGATAACCATGAAGGAAAAACCCTAATGATTGACGGACGAACTCAGTCGTGATTTAAAGGACTTGAAGGTGGTCAGTGATTTTGTACACCTGCTTCCAGTCATCTGTGAGACGTGAAAGCCCGAAAAGTGGCTTAAAAGACGCACTCTCCTAGGTCGAGTAGCCGTGGTTACTACAAAGATACGTCTGGTTGAATTTCTGGTGTTCTGCGTCATTTTGTGAGACCTGAGCAGTGAGACCTGGATCTTTACAGACAAAATTTGAATTGATTCTGGCGGTGTAGCATAGAAAACTCAATTTCACTAAACGGCCATCTTCCCGTGCGAGTCAAAGTTAATCCAATTCCTTGCCCATATTTTGAGGAGGGAAGGGCAGCATTTGATGAAGAGTGTTTTGCAAGTAAAGTGGAAGGCAAAATACCTCAATGAAGAGCAGCAAGCAGATCATGTAAAGAAGAACACCTTCGTACCTTTCCGCCTTAAACTGCGGAAAGCTGAAGACCACTCTGGGTGGCAACGTCGCATGAGGGGTGCAGTGTTCTTCTTCTCTCGGAGCCTCTCCGTTTCGGATGTTGGCGGTCATGATGGCTATTTTCGTCTTGTTTGTGGCAGCGCGGAAATGTTCAACTGATCGCATATTGCACCAGCCTCTCTGTCAAGCCAAGATATTCGTCTTCTTCCAGGAACTCTTTTGCTGTTCATTTTTCCCCTGGAGTATTTTTTGGAGTAGGTTGTACCTATCTGTGTTGCGCATGATATGTCCCAGATACTGCAGCTTTCAGCATTTCACTATCTTGATCAACTGAGATGTTGTGTTCATCCTTCTCATTACTTCCACGTTTGTCATTCTCTGGGTACAAGATATTCTCAGGATCCGCCTATAAAGCCATATTTTAAAGGCCTCTAGCTTCTTCTCTGTGTTTTTATTTAAGGTCCATGTATCTACACCATATAAAAGAACAGAAAATACATAACAGTGCAGAAGTCTGATTTTAGTCCCTAAAGTTAGATTGTGGCTTTTAAACACATTACTCATTTTCTGGAACACACTTCTTGCTTTTCCAACGCGTACCTTGACTTCTTGTGAGCAATCCCAGTCTTCATTTATTATGGTTCCAAGATATGAATATTGTTTTACCCTTTCTATACTCTTTTGATTTATAACCAAGTGTACTCCGGAAATAGTTTCCTTACTTATAACCATGAGTTTTGTCTTTGCGGTGTTTATTTCAAGCCCGTATTGGCTGCTGACTCTTACAATTCTATCCATTAGTGATTGTAGCGCTTGGATAGTATCAGCAAATACAATTGTATCATCAGCATACCGAATGTTGTTTAATCTCACTTCATTTATCAAAATTCCTTCTTCTATATATTTCAAGGCTTCTCTAAATATGTATTCTGAATACAAATTAAATAGTATATTTACCGAGCTCGATAGCTGCAGTCGCTGAAGTGTGGCCAGTATCCAGTATTCGGGAGATAGTAGGTTCGAACCCCACTGTCGGCAGCCCTGAAAATGGTTTTCCGTGGTTTCCCATTTTCACACCAGGCAAATGCTGGGGCTGTACCTTAATTAAGGCCACGGCCGCTTCCTTCCCACTCCTAGCCCTTCCCTGTCCCATCGTCGCCATAAGACCTATCTGTGTCGGTGCGAAAAGCAACTAGCAAGAAAAAAAAAAGTATAGGTCACAAGGCAGGGTGCACTGTTAAAGGGGCAAAGTCATGAAGTGGGTATAACGGCTGTAGTGATGGGTATCACACGAATGGCCTAGGTAATATATTCCTTATAGCGGATCATTTTTAATTACGATAGATTTGTCAACAATAAAAAGTAGGAGAATATCTTCTGTATTATTTCTCAAGATCTATCTCAGTGTCAACGGAACATTAAATTACTTATGATCTGCTTACAGTTGCCTTCTTTCTGACACGCACAATGACGTTTGTGGCACAGCAGCGAACGTCGTGTTATTACTTAGTAATAACATCATTAAAATACGTATTTTACAGGAAACCTATGGTCAATGTTCACACAAATGATATATTCATTAAAAAACTGGGTCACAACCTTAGTTCAAAAGTTGATCAGTTCCCAGAACATTGACTCATAGAACAAGTTGTTAACCACTATTCTAAATGAGAATACATGAGATCATGGAACTGCTATTTATGACATATGTGAAAGAAACTCCATGGATGTAATTCAAGTTTGGTTACTCAAGGAAATTTTTACAACATTTAGGGATGAGACTCATAATAATTATCCAAAATTTGTGTAAAAATGACACAAATAGAGATTTGCATCCATCATCTGCATGAAAACATTATTTTTGGAACTTACCGAAGCACCGAGCAAATGTCTTGTACATTCAAAGAGATAACTGCGTAAATGTGAGGTGCGATAACTAACGTCTTTCGTGTCAAAACGTTTCTTTGAAATAATGAAGGAATTATTAGTTACCACAGAATTCAGTAAATTAACGATACTCACATCCATGAGGAGCTGTCCTGTGGAGTTCTGAGCAATACCAAAATCGTAGCGGCCATCTGCCATGAGTCCATCAATGTCCGTGAAGGGGAGATTTGAGCTACTCACAGCCAGCACCGAGATGAGGGCGGCGCTGTAGGCTGCACTGATGGTGATGGCTGTGAGGTAGGACACGAGATATACAACTCTACAGCCAGAGGACTTTGGAGTGATGTCATGTCCTGAAAGAAAGATAACAATGAGGTATACAACTCACATCCAGAGGACTTTCGAGTGATGCGATGTCCTAAAAGAGATATTACAATGAGGTATACAATTCTACTGCCGGACGACTTTGGAATGATGTCATATCCAGAAAGGGAGATATATATACATGGCGTGTGGCCTCCGAAGAGACCTGGTGCAGATCTTTCAATTTGACGCCGTATGGGCGACCTGCGCGTCTGTGAAGATGGAGCCCTACCTAAGATGAATTCTAATGCTGAATACGGCACACACGCCCAGCCCTCGAGCCACTGGAATTAACCAATTAAGGTTAAAATCCCGGACCCGGTAGGGAATCGAACCCGGGATCCTCCGGACCAAAGGCCAGCACACTGACCATTTAGCCATGGAGCCGGACAGAAATGAAGATGACAGTAGAGTATGGTATACAACTCCATATCCAGAGAACTTCGGAGGGATTTCTTGACCTGAAAGAGAGAAGCAGTAAGGTATGCAACTCTACCTCCAGAGGACCTTGGAGTAATGTTATGCCCTGAAGGACACATAACAACTCTATATCTAGAGGTGGTGATGGTGATGATATTTGTTTTAAGAGGAAATATACATCTAGAGAACTTGAAGTGATGCCATTTCCTGAAAGACAGATGACAGTGATCTATACAACTCTAGATTCAGAGGCGTTGGAGTGCCGTCATATCCTGAAATGTGAATAACAGTGGTACACAATTCTACATCCAGAGATTTTGAGTGATGTCATGTCCTGAAATGTGGATAACAGTGCTACACAATTCTACATCCAGAGATTTTGAGTGATGTCATGTCCTGAAATGTGGATAACAGTGCTACACAATTCTACATCCAGAGATTTTGAGTGATGTCATGTCCCGAAATGTGGATAACAGTGCTACACAATTCTACATCCAGAGATTTTGAGTGATGTCATGTCCTGAAATGTGGATAACAGTGCTACACAATTCTACATCCAGAGGATTTTGAGTGATGTCATGTCCTGAAATGTGAATAACAGTGCTACACAATTCTACATCCAGAGGATTTTGAGTGATGCCATGTCCTGAAATGTGGATAACAGTGCTATACAATTCTACATCCAGAGGATTTTGAGTGATGTCATGTCCTGAAATGTGAATAAAGTGCTACACAATTCTACATCCAGAGGATTTTGAGTGATGTCATGTCCTGAAATGTGAATAAAGTGCTACACAATTCTACATCCAGAGGATTTTGAGTGATGTCATGTCCTGAAAAACAAATAACGATGACGTATACAACTGCCGAGGGAGTTGGCCGTGAAGTTGGGAGCGCGCACCTGTGAGCTTGCATTCGGGAGATAGTAAGTTCGAACACCACTATCGCTAGCCCTGAAGATGGTTTCCCGTGGTTTCCCATTTTCACACCAGGCAAATTATGGTGCTGTACCGTAATTACGGCCACGAATGCTTCCTTCCCACCCCTGGTCCTTTCCTGTCCCATCGTCGCCAAAAGACCACTTGTGTCGGTGCGAGGTAAATCAAATTTGAAATAAAATCCTATACAACTCAACATCCAGAGGGCTCTGGAGTTATGTCTTGTCCTCAAAGACAGATACGAATGAAGTAAAACACTGTTTCTAAATGACTCTACGCGTTAGCGGTAAAGTCCAACTGTCTTAGGTGAGTGATTGAGTTGCCAAGGTGCAAAGAACCGTAAGTCCATAAAAAAAGAAAATTGAGATAAGACCAACATTTCCTTCTTCACATCATTTATCATTGATTAACACTAGGGTAGAGCTTAAAAATGCCTTCTACGTTGCTTATTGTGTAGGTTAAAAAGCATGGACTGCTGCAGAGACCCGTATGTCCACTGCCAAGCTTGCTGCGTAGACCCTTATGTTCAATCAATAAAGAGAGATGCAAGTACCATTATGTCGACATCCATAAGCCTCTATATACAAGTGGGAATGGAGCAAACATCATTATGTTCCACGAAAGTTATTTTTGCTCCGGTTCTTGAAATTAATGGCCAAATCAATAAAAAGCAAATAAAAAATGAAAAATAAATAAAAGCAGATACTACATACATAAATGAAGAACAATAATACAATCAAATTTGGTAATACTGTCAGCTTCGCTACACTGATTGTCAGCTGTAATGTGGCATTTTCAACTAAAGCCTAGCAAACGGATAATAATTGCACAATCATGTACGGGAAACATTACTGTGCGTGGAGAAGTTCTTTACTATACAGATTATTCTCTGGCTAAGTTGATTTTGAAAAGAGGAGAGATCTGGGACGTATTTCAACTTCAGATTGTTAGTGAGGGTTTTAAGTTAAAAAAATTGAAAGATATTAAATGCCTGCTTGAAACACACTTCACAGAAAACTGGAAAAATTTAGAAGATATGAAATTTTAAAGGAGACACTGACTAGACAGGATGAACGGCTTGGTGATAATGACACAGTTCCACATCTAGAAGAAGATGTGAATGATGACTTACTGGACGTTCCTGAAGGAGAAGAAATATTGACCATTTAAAGCAACTGGATTATTACTGTAATACTTTTAATGTATAATTTTCCTTTGCTATTGAAGTGACTTAATTGATATGTTTCTTCTGTTTTTTTTCGCTAGTTGCTTTACGTCGCACCGACACAGATAGGTCTTATGGCGACGATGGGATAGGAAAGGCCTAGGAATGGGAAGGAAGCCGCCGTGGCCTTAATTAAAGTACATCCCCAGCATTTGCCTGGTGTGAAAATGGGAAACCACGGAAAACCATCTTCAGGACTGCTGACAGTGAGGTTCGAAACTACTATCTCCCGGATGCGACTGTTGTTCTTTATTTAAGACAATGTTTGAGACATATTTTTATACAGCCTAAAGAATGAAATCTAGATTAGCTAAAACTTGACAGTTTAAATTAAAGTAAAGAACCTGCTGCCCTTTCTGACCTAGTTTTAAGTTAATATTTTGTGAAATATTGTTTTGTTTTTCTGACACAAAATACAGGAAATGTAAGCAGAGTAAAACAAATGGAAATAATATATAGTAATTAAATGATTTTCGAGTTTTTCTTCCTTCCTCCAGTCCACCAAAATTTATGTTCCCAGTACTGTAGCATATGCCATTAATTACATTATGCTTCTGGTTACTGTTGCAAATACCCTTATGTACAATGTAATGCAGCAAAATGACTTATGTCCAATCTAAACCTTAAACTATCTAGAGACCCATAGAAATTTCATTTCTCTCGCACACGAATTTAAAATCAAATATCTTTTTAATAATTTTATGCTGAAAGAATTGTGATCCTACCTCTTTCACATAAAAATGACACGTTTTCCTTTGTTTGTGCATCTTGGCAACTCAGTTAATTACTTTCAAAAACACCCACTCACTAGAGAATATAACAATTGCCTTCCGAGTGCGTGGTGGCGCCGATTATGGATTCTTTGATGGCTGAAAATAAACATTTTGGAAGCAAACACTCTGCCGATATGTTGGCTAGCAAAGCTCGTTGTTATAGAACCTAGCGGTCAGGTTTTTTTTCTGACCTTCTTCTTTTCTATGGTCTCGTGTTCTCGTCAATGCTGTTTAAAATATCGTCGACTCTTGTGATCAATACGTCAGCAGATCAGACGCTACGTCCTCTCACTTGTTTAAGTCACTTTCCCACTTCTTCATATTTTAGATGCTAGAGCGTCCTTACATCGCTTTTTTTGTTCTCTCCGATTGCGTTGTCTATCCTTCCATCGAGAATGCAGTACGTCACCTGCTTTGGAAGGCGTGTGCTGGGCATGCGGGTAACGTGGCCAGCCCATCGAAATTGATGTTCGATAATCATCGCCTCAGTGCTTGTGGTGTTGGCCTCTTCCAAGATAGCAATGATTTTTGGACCGTCCATTTTACGTTTTTCTTTAAGTATTCTTCTAACACAGCACTGATGGTATTTTCCCAGACATTTTAAGTGCCTTCTGTAAGTAGAATTCTCGCGTCCATGAGTAAATGTTTGTCTTACTGTGGCATTGAAAACATATCCAGTAACACTGAGGTCTTGGTTGTGGAAGATCCTATTGATGAGATGACTAACCAGTGCATTAGAACTTCTGAGGCGATACTGTATTTCAGCGTCTGTTACATTTTGTCGAGAGGTGACTGCCAAGGTAAGGATCCTGTTCAATATGGTGCAGTGTCTCACCATTGACCATGGCGGAATGAGCTGCTTCGTTGGTATTTGGTACAGGCTGGTGATCAACTTATGTTATGTTAATATTGTTTAATTAATTAATTAATTATTAACATATTTAACAGTATACTACAGTACAAAACCATTTGTTATTAACGCAGTAATACGGAGGGAGACTCTCTTTGGCAAAATGGTAACTGGGGTGATCATGTCCAACTCGTTGGCTGAATGGCCAGCGTACTGGCCTTCGATTCAGAGGGTCCCGGGTTCGATTCCCGGCCGGGTCGGGGATTTTAACCTTCATTGGTTAATTCCAATGGCCCGGGGGCTGGGTGTTTGTGCTATCCCAACACCCCTGCAACTCACACACCACACATAACACTATCATCCACCACAATAACACGTAGTTACCTACACATGGCAGATGCTGCCCACCCTCATCGGAGGGTCTGCCTTACAAGGGCTGCATTCGGCTAGAAACAGCCACACGAAATTAATTTAATAAGAAGAATAGTAAATCAAGAAGTATGGTCCAAAACACTGCTAGTGTTTGTTAATTACAGTTTATCAAAGTTCACACATCGTGTTCAATTGCCTCTAGTTTGTTTGGTACAGGCTGATGATCAACTTATGTTATGTTAATATTGTTTAATTAATTAATTAATTAATTATTAACATATTTAACAGTATAGGCTGCTACAGTACAAAACCATTTCTTATTAACGCAGTAGAGTGGACCCCGTTCCAGCCCTCGTACCACTTTTCAAATTTCGTGGCAGAGCCGGGAATCGAACCCGGGCCTCCGGGGGTGGCTGCTAATCACACTAACCACTACATCACAGAAGCGGTCTATGAAAATATCAACATTATAATTGTCAGTTTTCATAAAAAAGAGCTCTTGTATAAAGTGTAGGAGTGTAGAGAGATTTCTCTAAGGTCTTTCTTAGAATCGTCTCTATTCTTAATTTACTTACTTACAGACCGGGATCTACACCCAAAACCGAGAGTTTTTAGATATAACGCTCAAGGTAATCAGAGTGAACCATCGTTATTCTGTTTATTTTACTTAAAAACATGGCTCGCGTGGAGGACAACGAGGTACACGAAGAGTGCCTCAAGGTCCTTACTGCGTGCCTCCTTTATTCACACTTACCTTGCATACAGAACACACCCCACATGTAGAACATAGAGTTGTAGAAAGTGTAAGTGTGCGGTTCTTCAAGGTCTTCTCCACCGAACTTTCGCACCAGGTTGTGGAACAGTGAGAGGAAGATGGCCAAAGTGATCATGCAGCCCAGGAGAGTTAGCCAGAGTTCAGTACGGAACGGGTTGAGGAAGCTCGTCCAAGTCAGGAACTTGTACCCTGGATGCTGAATGAAGACTCTGTAACTGTGTTAAGTAAATATGTTAGTGCGCTTGTTCTACAGTGACTTCACAGCAGTGGCAGCTCTTGAGCTTTGAATTGAGGGGGTCACACAGACGAGAGGAGAACTAAACTAAACTAACTAATTAACTAACTAACTAACTAAAGAAAGAAAGAAAGAAAGAAAGAAAGAAAGAAAGAAAGAAAGAAATTCGTACTTCACGAGTCGCCACTGAACATTAACGATTTTCGGAGTCGCCAAAGTACCGGAATTTTGTCCTGGAAGATTTATTTTACGCGCCAGTAATTTGCAGATACGAGGCTGAAGTATCTGAGCACCTTCAAATATTACCGGACTGAGCCGGTTCGAACCTACCAACTTGATCTCAGAACGCCAGTGCTCTACCGTCTGAAGTACTCAGCGTGACATTATTATTATTATTATTATTATTATTATTATTATTATTATTATTATTATTATTATTATTATTATTATTATTATTATCACCATTTGGATCGTTTAACATTACAACAGTGTTATGAATACACAGAAAAGTGAATTTCAATCCAGAGAATAGAATAAGTTGTATAGTAAATAGTCAACTGAAAAACGAAGTATATTGTATAGTAAATAATGAACACTGAATTAAAGAGAGCTACATCATTCGGACAGTTTTCATCCTTACCGAACTCGATAGCTGCAGTCGCTTAAGTGCAGCCAGTGTCCAGTGTTCGGGAGATAGTGCTTTCGAACTCCACTGTCGGCAGCCCTGAAGATGTCTTTCTATGGTTTCCCATTTTCGCACGTTAATTAAGGTCACGGCCGCTTCCTTCCCACTCCTAGCCCTTTCCTGTTCCATCGTCGCCATAAAACCTATCTGTGTCGGTGCGACGTAAAGCAACTTGTTAAAAAAAAAATTGAAAAAAGTTTTCATCCTTACGAAGAAACTACTAAATATAACGATCACATTGTTGGATTTATACGTAAATATTACACACCGCACTCGCACTTGCTTACGCAATTACTAACACTCTGGCTACAATAGCAAGTTTGCATACTTCGAACAGCACTCCAGGGCGAAAAGATTGTACCGTTAGAAATCCCCAGTCTGCCGTCCCCATAGTGCCAGCAGTGAGCTCCGGACACAAGGAGCTTGTGACCGAGCCTCATGTAATGTTGGGAATGCTCTCCTTCGGCCACATGCCCAGCGGCATAGTAGCGAAAAGGTTTCCTGATATATTGCTCCTTCAGTCACAGAAGTGTTATGACCGGCTGCTACATTTAGCACTTGAGACTAGCAGAATGGAAGCATGCGATATTTATACCATGGCTGTATTTATACCATGAGTTTTATATAATCTCTCTGTGAATAAACATATTGTGGAAACCATACGAATTACTCAACTTATCAAAATGTCTTTAATATTGAAGAGTTAGGACATAATTTCATTGATCTGTTTTTAGTGGTAATTCGCTAGGAAGCTCGGAACGTTTCCCTGTTAAGATTTCTTCAGTCTCACACATTTGATTATATCCTGTGTTTCTTTTTTAAAGAATACTATGCACTTCCTCCTTCACTACATCGCCAACACTTCCAGGTACAGAATTTAATTTAGAGACACTGGTCTTGAAGTTCATTAACAACTGGTTTCTAAAGAAGTAATAGCGGAGAGAAAATTAGTGAAATGTGCAGATATGAAAGAAAAGTTACTCTCTACTTCTGTATTCTTCAATATATCTTAAACAATTTTAACTGAAGAAAAATAATTTGGATGAAGTATTCACTACATTCCTAACAGTTTCTAAATGTTTGGTGTAACATAGAGCTACACATAACCATGTTCCCCAGTGCATTAAAACTGGTTGTAATGAAGTGTAACATTCGGTGCTCCTGCTTTAAATGCTTGTTTTCTATAGGGAACCTCAACATATACTTTCTTTACCGATGATATCAGCTTATCTACAAGCGGGAAGTTCTTGTTTATTATTATTTTTATTTTTTTTATTTTTTGCTAGTGGCTTTACGTCGCACCGACACAGATATGTCTTAGGTGACAATGGGATAGGAAAAGCCTAGGAGTTGGAAGGAAGAGGCCTTTATTAAGGTACAGCCCCAGCATTCGCCTGCTGTGAAAATGGGAAACCACGGAAAACCATCTTCAGGGCTGCTAACAATGGGATTCGAACCCCTATCTCCCGGATGCAATCTCACAGCCGCGCGCCTCTAACCGCACGGCCAACTCGCCCGGTGTTTCTGTTTCTGCAATCCGATGTAACGCATAGGCAAGACAAGTCAAATGTGTCATTGTCATTTTTGATCATGTAGCTCGCAGCATCGGTCACAAAGTGTAATACACGTTCGTACCGGCCATAGCAAGTTCATGCAGTCAACAAAAAAGTTGGAAACAGAAGAGCTATTTGCAACTTCAAGTTGTTCAGTCGCAAGGAGAAATGGGGTGGTTGGTTCATTTTTATGGAGATATCCAACTATAAAATTTTGCAATAAACCGTCCTTACCTGTCTTGTGTTACAGCGATTTACAACCACACATGATTCCGATCTGTTCTTTATTTTAAATTGTAAGATCTTAACACCGCTTGACATAATTATTACTTTCTTCTTTCTTTCTTTCTTTCTTTCTTTCTTAATCTGTTTACCCGCCAGGGTTGGTTTTTCTCCCGGACTCAGCAAGGGATCCCACCTCTACCGCCTCAACTGCACTGTCCTGGAGCATGAAACTTTGGGTCGGGGATACAATAGTGGAGGAGGACCAGTGCCTCACCCAGGTGTCCTTACCTGCTATACTAAACAGGGGCCTTTGGTTGGATGACTTAGGACCTAGGGAAACTTTTCATTCCCCTCCCCACCGGGCGAGTTGGCCGTGCGGTTAGGAGCGCGCAGCTGTGAGCTCGCATCCGGAAGATAGTGGGTTCGAATCCCACTGTCGGCAGCCCTGAAGATGGTTTTTCCATGGTTTCCCATTTTCACACCAGGCAAATGCTGGGGCTGTACCTTAATTAAGGCCACGGCCGCTTCCTCCCCATTCCTAGGCCTTTCCTGTCCCATCGTCGCCATAAAACCTATCTGTGTCGGTGCGACGTCAAGCAATTAGCAAAAAGCATCCCCCTCCCCGCAGGGGAGGGACGGGCCACTTAGAAGGTGACACCTTCTATCTGGCCAGGAGATGGGGTGGGGTTTTTGTGATTTGATGGAGTTGGGAGAGATGAGATGGAGGTTTGATTCGGTGAAGGAGGTGAGGGGGTTTCGACCTCTTGGCTAGATACTTTATTGATTGCTTCAAGTTTATACATTAGCATTTTACATGCTGGTTTTATTTACAGTGATACAAGTACATACATGTGCAGATAACAGTGGTTAAGATCTGAAAAAGGGTAGATCTAACAAGGGTGTGAGGGGAGTGCCAGGATGTGAAATAATGAGGAAAAATTCATGAGTGAAGTGAGTAGGAGACGGAGAGGGTCGGGGTTAGGCGGTGGGGTTAAAGGGTAGCCAGGCGGGGATGGATAAAAACGAGGGGTGGACTGGATGCTTGAGGAGGAGGGGCGAGCCGGGGACGACGTCGGGATGGGGTAGGACGGGTCGAAGATGGAATAGGAGAACGGGAGGGTTCCACGCTGTGGTAGTGGCCTTGAAGATGTAATCCATGGTCGACGAGGTGTTGGACATCTTCATGGGTTGGTAGCTGGAGGCGCACTAGGAAGGTGGGGCCGTCTGAAACGCTCGTAGCACGGAAATTCCTGTCTTGCGGAGGTCTTGGGCTGTATCTTCAGGCTGAATGTTGGGGTCAACTCCGCGTACGACACAGCTATGGATGGTATTGCTGTCGTTCAATGGTGGGGATGATGGTGGTCTTGCTGGGTCAGTTAAAGCAGCAGGGGTTGATTCCTCTCTAGGTGGCTGAAGGGATTCTTGCTGTGAACTAGGTCGATCAGGGGTGGGACGTGCGGGGAGAGGGGCCATCATAAGGGAGGAAGGATGGGATATGACTGTAGTGGTGCTAGGAGCGGGAGAAGAGATATGTGTAGTAGAGGTGATGGTGGTGGTGGGGGTAGTACTAGTAGTGGTCACTGGAGCGGTGGAAAGAGAGGACTAAGTCTGTTGTTGTGGTGGTTCCCGGGGCGGCGCTGCTGAATATGGAGCTGGTGCGTTGTTAGGTAGCTGAGCCAGGATATTCAGAGGGGTAGACTCGACCCTATGGTGGCGGCCACGGATATTCACTCCATTGTCTAGGATGTATTGGAAATCATCTGTCTCGAGGATATATAGCAGTACATCATAGGATGGTTCGGAGCCGGCGAGAAACCTGGAAGCACTGTGAACGCCCAGGATGCGCAGTTCTCTTTCAGTTTGAAAGTCAGAGATTGCAGGGTGAATATCACGGGCGATGTAGGTGTACATGTTGGGGTTGGGAAGGCCGACTTCCTTCGTGGTGTCAGGCCGATATGCTTTTTGAGGCCGGCGAGGTGCGAATTTAAAGATGAGGCGTCACCCGGCCAGGCGAAAAAAATGAGGCGTTGATGTGGTTGGATTAGTCCACAATTAGAGAAGTAACCTGTAAGAAGAGAGATGTGTGTGTTTGGGTGGATGAGAAGATTAGTAGGGATAGACAAGGAAGAGGGAAGGAATAGACCGTGGACTCAAGTTAGGTACCATCGCGGCATTTGCCTGGATGAGAAGTGGTAAACCACGGAAAATCACTTCCAGGATGGCTGAGGTAAGAATAGAACCTCCCCTCTGCTCAGCTGACCTCCCGAGGCTGAGTGGGCCCCGTTCCAACCCTCATACAACTGTTCAAATGTCCTGACAGAGCTAGGAATCGAACCCGGACTACCGGGGGGTGGCAGCTAATCATGCTAACCACGACACCACAAACAGACCCATAAATTTTTCGATAAGTAGATTGGTCCGGCACTTTACACTTTGTATAATACTCAATGAAATTTTGGAGGGTGGGGTTGATCGGTTTCCGCAATGTTATGTCTGCCTCTAAAAGAGCTTTGCACAAATCTAAGGAGTACTGTAAAAAGTTACTGTTCGAAAATTCACCGAAAAATTTGCTGAGCAGCGCCATAAGCTCAATACGTATCAGCAAACTCTGCTTGA
This sequence comes from Anabrus simplex, assembly GCF_040414725.1. NCBI lineage: Eukaryota > Metazoa > Arthropoda > Insecta > Orthoptera > Tettigoniidae > Anabrus > Anabrus simplex. The sequence continues at coordinate 235,409,365 of NC_090269.1, read as the reverse complement.
GAGGAAGTGCTTGCTTTTCAACAGCGAAAGAAGAGGTATCATGAATAAGAAAACGTTTCTACGGAGGAAATATTTGCTTTTCAGTAACAACAAATTTCTAGACTCCAGTTTGAAAAGAATACTGCATTAAAGCACCTTCCAATACACGTCAAATGTAACCCATTCATTTTTAATACCAGCCAATGGGTTGTACACATATTTTAACATAGGCTAATACTGAATTACGCGTCGAGTAACATAAGCAAAGCTTGTGGTTCTTAATTCACTCATGTTTATAAAAACCAGAACACCTTGAAGGATTAGAGATAGAAAGTCCATGTTCACAGGACATGTACATTAGTATGTTCTCACTCCATATAAACACTGCGGACAGTTTTGGAATCGAACCCAGGCTTTTGACACGCAATAGGCGGGTAACATTCTCATGGTGAATTAATTTTCCATCTACGGGACTCGAATCAACGAACCACCCTGTCAAACCATGAAGACCTGACGCCTTAACCATGATAGTAACCAGGCGGGCTTTCCCCCAATCGTATTATTAACCACCCTCCATTTAAGTCATCTTCTCAGTTGTAATCATGAAGTAGAGTGAACCTTACACTCAAATTGAAATCCTTGGACGAGTTGGCAAGTAAACTCCAGGTTCGAGACAGGGATGCTATACGTGCACCATGGGATCTCTTTCAACCTCATACTTACAATGTAAATTAGAAGAGCAATTTACGCAATATGCCGATATATGGGAGGAGGGAAATATTTTAGTACCTGTTCTCTCATTTCAAACTTACTCTTCTGTCGGGACTGTTCAATACAAGGGTATGGTTCATAGAATGCCATCATGAGGAAAGGAGGGCTAACAATATAATATAAACTCCAGATTCATCGCCCATTTCTCAATAATTAAATAAAGCACATGGTAAATTAGAATGTTCCTTTTGTGAAGCGGTATCAGTTGTAAGTGATTTCACACTAAACTTTTCAATTACGAACAAGTTAACATAGAAATGGAGCATGAAACTAACTCTGTGAACATGAGAGGAACGCTGAAGTCGACGACACCCAGACGATCGAAGCGCACAGTTGCGTCGGAAACTCCTACTTCAGCTTCACCGTCGGACATGGCTTTGATCATGTTGTCATTGGAATCAGATCCCTCCACCGATCGTACAAAGTTAGTCCTGTAACACAAACATCATCAAGGAGTAACATGTCTCTTCCAATACATTGTCAGCTTCTAACATTCTCAAAATAATATCGGTAATATTGTTCCTACGATATAGACAATGATATGTCGCTAGACCTATCAGATAAACTACAGTGTCCTGCCGTAGGATTGGGAATTTTCCGGTTTGTTACTAAGACCTTTTGAAACGGCCATTTATCTGCAGTAATATAACGAGTGCTCGAGAATTCATCGAGAGAGAATCTGGGATTCGAGCTGTATTAATTCGACTATTAGGGGCTGCCTGGCCGAGGCGGTAAAGGCGTGCCTGGTTCGCCCGGAACGACATGGGTTTGAATCCCCGTCAGGAAGTCGTAAAATTTAAGAAACGAGATTTCCACTTCTGGAGGTGCATGTGGCCCTGTGGTTCACTCAGCCTACACCAAAAATGAGTACCAGGTTAATTTCTGGGGGCAAAGTGGGCCGGGCGTAGTGCTAACCACTGTACCACATCTAGTGGCGAGGTTACGGCCTGTTATGGCCTGTACGGAGATGACTTCGCTTTTTTGTTGCTTTTTTATTTCGACTATGTACTAAATAACTATAAAATTAAGTATATAATGAAAATAGAAGTGCAGAACTCTTACAGATGTGATATTATGAAGTAATTACAGTATGTTATTGTTTCTACTACGAGTGACTCGGACAGTGATGGGGAGAATGTCCCTCGTACACCACAGCGACGAGGAAGCCGTCTTTGTAAGTAAGATCGAAGTAAAGAGAGTAAATATGTCATTACAAATGTGTACAAGATTTTCCATTCTCTGGTTGATAATCCTGAAACGGCAAACAGTGTTAATTTTAACAGGTTCATAAAACGTGACTGAATGAACATGTGAGGTAAATAGCACACATGTTCAAGCATTACACGGGCTATAAACAATACTGAAGGCAAAGAGCTTCACTTCACTACGTCGCAGAAATACGTCAAAAGGGAAAAGAAAATAACTGGATTAGATGAGTTTGATACGGAAGTAGTGTATAAGCGTGTAATCTTGGAGATTACTTAACTGCTGAGGTCAGAACTGATTTATTTGAAGAAATAAATGTTCAGGATTCAAGAGGTCCGTGGTTCGTATTCGGAAGAGAGTTGACTTCCGATGTACAGTAGAAGGTGCATTGGCGGAGTAGAGTTCAAAATGGAAATTAGAGACATTGCTCGTGCACATGCCATATTCCTTCGTAAGATGGTCTTGAAAGACCTACTGTACATTTTATTTTAAATGAAACGTTTGTGAACCACAATCACAACAGGAAAGTATAATTTCGTGTGGCTATTTCTAGCCGAATGCCGCCCTTGTAAGGCAGACCCTCCGATGAGTGTGGGCGGCATCTGCCATGTGTAATTAACTGCGTGTTATTGTGGTGGATGATAGTACGTTATGTGTGGTGTGTGAGTTGCGGGGATGTTGGGGACAACACAAACACCCAGCCCCCGGGCCGTTGGAATTAACCAATGAAGGTTAAAATTCCCGACCCGGCCAGGAATCGACCCCGGGATCCTCTGAACCGAAGGCCAGTACGCTGACCATTCAGCCAACGAGTCGGACAACATGAAAGTGATTTGGAACGATTCAAAAGAACATGGGAGGGTTCTAAGAAGTGCCTGTCGGTAGAGAAGGTAGGATCATCGTTCTTTGTAAAATACTTTGTAAAATAATACAAACAGGTATTTGGTTTCAAAAGAGCACTATCAGAATTTGAATTATCACTCATAAATGAATGTTACAGTGTTTAAGAAATTAAAAAAAAACTTTCGTAAGTTGCTGGAAGAAAGCTCCGTTACCATTATCATTCCGTTCAAGTAGGCCGAATCCCACATTCAAACTGGAAGAAAGCTGACATTCAGCAATGGCTCATAAAAACACGTTGTTTCGTTTATGCTGGAAGAAGTTAGGGATGAACTGTTAAGCAAAGCAGACATAAGGAATGAACCGAAAATCTACGAGCTCGATAAAATCGCAAGTGAAATGGGTCTACGAGGTCATTCGTCTGCTCCCCTTCCCCCTTCCCACTCCCGTATCGTGTATTTATGTAGTACAGAGAAGGAAATGAGATATTTACCGCCTATAGTGTATTTATGGAGCAATTAGTAGTTTAATTTTTAAAAGTTGTGTTTTGATCACTTCTTTAACAAGATTTCTCCTGCGGAATTTGCAAAATTTACTTTTAGTGCAATATCACTGCAAACACCTATGGTGCTGATCACAATTCTTTCTTGAGTATCTTCAGAATTTGTAGAGTAATCTGATTTAAGGAAATGAGTTGTTTCACAACAAATAATTTTTAAAGAATTAAAATTAGTCGATCTTTAACAATATTTCATTCACAATTCTTTATTGAGTATCTTCAGAATTTGTAGAGTAATCTGATTTAAGGAAATGAGTTGTTTCACAACAAATAATTTTTAAAGAATTAAAATTAGTCGATCTTTAACAATATTTCATTTTCTTGAATGGGAACATTTTACTCTACTACTACGTATATTATTCCTATAGATGTACAGTTATGAAAGAAGTCCCCTGTCTAGAAAGCCAAGCCTAACGGTCGAGAAGATTCATCATGATGACCTCACGACTCCTCCTAATCTGCAGGCCTTCAGGCTGAGCAGCAGTTCCTTGGTAGGTCAATGACCTTCATGAAAGAACTCATTCCGAAAATTTAATTTTAATGGAACTGATACATCCACAGAAAATATTAATGGTAGGAAATAAGGGGTGAAGTGGCCTATAAACCTACGGTACCTGTAAAGCTGGGGTATTTAAATGCCAATGTTACCTTACAGCTTCAGGTTCAAAAGCCCACATGAAAACCAATGCTGATATCAATATAATACCAGCTGCTTTAGGTAGTGCAATGAATGAGCTTCAAAATAATATTATTACACCCCCTCCTTCCCACCAAATCTGACCTGAAACCATGTTTATTACCTCTTAATAAGTGGTAGTTTCCTTGTTTCCGTACACACTGCGGCTATCTTTTCAAATTTGGCCTTTAATGTCAGGCTTAGAAGTGAAAACTGTATATACAATCTAAAATAAGCTTGACTGAGTTTTGTTTGTTCTATATAATTTTGTATCTCACTCCACTCGAAACTGTATATACAATCTAAAATAAGCTTGACTGAGTTTTGTTTGTTCTATATAATTTTGTATCTCACTCCACTCGAAACTGTATATACAATCTAAAATAAGCTTGACTGAGTTTTGTTTGTTCTATATAATTTTGTATCTCACTCCACTCGAAACTGTATATACAATCTAAAATAAGCTTGACTGAGTTTTGTTTGTTCTATATAATTTTGTATCTCACTCCACTCGAAACTGTATATACAATCTAAAATAAGCTTGACTGAGTTTTGTTTGTTCTATATAATTTTGTATCTCACTCCACTCGAAACTGTATATACAATCTAAAATAAGCTTGACTGAGTTTTGTTTGTTCTATATAATTTTGTATCTCACTCCACTCGAAACTGTATATACAATCTAAAATAAGCTTGACTGAGTTTTGTTTGTTCTATATAATTTTGTATCTCACTCCACTCGAAACTGTATATACAATCTAAAATAAGCTTGACTGAGTTTTGTTCTATATAATTTTGTATCTCACTCCACTCGAAGAATACATTTCGGTTATAATGACACCCTTCTACACTGCGGGAAAATGAAAAAAGAACACCTTGACGCAAGTGAATAAAGCCTGCCATATTTCCACGGCACACCACGAGAGAGCAATGCGTGCGATGATCATACGCGTAGCGCTGCGGACACACCAGGAACCGCGTTATCAGCCGTGGAATGTTGCAAGCTGCGCAACAATTTTTATCACCGCCAGAGCCAATGGCAGTCAGTTTGCCGTGGCATATTGAGCTCCGTCTGTGTCTGCAACATTGTTAGCAAGCCGTGACAGCGTGTACGTGAACCGTTTGTGCAATTGACGGAGTTTGAGCGAGGGCATATATTGGGCCTGCGGAAGACTGGGTGGTAGAACCACAGAATTGCGCAACACGTGGGGCGAGAGGTCTCCATATTGCATCGATGTTGTTGCCAGTGATCAGCAGAAAGTGCACATGCCCGTCCACTGGGTCGGACAGCGGCGACGCACAGATGCACGCCAAGATCGTCGCATTTTACGAAGTGCTGTATTGGACCGCACCGGTACTTCAAAACCAATTAGGGGATTGCTACGGGGGTATCAGCGAGGACCATTCGCAACCGCCTCCATGAATCAGGGCTACAATCCTAAGTACCGTTAGGGCGTCTTCCGCTCATGCCCCAACATCGTGCAGCCCTCCTCCAGTGGTGTCACTATAGGTGCTTATGAAAGGACGAATGGAGAAGTGTCGTCTTCAGTTATGAGAGTCGCTTCTGCCTTGGTGCCAATGATGGCCGTACGCGTGTGTGGCATCGTGCAGGTGAGCGACAACGTCTGGAGTGTATACGACAGAGGCACACAGGGCCAACACCCGGCATCATGCTGTGGGGAGCCGTTCTCCTCTGGTCGTTGTCGAGGGAACAGTGCGCGGTACATCCAAATCATCATTCAACCAGTCGTGCTGCCGTTCATGCACCAACAAGGCGATGTGCTTTCCCAACAGAACAATGCAACATGTATCCCGTGCCACCCATCGTGCTCTCCAGTGTGTACGTCAAATACCCTGGCCAGCACGATCCCCAGATCTGACCCCCACCGAGCAAGCTTGAGACCGGATGAAACGTCATCTCGCGAGGTCTGCACGACCGGCAGGAAATCTGGCCCACCTGAGGCACCAGGTGGAAATTGCATGGCAGGCCACTCCGCAAGACTACAATTTCCACCTTTACAATCGTCTCCATGGGGGAATTGCAGTCTGTATTGCTCCAAAAGCAGGCTATACACCGTACTACCACTGATATTGAGCACGACCTGTCGACTGTTCTCAGATGCGTATGGCTCTATCGGTGTGATCGTTTATTGTATACGTTCTCAAGAAGGTGTCAATAAAATTTCTCTTCGCTGGGTCGACGCAATCATGGTGTTCCTTTTTATTTTCCCGGAGCGTTTAACGACTAATTTATGAGATCCCACGGTTGTCGTTATAACCATGTTCTGCAGTAAGTCAGTCAAACCATGTTCGATACTCACGAGAAGTTCATCTGGCGCTCCAGGGCGTGCCACACTTTCCCCACGAAGCCATCAACCGTGATGTTGTCTCCTTCTTTGATCACGAGGGTGAAAGGCGGATGCTAAGGGAAAGAACAGTAGTACATTACTACACTTAGTTTTATATCCAATTGACTACAGCTCAACGTTATTTGTTTTAGCCATCAGTACTGTGACAACAGATATTTCTGCTTGGGACATTTCTGCTAAAGAAGAAATCGTATGACAGAACAGTTCGTAAATTTCCGTAGTGCTGCAATGCCTTCTCTTTTGATTATGACAGACGAAGTTTTCCATTGAAGTGAATATGTGAATTTTCAGAATTCAACGTTTTGGGACACTGACAAGCCCATGTAGTGCATGATAATCCTCTTCACGATCAGAAATCCGGTGTTTGGTGTGGCTTTACTGCGCGCAGAATAATTGGCCCTATTTTACTTTACGATGCAGTTAACTCAGAACGTTATGTGCAAAACATAAGATATGGGGCCCATACTTCGTCCCCTTAGCAGATTTGGACATACAGAAATTCGGGAATATTATGGACCAGGCTATAGGTAGGCCTATATACCTAAGTGCATTCCTGAATCTATTTTCCACTTACAATGAAACTGTTATAACGTAAAGTAGTCAATATTTGACATAAACATAAACACTGCCAAAACTAAACTACCAAAAATTGTGTTCATAAATTCGTCCCCCAATAAATTTATTAAAAATACAATTAACTTCAATGTATGTTTCCTTTCTAACCTTACCAAACACTTTCCCTATAATGAATTACTTGAAGGCCATTTATGAAAAATGTTTTCTTGGTATTATTTTAAACATAGTGTTTCAGCGTTGCTCGTGGGACGTTAATCGTTTTACTTTCACGTTTGTAACCCATTATATTGTCCCTCACTAGCTTAATAGCCTCCTTATCCCACTTCTTGCGTTTTCCCATCTGAAAATAATAATAATAAACTTCATAAAAAAGAAATAAGTCCGCCTCTGTGGTGTAGTGGTTAGCGTGATTAGCTGCCACCCCCGGAGGCCCGGGTTCGATTCCCGGCTCTGCCACGAAATTTTAAAAGTGGTACGAGGGCTGGAACGGGGTCCACTCAGCCTCGGGAGGTCAACTGAGTAGAGGTGGGTTCGATTCCCACCTCAGCCATCCTGGAAGTGGTTTTCCGTGGTTTCCCACTTCTCCTCCAGGCAAATGCCGGGATGGTACCTAACTTAAGGCCACGGCCGCTTCCTTCCCTCTTCCTTGCCTATCCCTTCCAATCTTCCCATCCCTCCACAAGGCCCCTGTTCAGCATAGCAATTGAAGCCGCCTGGGCGAGGTACTGGTCATACTCCCCAGTTGTATCCCCCGACCAAGAGTCTGAAGCTCCAGGACACTGCCCTTGAGGCGGTAGAGGTGGGATCCCTCGCTAAGTCCGAGGGAAAAACCGAACCTGGAGGGTAAACAGATGATGATGATGATGAAAAAAGAAATAAAATGAAGGAGGACGAAATTACGAACATGGCCGCTACAGTAACTCACGCCAACCACCTCACTGTAGCGATTACACGCCAGGACCTACACCACGCGACTGAAATGCAGTCCAGTATTTCATACACATATCAGTGCTCGCTTTAAGAATAACAGGCTCTTAATTTCAATGCTGCACTAACTCAGCTCATCGTGAAGAATGAATCCTCCTTGTACACGGAAACTAAACGTGATTCACACAACAAATTCTCAAACAAGACAACGGGATGAGGCTAAACATACTGGAAATCCCCTACCTTACTGAAATATTGACTGTGGAAGAAAAGCAGTATTCCTGCTTCCAGAAGGATAACGCCACAGCCCATAAAACTCATCATTTAATGCATTCATTGCAACAGGTATTCGATGAACGAATAATTAGTCGCGGATTTGGCCGTCTCGTTCCCCCTGATTTAAGTGTATTTGGTGGTTATTTGTGGGAACTTGCGGAGCCTCCGTGGCTCAGACGGCAGCGCGTCGGCCTCTCACCGCTCGATACCGTGGTTCAAATCCCGGTCATTCCATGTGAGATTTGTGCTGGACAAAGCGGAGGCGGGACAGGTTTTTCTCCGGGTACTCCGGTTTTCCCTGTCATCTTTCATTCCAGCAACACTCTCCAATCTCATTTCGTAGCATCTATCATTCATTAATATATCACTTTGGGAGTGGCGACCCCATCGTAATAATAGCCTATATATGATTCACTCATTACATCCCTGACCCGGTCAATGACTGGAAAACAGGTTGTAGGGTGTTTTTTTTTTTTTTTTGTGGGAACTTGAAAACAGAAAGTGTACAAAAACAATCCACGTCATGAGCCAGGGAAGGTGAAGGCAACAACACTACGTCCCGCTGGAGTCTACAAGGCATGCCGAAGCAAACATCAATCACGGACACGTTTCCTGAGACACGAACGGCCTCCGGCGTTACTCCAAGAAAAGCGACCCGCAGTCGCGACTCCTCAAAAGAACGAGTGGAAGACACTGAGGAGGGCCACACACTCCGAATGGCCACAGGCACATCTGATCTCTCACTAACCCGTGCCTTAACTGAAATCCAGACACTACTCAAGGATCTTACAGTTCAGCAGTCAACATTCAACGAAAGGTTCCAAGCTCTCGAGAATTACGACGACGACGATCCCGACCACAACCAGACAGTGATGGAACCACGGGATCACCAACCCAACCAAACCCTGGACAATCCACAGCCGCAGCAGCCAGCACAACAGCCTACACCATGGAGACGTTTACGTCCGATGGAACTTACATCAGGATGGACAAATCCCGACCCAGCCAGGGTACTTCAGCTGGCGCGCTTCCTCGAGCAACAACTGCTCCTCATCCCAACCGGCAGAGATCGTCACGACATCGAATCCGTACTGTGGGGTCTATCGGCATGGGATACGCTGGACCCTGCACAAAAGACTTACTTCGCAACAAGGGCCAACTTGTTGTATGTGGCGGTCAGCCGCGGATGGGCCCACGCCATTCAATTGGACCAAGCCACCTCCGAAACCTTAGCGTGGGTCCCCGAAGGATTCACATTTCAGCAGACGCCTCGCCAGCCCCAGGTCTCTCGCGGCAGAGCCAGAGGACGGGGTCGCGGAACTCGGGGGGCGAAGGCAACCACCTCAGCAACATAATCCCGGATTGGAGGAGAAACGCTCGCCAGGACACACGGAGCCCGTCCCCGTCTCCGGCCGGGCCTCTCCAACGCTCTCTAACTGGTCTACATACCATGGAGAGCGATCCACATCTGGGACGGATACGGCTACAGGAGGCCCTGAATCAACGGACCTCCAGGACTACAAGACGCTCAATCAGATAACCCTTTATTGTTTCTTATTATTCTTTGTAATTTGTATTACTTTTGCATTTAATGATGTTGATTTATGTATTCCGGCCGTATTAGCCACCATGTAATATAATTTAAATAAAGTACTGGCAGATTCCTTCCTCAAAGGGCCTGTCGCCTTTATACCTTCGCTGGCTCGCGGGCTGCGCCCGGTGCTCTCTCTTGTTACACGCGAAGCCGCTCAGGCTATAAAAGGCGGGACACGAGTGAGCTCTGGGACAGTCATGAGCCAGGGAAGGTGAAGGCAACAAACTCATTCATTAAAACATAGTAACAAATTATGTTATAATTCATTTATATTCTTGTGTGTGAGCGCTTCAGTGATCCATGGATTGGCGTCCCAGTGGAAATAGTGATTTTTCAATTTTTCAGTCGTTTTCAGCATTGATTTTGTAGAGAAGTTCCATGATTATTTTTATACCATACCTGAAAATAACTCTCATTTTATGAATTATTATTTATACCTATTCATTAAAACATAGTAACAAATGATGATATAATAATTTGTGTTCTTTAGAGTATATTTGAGGCATTACTTTTTTCTTATTAATTCTTGTAATTGTAATTTAGCAGTACTATAGTAGAGAATCTACCATATTGAATGATAATGTCCATTTTTAATAGGGCTCTAAACATGTTTGTTTCAAAAACGGACTTCTGTTGCTGTGATCCAATCAAAAACTGACAAGCAGCAAATTCCCAAACAAACACAGACATAATGATCTTTAACATTAAAATTGAAACATTTCGTGTAAAGTAGTCTTCTGCACTGGCAGTGACATACATGACTAGTTCAGTGCGAAAGGAATAGAATGGGAGAAGGAACAAAAACGTTGACGCTACACATATGACTGTTGGTCTTAAAGCAGTAAAACTTGTCAAAATGCGAAAATGAAAGATATCAACGGCTCCAAGTATCAAAATAGTAAGTCCAAAATCAGCAAAAATAAGTTACAACCATCGGCAGAACAGTTACTTCAATATGTTTCCCCTGTATAAAAGTCATATCTCCAGCGCCCCAAACTTAGGAACAATATATTAAAGAATATCGTAAGTCATGTCAGGAACGCATTCACTAGTGGAAAGAAACGTAACTCATGTTACAAGGTTTCTCCTGGGAGATACTGCGATGTTTGTACAGAGAAAAGTTTACTGTTTGCAAATCGCTCACCTCGTAAAACACTGTCGTAAGTTCAATGTTCGAAGTGTACGATGTACATGGATGTTTATCGTTCTCCCTGTAAGTAGGAGCACTGTCGTCTAGGGCCGTCACTAGCCATGTGGCCATTGTAGACGCGTCATTAGTATAAGTGGAACCGGTGGCTTCGCTGAGAAGGCGTTCCGTTATCGCTATATATGTCTTTCTAGTACCATTTAAATTCTCAAATAATCATGAACTCCAGTCGAATGTTAAAAATTATTGCTATGATTGGCAACCCTATGAATGCCGTTGACCCTAAGTAATCCTTTTCTCTTTAGTTATCGGTGATAAAAATATAATGAAAGGGATACCTGACCGAACAAAGAAAAAAGAAGAACCAAACTATATATGTTCCGGATCAGTGGGTCACATTAATTAGGATGAGTAAGATCACCGGCAAGCCATAAACAGCCAATGAAATGATTTAGGACTTAAAGAAAGTGGTGCAGAAGCAAAACAGGATGCACGATACCAATAAAAATAAGATAATGCGGAACAAATTAGGGGAAACTTCAGTCCTAGAATGTCGACCATACGAAGTGTACTTCAAGTACGTTTATGAGGAGGAAATAAAATGTACTTTTGACCAGAAGAGATCTATAGGAAGGCCAGCCATCATGCTGTTCATTCTTGAACAGGTATATCATGGGTTCCTGTCGATCAACGAGCAGAAGTTGAAAGACCTGTTGTCCTTATGTGATAGCAAATTCATCCCTACTGCTTATTATCACTTTTATCAAAGCTTGATTTCAAGACAAACTGGTACACAAGAACATGGTTTCAGTAATGCATGAAATGCTGATTAATGAGCGCGTTCTTGTGAAAAATTGGACGTCGACATCTGACAGTGTTTCTATTATTTAAGAAACAGGAAACCGACATAGCATTACTTACGACCTAATAGTTTCCACGTATTTCCAGATAAAAATATCGTAAGTCCGCTAAGTCATTTTGAAAATTGCTAGAGCCAATGCTTGCAAACTATTTGAATCCCTTCATTTGTAAATTTTTATCTGTGAAGTTTCAATAAAATCATAATTTAACTGGATTTACAGTGATTATTTAAACTTCGTTTGCTTCCCCTGTACATTTGAAAATTTGAAGTTACGATGTTAATACTTTGAGCCATCGATATTTCATACCGAAAGTTAAAAGATGCATACTATTATATTTTTAAAATGGTAGCTTATGAAAAGTCAGGTGCATCAAACCCGAGTTCTGGTAGTGTATGTGTTCTGCAGATCTGCGTTATGCACAAAGCAGGCCTGCTTTCTTCTTGAGATAGCTGGTGAAGGGAGCAGGTTCCACCCTCTCCCGAGTGTTGTTATAGGCGATCATTCTTCACAGATTCTGTGTACGAACATTAAGACAACATTTTCCAGTACTGTTAATACAACTTACGTCTTTGGCGTTGGCCTTGATCGTGTGGCCAGTGAGGTTGTTCCGCCGGTCATACAGTTCGGCTCTGGTCATGTTAAAGCCGCTGCCATGGTGGTAGTAGCCAAACCAATTGGCTATCAGAGGCATGTCCCTTGCGACCCGGTACACTTCAGACAGCTCATAGGTGTCCCTGTCCAGCGCGGACACCACCAAGAACTGGCAGTCAAAAGGGATGTAGACATTGTTCAAGTAGCTCAGCGTGCCTGAAGAGTTTAAGAATACCAGCCACACCGGACTGGAGGGCACTGGTCTGGTGGCGTTGAGATCGGTCGAGTTGATGGTGAGACCCCATTCCGGTGACCTCGACACCTAGAATATAACAGTCAAGAATGTCAGGATATTACGAACCGGGGCAATGCTAGTGAGAATATGATTCCTGGGTTTTTTGACACTAACACTTACTGTACAAGGTTACATCTGGAGGTTGCGGATTATTGTCGAAAAAGAAATTTGGTCACATTTTAGTTGCTCATACATCCATGATACGCTTACAAAATGAAATGAAAACAGACTCGCAAGATAAACAATCTCCTCCTTTGCAACAAATAAGAATTTAAATGAAAATCGTTCTCTGAACACCCAAAAGAAGAAATTATTACACAAGATGTGATAAACAAAGTAGTCCATGATCACACACCAAAACCGTTACGTGGTAATTGGCCGTCTTAAAAGGGAGTATTGCCAACCTTTTGCATCGAGGACAGCTTCGCAATGCCTTCTCATGCTTCAAAGGCAACGCACACTCAGTTGAGACAAACGTCCCCACTATTCCGAAAGGGCGCCTTCGTCTTGTAGTGTTTGAGGTGATGTATTTCTCGCTCGGATGCGTCGTTCTAATTTGCCCTAAAATTGTTCGACGATTCAAGGTATCACTTCTGGATGGCCACTCCATCCGTTGAATATGGTGTTCTTGCATGAATTTCCAAACGATGTTGGCATTATGTGCTCTAGTATTACCATGCATGAATACTGCGTTTCTTCCAAGATGCCGTGTTTGAGGAATCATATGTGGCACTAATACCTCATAAATATACCGCCGATCAGTTAATGATCCATGGCGAATGGTCAAGAAATCTGTTTGTGTGTCAAGATTTATGCCTGCCACTACATAACAGATCCACCTACCTAAGCACAGCACCGGTAGGTTGTACAGCTGCAGGATGTAATCGCTCCCGATGTCTTCTCGAGAGTTTCAGACGGCCTTCTGAGCAATATAACATGAAACAAGATTCATCTGAGAACAGCAGAGAACGCCAATATCTCAGCTGCCAGTGCAGATGATCACTAGAGTAAACTGCAGTCTCCTACCACGATGTCGTCAGTCTTAAATTCACCATTCGAAGCTTGTTTCTGACTGTTCGGCCACTCCATAAACCTGATGCATGTTCATCTGTAGGGATCGTGCTATAACTTGGTGATTTCGGAGAGCCTGCAGATGCACGAAACTATGCCAACCTGTGGTTGTTTTCCTTTGGAGGCCTGTGCAAGTGCGCCCGGCAAGACTTCCAGTCTCTTGGAAACGTTTCCACAGATACCAAATCGTATTCTGTGCAACCCCTAAGTATTCTTTCAACGTACCTTTGCGAAGAGCGAAAGTGTACGAGTGGCTTCAACTTCCAACAACAACTTCCTTTGTTGTCTTCTTAGGTCCGCCTGATCAGCCATGTCTTGTAAACACTCCACTTCACACAGAACAACTTTCGCACACGCTTTGAATCGAGTGAGTGGTACTTTCAAACTAATACTGACACCTCTTAAAAGATGACAGTGGAGTCCTTTGTTTTGTAAACAGCATATGTTATTCCCGTGATAGTCCAATTACCATCCCACTAAGCATTCGTACACTATAGTTAGGAATATCAAAAGATATGACCAAATTTCGCTTTGAGCAGTGTATTTACCACTGGGATGCCATGCTGTCTTCTTAAATTAAACCAGAAGAAAGGAACGTCACAACATTTAGGAAGAATATTTTTAAAATATTACAGAACCCAATATGAAAATTGAATAATAACTAATGAATTAAAACCCAAAAATATAGACCACAGAATACAGATTTTTTAATACATAACGCTTATTATAGTTTGTGTTGACTTTCAACATCAGTGATGATAATAATAATAATAATAATGATAATAATAATAATAATAATAATAATAATAATAATAAATGTTTAGTGTTCAGTCCAAAGACTGGACGGTCTCCAACAGCTCCACAATTACCGATAATAGATATACTAGGCATCACTGAAGTAGTATAGAAGTTAAATAAGGAGTGACGTATTTCCCCGAACCTTTCCCCAACGAGTCAGAAAGTGTTAACTCATATTAGTGTGTCAAGCCAGCTAAAACGTATGCACCAACCAACCCTACGAGTGACTTTTCCACACCATTCGTTACAGGGACAAGCTGTAAAAGAAATTATATTTTAACTCCGTCTGGTTAATTCCTCCATGCCGGCGACTAGGTGTTTGTGTTCGTCTTAATATACATCTTTATTTACGTACAACACAAGACAAAATTATTGTGTTTCACAAAGTCATACCTTAACAACTATCATAGTACCCACAGTACTTCTGCAAAAATAAAATTAGTTTTCACGAATTCCATACGACTATGATTTTCTGCTATACCATACGACTGAGGTACAAATTTACAACTTTCCCCTTTCTCCCTGTATAGACCAGTGAGGAAAGAATTGACAAATTACCTCACTCCGCACGGTGAATTATACATCTCATTATTTTATTTATTTATTTATTTATTTATTTATTTATTTATTTATTTATTTATTTATTTATTTATTTATTTATTTATTTATTTATTTATTTATTTACTGCGCACTACAGGATTTCTAATCCCAATTACAGTGGCAGATGTTTACACGTGTTTCCTTTTAATGTTTCAATCAGTCTAATAACCTAATACCTAAACTATTGTAATATTATATTTACGTTGAGAAATAAGTAATATTACATATCTAATCCTTACAAGAAACAAGTAGATAAAATCATAATTTCGTATCTAAACTAGTCTAATAACCTAATACCAAAACTATTCTAATATTATATTTACGTTGAGAAAGAAATAATATTACTTATCTAATCCTTACAAGAAACAAGTAGATAAAATCATAATTTCGTATCTAAACTAGTCTAATAACCTAATACCAAAACTATTCTAATATTATTTTTACGTTGAGAAAGAAATAATATTACTTATCTAATCCTTACAAGAAACAAGTAGATAAAATCATAATTTTGTATCTAAACTAGTCTAATAACCTAATACCAAAACTATTCTAATATTATTTTTACGTTGAGAAAGAAATAATATTACTTATCTAATCCTTACAAGAAACAAGTAGATAAAATCATAATTTCGTATCTAAACTAGTCTAATAACCTAATACCAAAACTATTCTAATATTATATTTACAACGAGAAAGGAACAGTAGTTCACATCTAATCTAATTTAATCTTTACATAAAAGAGTAAAATAAAAATAAAAATCGTAATTTCATATCTAAACTATTATTTCTTCTAGTTCTAACACGTATAATTACATTTATGGGATGTTTATAACACATTTTGTGGTTCAAATTATCATAACAAATTAGAGAGTTTTCGCGGAAATGCTGAATTGTTGTAAAAACAGGTCTAGAGGTTCACAGAAGTCTAAAGAATTATTTTTGTGAACTGCACTGTTGTAGACATTGTATACCCTGTAGAGTGGGGAATTTTTGTGAGCGGTTGTTCTGACTTTTTTCTTATGAAAAGGTACATTTGTCCTCGCATTAAAGCGGGGCACGTGGAAGCTCAAGAGGCATAAAAAGTCAGGGTTGTCAATAAGAGAATTCACAGTTTTGTACAGAAACTTCATGTCATCCTTTTGCCTCCTCAGTTCCAAGCTTTCTATTTCAAAATTTAGAAGAAGTTCGTTGTATGCTATGTTTGGATAATTACCGGTTTTTTTTGAAATGTAAGTATTATGGTACCGCCATCGGTTTTTGCGGTTTTTCTATTACAACTTAACTTTTGTGCCGCTTGTGGATCCAACCAGTCTGGGCTGAAGACTTAACAAACAATGCAAGTTAAACAACGAGAAAAAAAATTCAAAACCAGATCAGTGAAAATAACAAACTTGTTTTGGCGATAGCAGAAGACATGGGGCACTGCAAACACTCTGCTGCACTGGAAATAGATTACACTTTCGATAAAGTGATTTGCATATAACTTCAAAGCGGGAAGAATTCGTTCGAGATTTACTGAGCCAAGTAGACGTAATTCTTATTATATGTTTGTATATAATGAACGTTTCTTACTGCTAGAACAACAACAACAGCAATAACAAAAGCGCAGGTTGCCCATATGCGCCAGTTATAAAGACCTCAACCAGCCTCTCCGTAGGCCACTCATCATCATCATCATCATCATCATCATCATCATCATCATCTATATAAATAAAATCGTAACGACCGTGTTTCTGTACATGGACTATTTTGGCGAAATTTTCGTACAGTTATCCGTTTCATGTGTAATAATGACCATCTGGATATTTGTTAGCTTCAGTTTCCTGAAAGTCCTCATTTTAAGCCCCCTCCCACAAAGCAAGACTGAGACACAATCTGCCGGTCAAGCTAGAGAACTGAAATTGGGCAAAATTATATGTATTAGCCTGTAATCGACGGAAAGATTCCAAGATCTTTAAATATTTCATTTTTTTACCCCCGAAAACTATCGGAATATTGAGGCCGGTGCTGACCTTCGTTTCGAGGTATTTCGCGGCTAAACGGTAAGTCGTACCACAAAACGGATGGCACAATCTCAGTTCAAATTGGAGTGATCTACAACTTTGGTTCTATGACGTTTCGTTGTATCTCTCTTCCTTATATCTCAGATTTGTCTCAATTTCTCGATTATACCTATATTGTGTTCTTTGCATACGTATAATTCGTAGTTCAAATCACTTATACGAAAGGTAGAATCAACTAATTCTACACGAACTTTGGCCCACCCAGTATCCATACGTGAGGCAAATTCTGTCTTTGTGGCTGTCACATTATTACTCAAAAGTAATGTACTGTGAGAAAACCTTACCCAAACAAGAAAACAGTCCCCCTCTGTGGTGTAGTGGTTAGTGTGATTAGCTGCCACCCCCGGAGGACCGGGTTCAATTCTCGCCTCTGCCACGAAATTTGAAAAGTGGTACGAGGGATGGAACGGGATCAACTCAGCCTCAGAAGGTCAACTGAGTAGAGGTGGGTTCGATTCCCACCTCAGCCATCCTGGAAGTGGTTTTCCGTGGTTTCCCACTTCTCCTCTAGGCAAATGCCGGGATGGTACCTAACTTAAGGCCACGGCCGCTTCCTTCCCTCTTCCTTGCCTATCCCTTCCAATCTTCCCAATCTGTTTAGCATAGCAGATGAAGCCGCCTGGGCGAGGAACTGGTCATCCTCCCCAGTTGTATCCCCGACCCAGAGTCTGAAGCTCCAGGACACTGCCCTTGAAGCGGTAGAGGTGGGATCCCTCGGTGAGTCCGAGGGAAAATTCGGCGTCTGAGGGAAAACAGATTAAGAAGAAGAAGAAACAAGAAAACATATGAGGAGATCCTTTAAAGGATTAGAAGTTAGGCAGCCTTGTGAAAAGAATGATGGAACTGATAGGGCATACATTAAGACGTGATGGGCTATTCAAGCATATTGTGAAACGAATGGTGGAAGGAGGAAACTGCAGAGGAAGGCCACGACACAGTTATATTCGACAGACTATCAAGGATATCAGATGTAATACCTACATGGAAATGAAGAAGAATCCCCAGGAGAGAGAAACATGGAGAATTGCTACCAACCAATCGAAGGATTGAAACTAAACTCCCCACTGTCGGCAGCCCTGAAAATGGTTTTCCGTTGTTTCCCATTTTCACACCAGGCAAATGCTGGGTCTGTACCTTGATTAAGGCCACGGCCGCTTCCTTCCCACTCCTAGCCCTCTCCTGTCCCATCGTCGCCATAAGACCTATCTGCGTCGGTGCGACATAAAGCAACTAGCACAACTAGCACGAAACTAAACTCTAGTTTCAAATAAACGCCTTGTTGAGAATAATGTTCCCATCCATCGAAGAGGGAGAATAGAGGGTAGGATATGCCTAGCGCAGGGATTACGACGTCAGATGGGAAATTTGTGAAAAGTAAGACGAAGGAAACTACCGCTGCAGTTATTTAATTACGTCTTCACAAAAAGGTGAAGTTAGAACTCTTCGTCCTCTTTCATTTAACCGTACACAATTTTTGAGAATCTAACTACACTATTTCAAACATTATCATAATAATGTCGTGTGGCCTCCGAAGGGGCCTGGTGCGGGTCTTTTTCTCGTAGATGGCCCATTAGGCGACCTGCATGTCTTTGAAGATGAGGGCCCAACCTAGGCTGATTTATAATGCTGAAAACGCCTCACACCCGTAACCCGAGCCTTTGGAATTAACCAATTAAGGTTATAATCCCCGACCTTGCCGGGAATCGAACTCGGGACCCTCTGAACCGCAGGCCAGTACGTTGACCATTCAGCCAACGAGTCGGACAAACATTACCATAATGTTAATGTATGAGAAATGTACACGTTAAATAGCGACTAAGCAACAATCCAATTAATCCCAATTAATGAAAAACAAAATAAGTTATTATTTTTTACAATTTGCTTTACGTCGCACGGACAAGATAGTTCTTATGACGACAATGAGACGGGAAAAGGTCTAGGTGTCGGAAAGAAGCACCGTGGCCTTAATTAAGGTACAGCCCCAGCATTTTCTAGGTGTGAAAATGGGAAACCACGGTAAACCATCTTCAGGGATGCCGACATTAGGGTTCGAACCCACCATTACCCGAATGCTCATATAAGTTAAACAGGAAGTGAATATTAATATAAAATATCTTTAGTAACTGAAGAATGAATATGTTATTAATTTTTTTTTTTATAATTGCTTCCCAATTTGTGTATTGCCTTTATGACAAAACATACCGTACGATTCCTTGCTTCCGTATTTTTGCGCATAAATTTAGCTATTAAAAATTGACAATAAATTGATATTCACATCAAGATTGATCCGCAAAACAATTTAAATTAATGGGGATTGTATTGTAGGGATTCTATGAATGTAAAGATAGTCCTTCAGAGTCAGTAATGCAACCTCCTGACCTGACTGTTTCTTCAGACTAAAACTTGCGCAAAATTCAGAGAACATGTGATCGGTGCGAGAGGGACAGTCCCTAAGAAGACGATAGAACTGATGAAGACCTTTTAGCCGGGCTGAGTGGCTCAGACGGTTGAGGCGCTGGCCTTCTGACCCCAACTTGGCAGGTTCGATCCTGGCTCAGTCCGGTGGTAGTTGAAGGTGCTCAAATACGTCAGCCTCGTGTCGGTAGATTTACTGGCACGTAAAAGAACTCCTGCGGGACTAAATTCCAGCACCTCGGCGTCTCCGAAAACCGTAAAAGAGTAGTTAGTGGGACGAAAAACAAATAACATTATTATTAAGACCTTTTAACATCAGTACCAAGGAGTTCATCGACTGGGGGCTGAAAGCGCTCAGGGGTTCTCAGACACCACTTATACTCGCCAGACTTCGACTCGCCAGATTGAGACATAATTTACTTATTTTATTTTTGAATGAATTGTTTGTGTATTCTTTGTCTTTGGCAGCCTCCAAATGGAGGAAGATTTTGAAAATAAAAACATCCCTGTAACCGCAACTTTGTTGAGGTAGTAGGGGGTCATAAAATAGTTCGCTGTTGCCTGGTAAATATCCTTCTTCTCTCGATCCACTGCCATTGGCTAAATTCTTTCAGATTTGAAACGTACGGTAGGATCAATAATAAATCCCGACCTAGTTATCCTGTCGATAGCTATAATAACAATTCTGCATGTACTTTGATTTCCCGCAATTCGGTGGACTTCCTCGTACACTTCGTAGTTCTTGTAGTTTTGCTTCCTTTTCACAGAGTAGGTCAATAAGTACACTGTGAAAATAAATAAAGGTTGGGAATAGAAGTGTTTCCATTTGTTCTAAATTAAATTCCAGGAGACGAACATTATAATGACATTTTAGAGGATAAAGGGATGCATGAAACTTTCTGCAGACATGTTCATTCGAGGTTAGAGTCTCATTTATGGTGAACCCAAGGTTTGTAACTGTAATGGGGTAAAACACTAATTCATCAGTATCACCAATGGTAATTGGAGGTAGATTTTGATTATTTAGAGAGCGCGTAAAATTTGAGCTGTCCAATTACAATGCGTGGAATCTTGCGTGGGTTATTTCTGGCATATATGGTGAATCGTTCTAGGTCATGCAATATACTAGTATGGTAATATTCCTGTAATTCATCAGCGTATAGATAACATTTTCCATGCAGAAGTGGGGATGATATATCACTGATATTTAGGGTAAATAATAAAAGACCCATCAGAGATCCTTGAGGGACGCCGGATAGCCCACTGGTATGTAAATTAACGAAACATTGCGAGATAAGACGTAAAGAAACTGAACGCTCTCCGATCAACGCAAAGGAACCCGAAATTTCGTACGAATGAGTTGTAAATTGGCAGTGTCAAGAACACTGCTAAAATAAAGGAGTATACTGTTAGTACCGTTACTTACCGTTTATCCACAACGATACTAATGTCATCTGTTAACTGACGAAGTGTTGTTTTTTTGCTGTGGCCTTTCTTGAATCCAGACTCTAAAGCGTTTAGTTATTGGACCGGACGAGTTGGCCGTGTGGTCAGGGGCACGCGGCTGTGAGCTTGCATCCGGGAGATACTCGGTTCGAATTCTACTGTCGGCAGCCCTGAATATGGTTTACCGTAGTTTCCCATTTTCACACCAGGCAACTGCAGAGGCTGTACCTTAAATAAGGCCACGGCCGCTTTTCCTTCCAGCTGCTAGGCCATTCCTATCCCATCGTCGCCATAAGACCTATCTGTGTCGGTGCAACGTAAAGCAACTAGCAAAAAAAAAAAAAAAAAGTATTAGATGCTGAGATTTACAGTCAGTTGCGCTTGTACTAGTCCTTCAAGTGATTTTGCAAGCGGGGAAGTAGAGACATGGCTTTAATTTGAAGGTGCATTTTATGCAGACCATATTCCAAAATGTCTGGGAACGTTGCCCCGCTTGACAATAACTGAAGATATGAGCAATAATCAGTAAGAACATCCGGCTCTATGGCTGAATGGTTAGCGTGCTGACCTTTGTTCCAGAGAGTCCTGGGTTCGATTCCCAGCTGGGTCGGAAATCTTAACCTTCATTGGTTAATACCGATGGTTTGGGGGCTGGGTGTGTGAGACGTCTCCATCATTAGTATTCATCATAGGTAGGGTCCCATCCTGTGACAGATATTTTACGTTTGTTATTTTTTTTTAAATGAACAAAAACCTCGAATTATTCTCTTAGACTCAAAAGACGCTTACAGGCACTTGGAGTGCGCCTGCGCTATGATTTGAGTGTATCTTATTGGTATGTGATTTTCTGTTTCAACATTGGTTCTTCCCCCTCCTGTTCCTTCCCCTTCCCTTCTCAAGTGTAGTCTTGGTGGCTGGTTGTGTCCATCGGTTGAGTATCATTATTATTTTGTCGCTCGATCTGAACCCGAGGCTGCTGGGCTGCGAGCATCGGAGTGTAAGTTGTGAGTGTATGTTGTATGTTGAGTAAAAGGTTAGTGCTTGTGACAGCGATTGGGCGTGTAATAGGGCCTGGTGAAGGCCGTTCCATTTTCGTAATTTGTATTACTTTAATGTTACCTTCTGGTAATCCTTGCTTCAGTTATGTTTTTGGTTTTTAGCTACTTTAGAATAAAGGACAGGCGAGGTTACGGGTGGGAAACTCCCTCAGTTCACCTCGCTTCCCTCTGGGTATGTTCCTTTTTCCTCTGACCTTATGCTAGTACCTTCTCAATACTCATAGTCGAGCAGATCACCCATACGGAACTCGAAATACCTGCACCAGGCCTCTTCGGAGACCACTCGACATTATCAGTAGGACCGTAGTAATAATAATATTAATAATAATTTTAATTAATTTTAATTATTATTATTATTATTATTATTATTATTATTATTATTATTATTATTATTATTATTATTATTCGTTTCGGGTGGCTGTGAACCACGTTATTTCAACCATTTTCATCCTTGAGCTTTAATTCTTTGCCAGTATTCCCACATTCGCTTTCTGTGAGCATCCTTTCTTTCATCAGTCCACTTCTTACCTGTTTTCAACTTCGAGTTTTCTTGGAATCGCTGGTGTGCTCGAAATTTCTTCTGGAGAGGAACACGTTCCTGGATGTCTTCATGTGTGATCCCTATTTCTTGAATGTCTTTTTCAACTTCGGTGAACCAGGGTACATTGGTTTTCTTGTTTACAAAGTAGGATAAGATCCCGTTGGTCAATCTCTGCGAGCTCATACGTGTTATGTGGCCATAAAAATTAATCCTCCGTTTACGAATGATGTCCGTTATCTTTTCCAATGATAATATTTTTATTAAATCTGTTGGAATACGATCGACTCCTCTCGCTTGAGTTTTAATGGAATTTTAAGACCTGTTTTTCTTCATTTACTGTATACTGACAGTCTGAAATGAAATATTTGGTTCGATATCCAAGTAATCGTCTTCTTCGGGTGACTAGAATCTAGTTTGCGGTTGAGTTATTTTTAGAAGTGTCAAGTGATACTGTTGGGACGTGAAGTTCTCAATTGTATGCTAAACGTATTGCAAGCAATAGACTCTATGCATTCGCAGTATTAAAGTTTGAGTTTTGACATTTTTAAGTTTACCGTTTCTACTGTAATTAGTTACTTTTCCGATTACTTTTTCCACGGTGATGTTGTTTGCCTGATAAAGTGGGAGTTTTAAGGTCCTATATGGTTATTCGTCTGTTTCATGTTATGTGTTATTTTATTGTTTGAATACGACAGTGGACCATTTTTTTCCTCAGCTGTGTCAACAGCGGATGGTCCCATCCTACGTCATCATGTGGCATTTAATCTATTTTCTTTTTCTGTTTAAAATCAACATGCAACCACACATTCCAACGGTAAAAAAGGTAGGATAAGATACTGAGCTAACACTCTCCCATATTCTGATAACATAGTTCTTCCCCTTACATAGCAGAATGATTAAGAAGACTTAGAAAATAATTAAGCGCTAGTGGTAAGCTGGTCTTCCTCCAGTTGACATCTCACTTCATATAACAGAGCTTTGCTGCTTAGAGGTGTGAGCGAAGGTGTGGTGGAAGGAAGGAAGGAAGGAAGGAAGGAAGGAAGGAAGGAAGGAAGGAAGGAAGGATGGATGGAAGGAATGAAAGGGAATGAAGGAAGAAGTTATTGCTAACTTCCTGCTATTGCTTTACTGGAGGAGGACTGTGAAATAACATTGTTCGTTTAACCTTTAACAGCTTCAGCAGCAGTAAACACAATCAGACAAACTTGTAATTGACTGCTGACGAGATCATAGCCATAGGACGTCCTGTTTTGTACTGAATCGGAACCTCAGGGATATGAATGCTAATTTCAAGTACCAGTATGCATTGCTGGAATTTGAACTACAGCCATCTTGGCAAGAAACGACCATATCACTCACCTCTATCCATTATTCGCTATTTTCATGGCTGGGCTGTCGTGACTAATATAATTCAGCCGGTTATCTGATGAACATACTGCGCCGTTCTATTCTACATAATGCCTACAATGTTGTAACTCGGAAAAAAATTCGCACGGGACCATTGACCATGTCGATCCATCATGTTGGTAGTCTCCTTGTGGTATGGTTCTTTTGGCCTTGCCCTCAACAGGAAACTTATGAAGGCTACCTTCTCGGCACATTAAGTGTCCCGAAGCGCATACGATCCGCTAAGAGAATTTAATTTGAATTTCATACAGATACAACGTATTCGAGCGATGCAATTTCTTAGAAATTCTTGTTATATTCCTCTATCACCACATTTCAAAGCTATCTATTCGTGCACGATTGCATTGTAAGATGATCCACGTCTCTGCACCATACAGAACGACTGGGAAGACTGAGCTTCAACAAGCGTCCTTTACACTGTATGCTGATTGTGTTATCTTTACAAATCTTCCGCAGATGCATAATTGCTATCTTTTCCACTCAATCCATCACTCTATTTCAAGTATGGAAGCACAAGAATTGGACAATGAGGAGTCTTGCCTCTTACGTTCTCTGTAATAGTAAGTAACCAAGAATGTATGAAGAGTTTAGATTTACTTTTAGGATACTATGCAGAAGTCGAGAATTTCAGGCTTCCCGTAGTGGCGAAAACTGTAATGCAAATTTCTGACATTGTATTAAGAGCAAAACGTGTTTCAAGTATTTATCAACGCAACTTCCATGAATTATTGTGTCTAAAATATGCAGTATTCATAGGTAGATCGCTCTTACGATTCATCTAGACGGTGACATACATGTTTACGTGAACAGATAGTCTTGGTGGTTTATCGGTCAATACATTATTGCCAGCAGACGTGTAAAGTTGTTTCACTCGATTCTTCATGGAAGTACAGAATACATTATATACATATCTATCTTTCTCTCGACTTTCTTTGGCTTCATATTGAGCAGTTCGCTCATAACGGTTTATTTATTTTTATTTTTTCTTGTTATTTGCTTTACGTCGCACCGACACGGATAGGTCTTTTGGCGACGATGAGGGAGGAAGGGGCTAGGAGTGGGAAGGAAGCGGCCGTAGCCTTAATTAAGGTACAGCCTGGTGTGAAAATGGGAAACTACGGAAAACCATCTTCAGGGCTGCCGACAGTGGGGTTCGAACCCACAATCTCCCGAATACTGGATACTGGCCGCACTTAAGCGACTGCAGCTATCGAGCTCGGTAAACGGTTTATTGGATCGAGTTTAGAGCTTTACAGGTCTTCTGACAATATTGTATTGACAGATAAGCCACTAAGACTATCTGATCACGTAAACATATATTCCAGCATTTACAGGAATCATAAGAGCGATCTACCTACAGTATAAATAAAGCATATATTAGACATCTCCCTTGAGCAGGAAACTCCCCAGTAATTTCCCCGTGCGATTTTAACATCTTTTGGGATTGTATCCTAGTACAATACACACAATTCAATTCAATTTTGGGGAAATCTGGAATTAGACTATGCAACAGACTAGCAAAATGGACGTCGACCCTCCAAAATTACCACACTAAAATAAGTGCCCCGAAGTTATGATGAATCTAGTGACCCGGCCATGCATCAAACTTTATTGCGATGTAATGGCCGTAACACTCAGCTGCCTGGAATCACGTTTCGGTAAACATGTACAAACATTCTTGCAGAAAATAGAGCGGTTTCTTCTAGGTGATGACAACCACAGTGATGACATTTTCTGCTTGTATGAAAAGGACGTTGATAAAGACCGCTTGCTTATCTATCGAAGCATATCACTTCAAATAATAATAATAATAATAATAATAATAATAATAATAATAATAATAATAATAATAATAATAATAATAATGCATTTACGTCCCACTAAATACTTTTACGGTTTTCGGAGACTCCGAGATGCCGAAATTTAGTCCCGCAGGAGTTCTTTAACGTACCAGTAAATCTACTGACATGAGGCTGGTGTATTTGAGCATTTTCAAGTACCACCGGAATGAGCCAGGATCGAACCTGTCAAGTTGGTGTCAGAAGGCCAGCGCCTCAGCTGTCTGAGGCACTCAGCCCGGCATGCCACTCCAAATTTTGTAGGGAAAGGGAGATGGTATGTTCGGTTCACTTGGTAGTCTAGTGGAGTACCTGAGAAAAGGTGAGACATCTGCAAGATATCTTGCTTAAAATTGTGAAATTCATGAAAATAGTGTTGCTGTTCCTGTATTAGCATTCACTGATGAATGGAGATTGTGGAGGTTAAAGACGTTACGAGGCAGGATCGCCTAAATTCTCTTTCTGGCATCCACTGTCGTCGTAAAGAAGCCATAAACGTAGACCTTCATTTAATGGCAGACGATTGTATTGGCATAAACGAGCTGAGATGCAACTCTTTTGCCAGAAAAGAGTAACGAAAGACTCAACAGACCTAACATTATTTTTTCAATAAATTAACTATTTATTTAATTTTGAAGCAATGAAAAGCTAATGCATTGTACTGATATCAATATTACCATCTATCATCATAGCAGTACTAAATATTTCATTAATATCAAACTTATTTTGCACAATCCTGCACCCCCACCCCTACCCCCCCGCTCCGCCAAAATGTTGGGCAAGCCGCCGCCTATGGACTACTTCTGCTGCTTTCTCCTCTTAAAAGAAACAGAAATACGCATCATAGATCGGATGAGTCTATGCTCCTACCATAGCTCTTGTCATAGGAACATCTCGTAGATCTCCTCTGTGCATTATCATTTAGTCTATGAGACGCCAATGCTTTGGTCTCGGATGTCGTCATGATGGTTTGAAGCGATCTCTTTGACTGAAAATTGTGTTAATTATGATTAGTCCATGTATAGCACACTTGGAGAGGAATCTGACTCCATTCAATTTTGTTTTACCTTCTCCTTCCTCACCAAAGCCAATGGCTATTTGTAATCCATCCCCACTCTAGCACTGAGATCGCCGACAAGGATAAACCTTCTTCTGGCAAGGGAAAGCCGCCAATGGAAGACAACTACATGGGGTAGGATTTGCCATCAAGAACAGTTTTTTTAAAATCCTGTCTGAGCTTCAACAGAACGTAACGAATGACTCCGTTTGAGCGGCAATCAGCATCCCATTGTGGGATGAAACCAGGGGATTCCCTACTCAGACTTGGGTGGTATGTTGTAAAATCAATCAGCAAGACACTTCAATATTCCATACACAACTAAAAACAACATAAGGGGTCACGAGCAGTTCACACAACACTTATGCACGTCAGACATGCGTGACTCTGTTTTGTCGCGTACGGTAATAATAATTGTTCCGGGGTATTTGTGGAACGCAGAGAGGTGAAAGAAGGTGCGGGCTTGAATGGGTCTAACAACAACATCAAGAACTGAATTAAAACTTTAACAAAGGTTTTATTTCTTTAGAATTTCAAAAGTTAACAAATAATAACATGACAGGTACAATTAGCAATCTTGAAACAAGACTGGGGAAAATCCAAGATTCAGAACTTTAATAATTTTGGGCCTCAAGCCCCTAGTTTTACAATTTCTGAGCTACCAGCTCAAGTTTACAATTCAAAATGAGGACTAATTTAATCAAGGGCAGAAATCCTCTAATTCAAGAACATTTGCTCCCTAAATTACAATGTCTAGCCTTTCAGAGGCACCCTTCAGAATTACAAAACCTTGAAAAGAGCTTACACGCTCTCACTTTCTTCCAGCCTACTCAAGGCAACATTACATGGAAATCTGACAATCTCTGGCTTCTCAAGGCACTATTTACAAACTGAAATATTTTTACACAGGGGTATCTAGTACCCAACCTACTGGGTCTTTGCGAAAAAAGAACAGGTTAAATAAACGGCCCGAACACAGACTGAATGAAGGCGAACACTGCGCTCCCAGATAATGAAAACTTAAAAAACTACAGGGCTTTCGGCCGATGAAACAGGGGCTATTCCTAAACTACTGAGGTAGCTCGCATGGAAATTACTTTAATATATTACAGAAAAAAACATTTACTAAATCGTAGTCACCTCAAAGGAAGATGAAGGGGAGCTCGAGAGGGTAACTCACTCTCTATCGCCGATTTAAGTTAAAGACCTTATGAAATTTTACATTAACCGAAAGGAGATTTACATTTTTAGAAAAGTTTATTACATAGTTAAAGATTCAGACCTTCCCCTTGGATAAATTTGCGGATACAGAAAGAAAGAATATACGTGGCCATTACCTTGTAGATGTTCTGCCGGCCGAAGAAAGAGGCGCCCCGCCTCCTGCCTTAACACACACACTTAGAAAGACGGCGATCAATTGACAAGGAAACATGAAAAGCCGCAGTTTATATACCCTCCGGGAAGGTTCGAGAGGATTCTGGGCTAATCCGTACACACTCTCCCAATTTTATTGGGTTTAAACTCAAACGTTTCACTCAAAATCGAATAAGAAGCCTGTG
This sequence comes from Anabrus simplex, assembly GCF_040414725.1. NCBI lineage: Eukaryota > Metazoa > Arthropoda > Insecta > Orthoptera > Tettigoniidae > Anabrus > Anabrus simplex. The sequence goes on along the minus strand of NC_090269.1, from coordinate 235,380,843 downwards.
ATTGGTTGAAAATTAATTACAGAAATTATTCATTGGCCAGATTCAAAACTGGCAGAATGTGACAGAAGTGTTGCAAACCTAGAGTTACAAGACAAACAAATGAAAGTTGAGAAAACCTACAAACACAGAATTTCTTTCAATAACAACTTCCTTTACTTTGCACGAGAGTGCATGATCATAGTTTTTTGGTAGTGTCATCTGTGGAAAATGTCCAAACTTCTTGATGTATAGCAAAACAAAACAAGGAGAAATTCAATCAGTTTAGGAAACTTCACAATAACGCAGTTACTTAATATTTCAGTGGTGACATCTTCTGATTAAAGTTCCAACTTCATATGGTATCAGTTTCACCTTTAGATCGATAGAGGAGTTTATTAAGGTGCTGATTTTGAATGAGTGGAGTAGAGGTGTACCTCCCGGTACAATAATAATAATAATAATAATAATAATAATAATAATTTAATAAATAGTAGTTCTCTAAATAGAAAGTAAATACGTCTTATACTGTTCCTGAACGAGGATTCAGATGTCAGGCTCGTATCTGCTTCGTTGTCGAGTTCTGGGTGCGAGTACCGTTTGGTGATGTTTCAGGATGTTCTTGTGTGAGTGGATGTTTATTAGTTCATAGCAAGACGGAAAGTTCGAAAGATAGTTGAATAAAATTGAATAAAGGCATTAATTACATTGTCCTACATCAAATGTCTTGTAGTTGTTGCTATACCGATTCACTGTTGGAGACACGCTGGAGTCACTTCTCACAGGAACTCACACATTATAGTAAGCTCAAGGGCTCATTTACTCCTCTAATACACTTTTTTATTCTACTTCTGATGATTTATTCTTATTTGGAGTCTTTGATGGTCGTCCCTGTCCTCTTTCGGACTTCCTCATTCTTCCAATGGTCAGAATTCTTCGTGCTTGTTATGAAGGGCTAGTAACCTCTCATTTATAGTTAAAACAATCACAATACATTCATGAGATAATAATACGACAACTCCAGGGATGAACAACGTTGACATTAAAGCCATGCTGGAAACCGTAATTGCGAAGGGATTATCGGGTGAGTATGCAAAATGCATTTTTATCTGTCGCTGGACCTTTAAAATAGGAATAAATTTATATCCGTGCCAAATAGAAGCAACTCATTACAGAACTGGCACGCATAAGAATCGATGAAGTGGAAGTTATGCCCGGTGACAAAAGAAGAATTATGATATACCATAAAAATAGTTCCCGTGGGTGCTGTATTAATTGGTTAATGTGGTGAATCTTCTCTCAAAAGAACGTGCCGCTATTAAATATCTGCTAGTATTAACACATAACAATATTATTATTATTATTATGTGCACCACCAAAGGAAACTTATCGAATAAGTATGGGAGACCGTGTCGGCCAATGTGGACGTTACAATTTCAAAGTAGTTACGTAATTCACCTTATCCTTGTCAACATCACTTTTTTATTTCGCTAAAGTGACAAGAAAATCAACTGAACAATGAGTATTTTAGCATTCCGTAATCAAATGAAAGTAAGTTTCCTCGTTCTGGAGTGGATGGCGTGATTTATTTGAGAATTACTAAGAGGCTGGTTTGAAGGTTCGATGCAAGGATGATAGGCTCAAGCTAAAGGAGAACAAGGACTGTTGCTACAGGATATGGAAGACTGTCACAAAAATATATTAGGTGAAATCATTGACGGACAACCAGTCAGGCTGTTCTCGTAGGATAAAAAGTTAAGTGATCGAAGTGTGCTCAACACGTCTTTCAAACATTTGGAATAAAAACATAGCTCTCCAACCAAGTGTGTACGGTATCCCTCTGACGCGTGCTATCCAGTGAGATTTACTGTTTGACAAGCCAGCAGGAGGGGTGTACCACTTTAATTAAAAAAACGGTGAATTTGAAAATGTCAGATATTATGTCCAATATCCTCTCGAATGACATAACGAAAGTATTGAGACTGTCTAATAGCACCAGCATGTAAACATTTTTCGTGAATGAAGATTGACATACCCAAGTTCAATGGACTTTATTCGAGTAAGTCCGAAATCTTTATAACACTGAATGTTTACTCTGCTCATTTACATTCTTTATGACAGAATTGTCCACATCAAAATAAATTACTTAAAACTATAAACAGCTTTATGTAAATCATAACCTGCAGATTACTTTCAAACTTCCGTGAAAATTAGTCATCAGAGAAGTGCACTGAATGATATTCTACAGTAAGTACTCGACACGTATCTTGCTTTGGATCTCCGGTAAGATGTGATATATTATAATGAACGATGATGTACGAACTAAGGAACTATAATAGCAATATTCGAGTTACCTCACTCAAGAAGTTCCTGGTTTCTGAGCTCGCCTGCAGCAGGACATAGATAGGTCTGTTATCACAGTGGATGTGTCGCCGAGAGACCTTGAACGCTTGGAAAGTTAACATCGATACAGGGATACTTTTGAGGTTGAACTTGTTCCGTGCGTCCAGCAGTAGCTTGAACTCTCCCAGACCTGGAACATAATGAATGTATTATGAAAGACCATGTGACTGAGTGTATAATAACAAATAATGATAACAATATAAACGTGAATACTGAAAACTGACTCTTGTACGGGAGCTCGGTTATTTTTGAACCCAGTACTTCTATTGAAAGGCTGTCGATTTCCATCTCATTGTGGTCGGTATTTTCCATTATTATAATAACGGTAACGGTTTCTTTGTTCTCCTGACATCAGCATGCGATGAAAATCAGTAAGTAACGTGTACACAAGCCACCTAATTGCACATTAGAGAAGACCACCTGTTTACAGGGGTGAGCAATGTCTGGTTTACAGGTCGGCTGCTCTGGATGTTAGCCTGAAAACTCTGATTCTTTCCATGATTACAATCTCTCGAAAGAGTGATTCCGTCTGGAACTATGAAGGTCAGTTTGGGAGGAATTCCACTAGAACACAGCAGTGTCCACAAATATTACTTGTGAGTTACTCTTGACCGTCCTTTGGCATTCAGAAAGAACTACTGGAAAATCAAGCAGGAAGTTGCTGCTAGAAATAACATCGTACGGAAGTTGTCTGCAACAAGTCGGGGTGCACATCCAAGCGCGGTGAAGATATCTGCCCTTGCGCTGTGCTATTCGGCTGCTGGGTACGCATACCTAGGTGTGCTTTAAATCCTGCCATGCCAAAATCGTGGACGTGGCACTCAATGAGACATGCCGAATTATCACAGGCTAACTGCGTTCCGCACCTATGGGAAAGCTCCACTGTACTGCCGGCATAACTCCTCCCGACATCCATCGAGAGATAGCTTGGAGAAAAGTGAAGAACAAGGCAATGATATCTCAGGCCCAACCACTGTTTCGATATCTGCCAACTTGCCAACGTTTTGCATCAAGAAGGATCTTCTTAAGATCTACTGAGACACCTTCAGGTACATCACAGCAAGTAATAACTCAAGAATGGTAGATAAGAAGGCAGCATATTTATGAATGAAGGATGCTGGATGAATGTGGTAACATGGTGATATGGTAATATTTGTTTAGTGCCGATATTCTCGGCCATTTCGTTGCATTATACACCAGTTATAAAATTATTAATGCTCGAGTACTATTTCCAGAGAGGCACTTAAATTCGGGGGTGATGCGATCCTACTATATTTAATAAGAATAATATATCACTCAACAATACAAAGGTTCCACAAGATTGGAAATCGGCCATTGTAGTTCCTATTCACAAAGGGGGTGACAAGAGCGACTTGAATAACCACAGACCGGTAAGTTTGGCGTTAATCGTATGCAAACAAATGGAGCAATTAATAGTAGATTACTTGAGGTTAAAATGGAAATCTTCTGGACTGATAATTAAGGGGCAGCATGGTTTTAGGGAAGGCTTCTCCTGCGAAAGTCAGCTCTGTTCCATATGTCAAGATATATCGGATAAGCTCGACAATGGGTCAAGGATAGATGCAATAGTAATTGATTTTGCTAAGACATTCCATCTTGTGCCATATGATATCCTCCTTAACAAGTTAGCGCGTACGGGCATTGACATCAAAGTTGTGAAATGGATACGAGAACTCCTCAACGGAAGGACTCTGAGGGTGCGCGTGGGAGAAACGCTATCTTCTCCAATAAGTGTTACGTCTGGTGTGGCTCAGGGTAGCGTTATTGGGTCAATTGTTTTCATGTTTTTCATTAATGATATGCCTGATTCGATAAAATTGGAAGCGCGCCTCTTTGCCAATGAATGCGTCATATACCGGGAGATAAAGACAGAGGAGGACGAACTACTGCTTCAGCAGGATTTAGATACGACTGAAAAATGGGCGCGTGAAAATCGAATGAAAGTCCACAGCGGAGAAAGCAAAAAATTTTATTTCAGTAACAAAAAAAAAGGTAAGAGGGATTACGAAATTGGAGGGGAAAGTGTTGTTGAAGTTGATGGTTGTAAGTTCTTAGGTGTTACTGTTAGAAAAGACTTAACTGGTCAGAGCAAGTGGAAAATGTAGTTAAGAAATCCTGGAGATCGTTACATTTTATTATGCGGAATCTCAAGATAGCTAATTCTGGTCATAGAAGTAAAGTTTATATGTGCTTGGTAAGACCGATTCTCGAATATGGATCTGCGTGCTGGGATCCGTACAGGGTGGGTTTAATAAATTCCCTAAAAAAAAGTTCAAAGAAAAGCGATGCGTTTCGTAACCGGGAATAAGAGGAATAACATTAATTGGAAAAGTCTTGAATCTAGAAGAATTACAGCTCGCCTGTGTGGTCTTTATAAGAGTTATATGGGAAGGGTTGCTTGGAGTAGCAGTAGTGGGAATAGTTTGAAACTTCCCTCATACATATCGAGAAATGATCATATGCATAAAATTAGGGCCAGAAACCAACATACGGAAGTGGGCAAGTTTTCCTCCGTAAACAGGACCATAAGAGATCGGAATAAATTACCTGCAGCAGTCTTTGATAGATTCCCTTCCAGTGTCAAGTCTTTTTTTTTCTTTTTTTGCTATTTGTTTTACGTCGCACCGACACAGATAGGTCTTATGGCGACGATGGGACAGGAAAGGTCTAGGAGTGGGAAGGAAGTGGCCGTGGCCTTAATTAAGGTACAGCTCCAGCATTCGCCTGGTGTGAAAATGGGAAACCACGGAAAACCATCTTCAGGGCTGCCGACAGTGGGGTTCGAACCTACTATCTCCCGAATACTGGATACTGGCCGACTTAAGCGACTGCAGCTATCGAGCTCGGTATCAAGTCATTTAAGAAGACCATTAGTGCTAGTGTAAAGTAAAAAGTAAAAGTTATAAATTACGGACACTGAATTGGTGATTTTCTGCTCTGTTTAGATTATGAAACTAGTAGTTTTTGTCGTGGTACTCCCTTTCCAGGGAATTGCTTGTTGTACTCATGTTGTTGTAGTTTTTGTTATTGTTGGGTAATTATGTTTTAACTTTATTATTACACTACTGTAAGTGACCATTGTCACCGGTATATTTCCCATTTGCGATGTGTTTGTTAATAATAATAATAATAATAATAATAATAATAATAATAATAATAATAATAATAATAATAATAATAATACAATTTTGGCAAAATGTCCTGAATTCTATGTTATAAAATCGCACGACTTATAATCGGAACGTAACTAAATGTTTATACATAGAACATGAACAAGAAAATGTAATGAACGTGGTAAGTTATGACTGATTAAGAATTGTTTGATTTATTTTGTGACAAAGGCACAGGAGCCACAGACGTATCTTCTGAACAGAGGTCTTCTTTCATTGGTCATGTAATCAAATTTATGTGTTAATAAAATGAAATATTTCGTCTTTGTTTTTTACCAGAATCCGGCCTTGTTACACCGGTCCATTAATGTTAGTGTGAGCATTATTCAGATAATACAACCTTCTTTCCGACTTCCATATTAGTCACGCGACAGTTTCAATGAAAGCATATGTTTTGAAAACATAAGACAGAAGTTAAATTCTTCTATTAACTTTACTAAATTAAATCCATTAAATAAGTAAAGAAAATATAAAAACGTAGGGCTCTCACAATATGCTTTTATTCGTACAAAGCAAACTCCATGTAGTTACAGACCTGATGAGCCTTGACCTATCAAGCGGCCGCTGTTCAGCCCGACGACCTGCAGATTATAAGTGGCACGTAATCAGCGCAACGAATCGTCTTGGCCGATATTCTTGGCTTTCTAGATTAGAGTCACTTCCTATAGCTCTTCAACTGTTCTCACGTAGACAAGGGCGACCTTCAACTATAGCCCTCAGATCCAGTTAAAATCCTAGACTTGGCTGGGAGTCGAACTTGAGCTCTCTGGGTAATAAGACTTGTTACTCCTAAACTACGGAGGTGGACAGTAGCTTGTTCATTTTACAGTGCTTTCATTATTTTTTCAGTTTGTTCAGAAGCAGTTATTTTGGCCATTATACTGTATTTGTAGATTTTAAAACCAGTAAACCGTTTTTGGCATAAATATTTAGCTAAACAATTCAGTAGATATCATAATTATCCTTTGGTATACAAATTTCCCAGACACTAGCGCTAAAATCGAACGATACTGTCAATATTGAAAACCTACAACCTGTCTTCCAGTCCTAGAGCGGGTCAGGGATGTAATGAATGAACGAGATACAGGCTATTATTACAATGGGGTCGCCACTCACAAGGTTGTTATTAATGACTGATAAATGCTATGAAATGATAATGGAGAGTGTTGCTGGAATGAAAGATGACAGGGAAAACCGGAGTACCCGGAGAAAAATCTGTCTCGCCTCCGTTTTGTCCAGCACAAATCTCACATGAAGCGACCGGGATTTGAACCACGGTATCCAGCGGTGAGAGGCCGATGCGCTGCCGTCTGAGCCGCGGAGGCTCTACTGTCAATATTAAGTATGATAATATTATAGTGCAGATTAAATAGGTTAAATATATTTTGAAACCAAATCATTGTTTACAGAACTTGCCACTTAAAGGGTTCAAGTGTGCATGACAGAACGCCATAATAGAACCAACTCCAGCTAGACAGCAAGCAACTGTTACTCCTTCAGCTTACTATTCCAAACATTGAACGTGGCTATAAACGTGGCCAGCGCATTATTTTATCATATATCAACCTTCCTTGAGTGACATAAAATGAAGTAAACCAGCCTGTTGATCCGATAAGAACCTCGGTAATGCACAAAGTGTGTTACCGGGACACAGTTACTACACTGTACGCACTATAAGTGATTTGAATGACGCAGTACTTTTATCAGCAGTCAACTTCTGAGTGAATATTAAGACGTAAATCATTAGTGGCGTATTAAAGGGCAAAATGTTTATCTTACAACCCTTTCAATAATATATCAGTTCTTTGCATCTGTGAATTCTGTTACGTGTTTTACAAATATGCACACCAACAGGTAGGTAAGTTAATTTAAATGAAATATAGAAACTGGATTCCTAACGTAGAATGAGGAGGATAATGAACAAAATTCCAGATAAAAACGCCCTTGTTGAAGATCAATCAATCAATCAATCAATCAATCAATCAATCAATCAAACAATCAATCAATCAATCAATCAATCAATCAATCAATCAATCAAATCACTACTGATCTGCATTTAGCGCAGTCGCCCAGGTGGCAGATACCCTATCTGTTGTTTTTCTAGCTTTTTCTTAAATGATTGCAAAGAAATTGGAAATTTATTGAACAGTTATTTCAATCCATAATTTCCCTTCCTATAAACGAATATTTGCCATAAATTGACCTCTTGAACTCCAACTTTATATTGATATTGTGATTTTCCTACCTTTAAAGACATCATTCAAACTTATTCGTCTCTCCACTCTCTCTCCACTGACAGCTCGAAACATACCGCTTAGTCGAAAAGCTCGTCTCCTTTCTCCCAAGTCTGTCCAGCCCAAACTTTGCAACATTTTTGTAACGCTACTCTTTTGCCTAAAATCGCCCACAACAAATCGAGCTGCTTTTCTTTGGACTTTTTCCAGTTCTTGAATCAGAAGAAAACATAAAAGTCCAATAATACTGCCTTGAGGAATCTTCCTCTTAATTATTACAGGGTCAGATAAAGCTTCACCTATTCTAATTATCTGAGATCTATTTTTCTAAAAATATAGCCACCCATTCAGTCAGTCTTTTGTCTAGCCCAGTTGCACTCATTTTTGTCAGTAGTCTCCTATGATCTACCCTATCAAATGCCTAAGATGGGTCAGTCGCGATACAGTCAATTTGACCTCCTGAATCCAAGATATCTGCTCTATCTTGCTGGAATCCTACAAGGTGAGCTTCAGTGCAATAACCTTTCCTAAACCCGAACTGTCTTGTATCGAACCAATTATTAATATCCCCAAACATGTCTAATATAATCAGAAAGAATGCTTTCTCACAGCTTACATGCAATGCATGTAAAACTGATTGGCCTGTAATCGCACTTTTCTTTATACATAGGGGCAACTCTCAATTCATTTGGTATAACTCCCTTATGCAAGCAATAATCAAATAAGTACTTCAGATATGGTACTATATCCCAACCCATTGTCTTTAGTATATCCCCAGAGATCTTATCAATCCCATCTGCTTTCCTAGTTTTCAACTTTTGTATCTTACTGTAAATGTCATTGATTTCATAGGCAAACTTCAATACTTCTTTAGTATTAGTCACCTCCTCTATCTGAACGTTTTCCTCGTAACCAACAATCTTTACATACTGGTAACTGAATACTTCTGCCTTTTGAAGATCCTCGCATACACACTCCCCTTGTTCATTAATGTTTCCTGGGATGTCCTTCTTGGAACCTGTTTCTGCCTTACATTACCTGTAAATACCCTTCCATTTTTCACTAAAATTTGTATGACGGCCAATTATTCTGGTTTTGTGTCGATTGCGGACACCTCATTAACTGTCTCGATTGCAGACACAACATATTTGAGTGCCAGCTCGTTCCAGGGTTTTCCTTTTTCCACCCGTCTTACCAATCTAGTTCTGCTCTAGTTGTCATACAGGACGTTAGCATATACTGTATATAGAAATAATTATAAGCCTAAATTTATACGTAAATGATTAGTAGTAAAACGACAAACTTCTTAAACTGTGCACATAGTTATTCTGACAAAGCAAACGAAAAACAGAAAAAAAGCTAACTATGGGACTTTTCATTCTTTTAAAGGGGCTGCCTGGCCGAGGCGGTAAAGACGTGTTCACCTGGAAGGACGTGGGTTCGATTCCCCGTCAGGAAGTCGTAAAATTTAAGAAACGAGATTTCCACTTCCGGAGGTGTATTATCCGCACACTTTATCTTGATTCATTTGTGTACGGGGGTGAGGAGTAAGGAGGGAGCTGTCCCGGTATCGATAGTGCTGCCTGGTGCTGCCAACTGAATGAAAATGAAATCTGAATTGAATCGAGAATATGATCGATCGATATGAAATTTCTAAATTGTTATCATCTTAAGCCAACAACTATGTCACATACACATTATATAACATTATAAAACATTTCTCGATGCGAATCTTGTTCCTAGCATGAATTCTATACTTTGGCTTTGTTGTGTAAACAACAACAGTAAGTACGTAAAGTGTACGCCAGATGTCGCACAACGATGCTTAAGCGATTCATAGTTTGTGTTTCGAAGGTTGCCAGTACGAATCTCGAAGATCGCCGAGGGCGACCGATTCAGCACTAGGGTGTAAATGCACCAAAATAAAGTGTGCGGATAATACATGGCCCTGAGGTTCACTCAGCCTACACCAAAATGAGTACCAGGTTAATTCCTGGGAGCAAAAGCGGCTGGGCGTAGTGTCAACCACTCTACTCTATCAAGTGCCGAGGTTACGGATAGTAGAAGCCTTTACCTTCCACCCCTCCAGGGGCCTTCATGGAGATGACTTTGCTTTGCTCTGCTTTGCTTTTCATTCTTTTAAAGGACGAGTACGGTTAATCGTGTGGGTTCATGGCGTTCGTGGGTCTTCCGACCCCTGCCGTTAACTTCATGTGCGGAGCCACACGGCAGGCCTACCACGAAAATAAGCGAGGTGCTCTAAAGAACTGTTTTTGGCGGTGGGGTGGGGGGGGGGGGGGAAGCACGCAGTTCCGGTTGGGCGCTAACAATGAACCATTACCTTTACGAACTTGCACTTGTAATAAAAGTACACTATAGATGCTTTATTTCACAAAGGCTTATCTGTAGGAAATAGTGTCTGCAATCGAGGCACATCGAGACACTTAATGGGGTGTACCCAACCGAGACTGTCCGCAATCGAGACTGTTCGCAATCGAGACGACACCATTATTCTTGCCATCATGTTATCCTTAGCTGAGTTCTTTGCTGGATTCAATAAAGGGCTGCTTAGCCGAGACGATAAAGACGTGCTCGGTTTACCCGCAAGGACGTGAGTTCTGTTCCCTGTGAAGAAGTTGAATCATTTAAGAAACAAGATTTCCACTTACGGAGGTTAGCACCAACCTGAGGTTCACTCAGCCTACACCAAAAATGAGCACCAGGTGGGGGGGGCAAAGGCGGCGGGGCGTAGAGCTAACCACTCTACCCCACCAAGTGCGGAGGTCACGGGTAGTGGAAGGCTATACTTTCCACCCCTCCAAGAGCTTCATGGGTTGTACGGAGATGACTTTGCTTTTAGCTTCTTGAAGACGGTCAGTGGTACTCGGAAGAGACAGAATACAACAATAGCAAATCAGTGCTAGTGTCCTGTAACATGCACTTCATCACTTAAAAGCTTCATTTACAGGAAAAACCATTCATTTTGTAATAGGACTAGGAATTAAACAATTTTTTGTATATAAAATATGCACATATCTTACAAACAAATTAAAATTAATGGTCGCCATCTTGTAACGATTAAATATTGCACAATCAAAACAGATCTACTTGTGCATTGCGCATCTCAAATATGCCCATACCAACTGGCCCATTGGATTTGACGTGATTGAACAAGAAGCACCTACCATCCGGTTTTAAAACTCTCAATCAATTTTCCGGTGATACTGGGAATTTTATGAGAAATGTTGTAATCACTATTATCTACGTCATTATTCCTCGCATAGAGGAAACGCATGAAACATTCAAGGTGGGACATTTTGCATATATTTTATTATGCACAGTTTTTCGATGCAGTTAATATTAACGGATAAATTATCCGACTCCTTGGCTGACTGGTCAGCGTACTGGCCTTCGGTTCAGAGGGTCCCGGGTTCGATTCCCAACCAGGTTGGGGATTTTTACCTTTATTGGTTAATTCCATTGCCTCAGGGGCTGGGTGTTTTTGCTGTCCTCAACATCCCTGCAACTCACACACCACACATAACACTATCCTCCACCACAATAACACGCAGTTACCTACACACGGCAGATGCCGCCCAGCCTCATCGGAGGGTCCGCCTTACAAAGGCTGCACTCGGCTAGAAATTATAATTGTTATTATAACGGATAAATTTGACATTCCCTGTTTTTGTCCCCTTACTATTGGAACACCACGATACACTAATCAAATAATGTCGTAGAGCTCAACTCGGCAACCTCCGAACGTAAATATTATAGCACGTTTCGAGAAATTCTGTTTACCCTTTTTCCGTCATGTCGTAACAAACAGTTGAAGTTAAGCTACTTCGACTCTTGTATGCCTAATCTACATACATAAGTCATTGTCTGTGGTTGGGTGTGTATGTGGGTTTGTTCCATATCTCCTCCTAAACCACGGGACCAATTTTAACGAAACTTGGTACACATAATACTTATTAGCCTCTGAAAAAGAACTACTGTGGGGGTAAGAAACTCCTACCCACCCCAGGGAGGGGGGTGAGGAGGGGCTGGCATGTAAAAATAATCTAAAATAGTGTCCAATCCAAAATTTTCGGGGACGTTGAGGTGAAAAGTGTCACTCTGGATGTCGTTTACGTCGAATTTCAACTCCCAGCGGCATCAGGGGTGAGAAGGGGTGAAGAAGAAAATGTCCAAGTTGACCAAAATATTGGATGTGTGTGTGTGTATGCTCTAGCATAGCTCTCAATCAAACATGACGAAAATATAACTTACTATTTGGAAAAAAGTAGTGTAGGGATAAGACAACCCTAGCACACAGAAAACGACCGATATTAGTGTGGGATCCATAGTTTTAGAAGTCGCTGAGATGAATAGTGACACTGGGAATGCCGTTTAATTCGAAGTTCAGTTACCATCGGCATGGGGAAGGTGCGATGGCAAGGGGTGAAAAATAAAAGATTATAAATGACCGAGATTATTTATGAATGTCTGTGTGTTCCATAACAGCTCTCAACCAAAAATGGTATACATAGGACTTATTATCTGTAAAAAACCATTATACTATGGGGCTAAGACACCCTAACACTCCTATAGGGGTTGGGAAAAGAGGGAGTGACATATACAAATAATAGAAAATTAGTTTCGAATCCATAGTTTTTCGAGGTCGATGAAATAGATACTCGGTTTTTTGTTTTCCAAGTTCAGCTCCAGCGCTAACATTCCTAGGGGTGAAGGTGGAGAGTGGATGACATGTAAAAATCGAATACGACCATTATTAGTGTGGAAACCATAGTTTTAGAGGTCGCTGAGATGAATAGTGAGACTCCAGATGTCGTTTAATTAGAAGTTCCGTTCCCATCGGTATGGTGGGGGTAAGGAGGCAACGGGTGAAAAATAAATTGTCATAAATGACTGGAAAGAAATACTGTCATGGTAAGACACTCTAACAATCCTGGAGATGGTGATGGGGAGGGAGTGGCATGTGGAAAGTGTTTGTTCTAGTGTACAATAAATTGTATATTCAGAATAGTATGGAAATGCTGTATGGCGAGTACAGTATGAGGGAGTGAGAAGAAGTGAAAATAATCGAGATTATCGATGAAAAATGAAATGGCGTATGGCTTTTAATGCCGGGAGATCCCAGAACGGGTTCGGCTCGCCAAGTGCATGTCTTTTGATTGGGCCCCCGTAGGCGACCTGCGCGTCGTAATGAGGAAGAAATGATGATGGAGACGACAGATACACCCAGCCCCCGTGCCAGGGAAATTAATCAGTGATGGTTAAAATTCCCGACCCTGCCGGGAATCGAACCCAGGACCCCTGTGACCAAAGACCAGCACGCTAACCATATAGCCATGGAGCCGGTCAAGGTTATCGATGTATGTGAGTATGTCCCAGCCGCTCTCAAGCAAACTTAGTGCAGTTATGACTTACTATATGGAAAAATTGCTGTGAGATTAGGACACTCCTAGTATCCTTGGGGGGAACATGCAAATGTAATAAGAAAGACGGATATTAGTGTCGAATCGATAGTTATCGGGATCATTCAGATTAATAATGACACTCCGGATGCCGCTTAAGTCAAAATTTAGCCTCATCATCATCAGCATAGGAGCGTGAGAATGGTTAAAAAGGAAAATGTCAAGAATGACCGAGATTATAGATGAGCGTGTGTCAACCAAACTTGGTACACTCCTGACATATTACCTGTAATAGAGATATACCGGCTTGACGTTTTCGATTATTTTTATACGTCACTCCCTCCACTACGCCTTCGGTTCGATTCTCACCCTGGTGGGCTATTTTAATCGCGTATGGTTAATTTCTCAGTCTCGAAGACTGGGTGTTCCTGTTTCTCCTAATACTCTCCGAACGTAAAACAGGACCTAATCAATATTATGACACAGTTCATTCACACTCGCGGCCCTTTCAGGATGTGAGAAACGTGATAGAAGAAGATATCCATATACGAGTGCTCCAGATACACACTCCGCATACTGCCGCACCAGGCAGGAACATTCGTTTGGGGAGTAAAATCACAAAATGTGTGAATATTGTTGCACATGTCATCATAACAAATGTTCGAAATAGCCCTCTCCTTGTTCTACACAAAACAGTCTTTCATTTTGCTCTTTTGAAATCGTGTATTGAGTATTTGAAGATGTGATATAGTTCTGAAGTTATTAAGATTTGTATGGTATATGTACCGGGAGGTACACCTCTACGCCGCACATTTAAATGTTCCGTCTAATAAAACCTCCTCTACAGGGGAAACACTGAACTTGAAACTAGAACTACTTAAACTTTTCCTCAGAAGATGTCACTACCGAATATTTTGGTTATTTTGAAGTTTCCCGTACTGTATAAAATTCTACGTGTTTTGTTTACCATTTATCAAGAAGTTTGGACTTTCTGCAACAGATGCCACTACTAACAAACTTCGATCATGCACCCTGGTGCGAAGTGGAAGAACCTTTTTGAAGAAATTTTGTATTCATAAGTTTTTTCTTTACTAAATTCCGTTCATCAATTTTTGGGTTGGCAATATTTATCTTTTCTTTCCGCCTGTTTTGAATCCAACCAATTAAGAATTTCTGTGATTAATTTCCAAGCAATCACATCTTTCTTCTTCGATTTTGTGTGTAACTTTTGTATCCTCCAATAAAATTCTGTGGGTGTGTCTTGATTATTCATGAAAGGTCTCGAACCTTCCCCGAGGGTTTATAAACTGCGGATTTTCACGTTTCTTGGCCATTTGATCAACATATAACTAAGTGTGTGTGTGAAGCAGAAGGCGGGAGGTGCCTCCTTCATCAGGCAGCAATACTTCGACAAGGTATGGCCACTTTACATCTTCACCTTTTGCTAGCTCCGCAGTTTAACCCGAGGGATAGATTCGAAACTTTTATGTGTAACCACCTTCTCTAAAATGTAATTTTCTGCCGGCTTATGTAAAAGTTTCATAAAATCTTTAATTGTAAATCGGGGATAGAGAGTGATACACCCTCTCGAGCTCCCCTTCATCTTGGTTTGACGTACCGCATTTGTTTCTAATATGTATTAAAGTTATCTTCATCCGAGCAACCTCAGTAGTTTGGGATTAGCCCCTGTTTCGTTGGCCAAGAGCCCTATAGGTTCTTAAATTTCTCTTTGGGAGCTCAATCTTTGACTCCATTCCAGTTGTACTTCGGCCTATTCTTTTTCACTAAGTCCCCGTAGGTTGGGTACTAGGTACCTCTGTGCAATAAGATTGCTATTTGTAAAAAGTGCCGTGTGCGGCCAGTAATTACTAGATTTTCACATTGTGTTGCCTTGAGTAGGCTGGGAACACTGAGGACACCTCAGCTCTTTTCAAGTATTGTAAGAATGCCTCTGGGAGGCTCGATATTGTAATTAGGAGCAAGTGCTCCATGTGTTAGGGGATTTCTGCCCTTTGAACAATTATTGTTTTGTAATGTTGAGCTAGGAGCTCAAAATTGTAAAACTAGGGGCTTGTAGCCCAAGAGTGTTAAAATTCTGAAATCTTGGATCTCTCTAAGTCTTGTTTCCAAATTGTTATTTCATCAAGTGAAAAGTTGTTATAATTTTATTGTTTCTTCTGAAAATATAACCTTTGTTAAAATTTTAAATTAACTTTGACCTTGTAGTTAGACCTATTCATCCCGGCACCTTCTTTCACCTCTGCGTTCCACAGATACCCCGGAACAGTATATTCGAAATCGTAACGTCGAATTTTGCAGTTTCCCTCCATACCCGACTCAAGAATTAAAACATTTTCTGTTAATTATGGCTTTTATTGAACACAAAGAAGAAAATGACAAACTTTCCTGAGACAGAAGGGTTTAGGTGTCTTCCAGAGTTACCTACAGTACAGTAAGAGTTCATCGAAGAAAAATATTGTAGAATTACTATCATTAAATAATAACAGTTCTGAAATGTTGCCCGCTTTGGTATAACTTATTGAAGCATATTATTACCGGCGTAAGAAATTAGTGTGCTTGTGTCTAATGTTGGAAGGAAGGGAAATTGCTTAAATGTTTGTGATGATTATACCTCGGATTTGTAGGTGGTAATAGGTTAGAATGTAAAGTAATTTGGTTTGTAGGAAGTGTCATGCAACCCGTTGTACCATAATGTAGGAAGAGTAGCATAAATTCATGGAGTTCTATTGGCTGTACCCCTAATATCTATGCAAATCTCATAGCATAACCGTTGTACAGTGTAGGGTATACTCGTTACTGGCTTAAGTAAGTTTGCATTCTAACCTATCAGCACCTAATAATCCGGACTCTAGTGATGATGGAAAAAATTAAGTCGCAACTTTTGTATTCCCCAACTTTAATTTCCTTTTCTGCACTTCCCTTTTTGCATATACGTATCTCTTACAGCGTAACCACTCATGGTATCATACTAAATCTATACAGACGGACAGTAGAAATACTGTTACACATTGTACTTCTGGGAAACTTTAATATGCGGTACGGGGTGGATTTTAGAACCTAGAAACTGTAAAAGAAAATTACTAGTTAAAATTTAAACCTTTGTGCAATGAAAAATTGCCGCATGGAATCGTTTAAACTATGCCTTATAATTCGCTATCAAAGTTGGCAGGGTCCTGGTTAACACTCCTGTTGAGAGAAAGGTGGCCACAATGATCAAAATTTAAAATGTTTAAAATTATATTTTTCATATATCCTGAAACATTAGGCAAATAACAACCACTAATTGTGAAACTGTGTGTATTGTTTCAATATTTTATCTCAAATACTGTACTTCAGGAGCTGTAATGAATTCATTAAGTGTCTACATTTTCGTGCATGTCTCCCATTAAGCGTTTTTGACCACACACTGTTCTGTAGCAACAAGATTAACTTATGTATTATGAATATATTTTATTGACGCTTTGGAGAATATGTTACGTAGCAGGTGTCTTTATTGACCGACAAGTAGTTCACAGAGAAAAGAAACTTCGTGAGCCACCTCGAAATCTCCCGTCGTATCCTCTAGAGCGTGGTATTTCTTGTTTTAAGGCAAAGTACAACTGGACAACGATTTATTCTTAACACTATATGACAGTGGTGATTATTGTTTTAAGGAGGAAGTAAAACTGACCATCACACTCTCTTGGTAGTGATACTGTTTCAAGAGAAAATAAAATTGAAACAAAAAAAAAATTCTCCCTTAACACTACTCAGATGAAGAGATTCGATCCGCAGAAAAATGAAAGTATCAACAGAAGAAAGATAAGAGGAAGGTAGGGCGTGAAAATGAAAGAAACCCTTGCACTCCTAATAACATTGGTGACGGAAGGAAACAAGAGTTGACCGAGGAAGGTCACATGAGGAAGCTGATAGTGAGGAGTCACATGTAAGTAAGTGTAAGGTATGGGAACAGAGATCGCCAAAACACACTCTTGAGTTCAAAGCTCCTGGGAGGGAGGTAAGTGATTCCAGAACCAGCTGCGATCTCCACTAACCCATTCAAACCAATCAATCAATCAATCAATCAATCAATCAATCAATCAATCAATCAATCAATCAATCAATCAATCAATCAATCAATCAATCAATCAATCAATCAATCAATCAATCAGCATCGATTTGCATGTAGGACTATCGCCCTGATAGCAGATTCCGCATCAGTTGTCCTCCTAATCTTCTTTTAAATAATTTCAAAAAACTTGGAAATTAATTCAATTCCTTTCTATAATTTAATATTTGCCCCAATTTGATTTCTTGATTTCTAACTTCAACAATCATATTATAATATGTCCTACATTTTAAAAGCTTCATTCAAGCTTATTCGTCTACTACCAGGCGAGTTGGCCGTGCGGTTAGGGGCGTGCGGCTGTGAGCTTGCATCTGGGAGATAGTGCGTTCGAATTCCACTGTCGGCAGCCCCGAAGATGGTTTTCCGTGGTTTCTCATTTTCACACCAGACAAATGCTGGGGCTGTACGGTAATTAAGGCCACGGCCAGTTCATTCCAACTCTTTGGCCTTTCCTATCCAATCGTGGCTATAAAAGCTATCTGTGTCGGTGCGACGTAAAGCCACTAGCAAAAAAAAATCGTCTACTAACGTAATTCCAAGCCGTTTCTTCGCTGACAACTCGGAACATACCACTTAGTCGAGTAGCTCGTCTTCCCACTCTCAAGTCTTCCCAGGTCAAAGTTTACAACACTTTCGTAACACTACTCTTTTGTCGGAATTCACTAGAATAAATCGTGCTGATATCTCTGGGCTTTTTTGTTATCCTGACGTGGTTCCCATACACTGGAACCGTACTGTAGTTGGCGTCTTACCAGAGACTTACACGCCCCCTCCTTTACATCCTTAGTAAATAATCGCGTAACCAGGTGAAGAATTATGTAAACTTTATTTACAATATAATTAATGTGATTACTCCAATGCACTTAACCACATACGATGATCCTCGTGAGATAACTTCACTCCATCGACAAAGTAATTAAAACTTAGAGACTCTTCCACTGAGAACTTGACTTTTCATCCCATTTGCCATCATACCATTGTCTGCTCTCTATCTCATGACATTTTCGAAGTCTTTTGGCAGTCGCTGTACCAGGAAACGTCCCTAAGTGGTAGACAGGCATACAAGAGATGTTCTTCTGAGGTATAATTTAACACCTATGTAATGTAAAGTGGTTATGAATAGTCAACAGCATTTTCCAGCACAACTTGTAGTGATCATGAGCATAATAACTATTAATAGACTACAATATCGTCGCCTAAGAAGCAATACCTCGCATCTCACAATGTTCTTCCTATCCATTATGTTCCTTAAGACAGGACACCGAGCTCGATAGCTGCCTCTGTGGATCAGCGGTAGAGTGTCGGCCTCCGGATCCCAAGATAGCGGGTTCAAACCCGGCAGAGGTAGTCGGATTTTTGAAGGGCGGAAAAAAGTCCATTCGACACTCCATGTCGTACGATGTCGGCATGTAAAAGATCTCTGGTGACACATTTGGTGTTTACCCGACAAAATTAATTAAATCTCAGCCATAGACGCCCAAGAGAGTTTCGGTTTACTCGGTCTGCCATCTAGTGGGGGCCTAGAGTAAAACGGAACGTCGAAATTGACGAGCAGACAGCCAGATGGCGTCAAATTGAAATGTCTGCACACGGTAGCTGAGGCCATACGATTATTATTATTATTACCGAGCTCGATAGCTGCAGTCGCTTAAGTGCCGCCAGTATCCAGTATTCGGGAGACAGTAGGTTCGAACCCCACTGTCGGCAGCCCTGAAGATTGTTTTCCGTGGTTTTCCATTTTCACACCAGGCAAATGCTGGGGTTGAACCTTAATTAAGACTACGGCCGCTTCCTTCGCACTCCCAGCCCTTCCCTGTCCCATCGTCGCCATAAGACCTATCTGTGTTGGTGCGACATAAAGCAACTAGTAATAAAAGACAGGACAGCCACTTGTGGATATACAGTCCATCAGGAAATTTTTTGTTGTGTTCATTTTCCTATGGTTACGTGAAAAGTAAAATGGATCTTACCATACAGTATACTCTATATAAGGTTCATTCCTTTACATAGGGTGGTCGTAAATGACGTGAATCGGGCATATTAGTGTTAGAGCGTCGGTCATACTGAAGTGAACTCGTGTCCTCGTCCCGAGGTGGTGCAGCTCTTTTCAGGCACACCCCCATTAGAGGTGAGCTGCATGTACCATTCCAACCACATACCAGCCCTCCTGCCAATCTTAAATTCCTAGCAGTACCG